>NW_028321910.1:5400952-6001058 GCF_036245765.1 Copidosoma floridanum | reverse complement strand
TGTTTATATCCTCGCTGTTGTTAAGATGTTTATTTTTCATGTTGCTATGCGTGAAAGGAAAAGGTGCGAGATTCTTGTCTTATTTTTGTCAATAAAACCTATTTTCCCCGTTGTGAGCGAAGAGAGCAAGTTTTTACAATTTTTGTATAGTGATTCAATCATGTGTTGACTGGTAAGAATTTTGAAATAAGACTTCTTGAAAGGTCTTGATTGTAGCTACTCTAATGACTCCATCGTTTCCTGGATACACCTCAAAGACCGCTTCCAACTTCCACCACATACAGGGTTGATTCTTGTCTATGATAATAACAACGGAACTTTTTCAATTTTTCCATCATTCTTGTGCCGTTTTTGCCGCTTCTATAGCTTGGAATGATATTAGACATGCTATTGTCACAAAAAATCTTGACGAGCCCTTCAAATGAACTCTCAGACAGATAGTCGATTCATTGGAACGGAAAATAAATTATTTTCGGGTAGTAACGTGAGTGGGTGATTGACTAAAGTGTGAGCTAGAGTTAACGCTATGAGATTGTCTCAATCGGTAGAAATTGTGAAACGTGATGGCCCACGACGCATTAAAAATAATGCTTGAATGATTTAACAGCCATTTCCTAAATACTATCAAAGTCTGGTGATAAAAATGGATTGAAGTGCTATATAGTTTTTTTTTCGATTGGAAACCATTCCTAAATCTTCTTGAAATCGTTCAGAGTTAAATAATTTGTATAGCTCGCATAGTTGATTGCTTGCACCAACAAAGTTTGTACCATTATCAGAGTAAACGTGGTGATCAGGTGTTCCTCTTCGTCCGATGAAACGTCAAAATTCCCCAAGAAATCAGTTTGTAGATAAGTCACTTACAAGTTCTATGTGCACGGCTTTTGTAACCATGCAATTAAAAACACAGTAACATGATTTTATCCGTAAGTTATTTTTGAATTTATTCTCCTTCATGAAAATAAGGCCACAAAAATTTAATACCGTAAGTTCAAATTTGGGTGATGGTCCGACCCGTGATTTTATTAAATTTCCTATTTGACCTTGTAAATTGATTGGTTGATAACGAATACACTATATGCAAAGATGTACAGTTATTTGGACTTAATTTTGCCTGTCTAAAAATCAAACGCAATGTCTGATTATAAATAATGTCCTTTGAATGTTGGCATAAAATGATGATTCATGGATTCCGTGTGAAGTCGAATCCGTGACATGATGACGAAATGGTAAGAGTTTCGATTAATTTGTAACTTTGAATGTATCTAACATCTTGCATCATGAAGCAAACTGTGTCTGTCGATAAATGAGCAAAGCATGGCATGTCTACTATTTTTTTATTTGTTTGTTTGATTTTATTTGCTCAATTCATCGCAATATTATTTTTGCTGAATAACTCGAAGCACTCATCTTCCAGCTTCCAATTTTTTTTCTATTCCGATATCCTTACTTACTCGGTTATAAAAATTGGAGAACGTAAGAGATCGCGTTAGATCAACTTAAATGAGACGAGAAACGATGTAAAAATCACAATTAATTGCTAAAATACAAAGGCATACGTTTTTCCGTAAACCTGGTAAGTCCAAAGAAATTTGATCGATTCCAATGGGCCAAAAAATTTTCGATAATTTTAGCCAAGTTGGTTCTTTTAGCCATACATTGTTTTTAAAAGATTCAACTGGGTATTGTCCTCACGAAAGCGCGTCTGCAGGATTCTTGTTCGTTCAGACGTATCACCATTGAATCAGGTTTCCGAGTAATTGTATTTTTGCGACACGATTAGCATCAAGTGTTCTTAACAATTAAGGTGATTTTTGAAGCCAGGAGATTACGTTAGTGGATAGTCCAGTCAGAATAAAAAATGATTTTATTGTTAAAAAACGTCAAAGACGAGATCGATTTGGTATAAAGGAGTGCTAGGAGATGTGTGCCGTATAATTTGAATTAAGGGATTTTAACTTTTTTTAATGGAGCTATACAGCTTTTAAACACATATATTTAAACATTATATAGATTTTGAACACAATAGCACAATATAATGCAAACATTTGAATCACTTGAATAAACATAAAAACACGCATCATAGTCTCCTTTACTTGCATCACAAAGACCGTGCAATTTGATGAGTGTGAAATTTCTTATTAATAGTTGACACGCGATTGATAAATGGTGTATAAAAAAAGTTTTTCTGGTAAATGCAATCCATTTGAAATTCAAGTCTTGCGGTATGGGCTCATCTAATCGAATTTGCATCTTCTAACATAATTTCACTGTATAAGTTAAGATGTGGTTTGAAAATTCCATGTGATCCTAAAGGTTTTTAAAATTGGATTTTCCTCAACTTAGCAATCCAACTTAACAATCTTTGAATTAACATTATTGAGGGCCAGTTAATGTTTCGAAGCCCATAACATATGTTGAAGCCATCAAGTCTTAAAAGTTTAGTAAAATTAAATTTTTTTAATGTGCGAATGATGTGTAAATATGTAAATAGCCATTTATTAAATAGATTATTGTTTTTTAAAAAAAGGAGTTCACTTCCACTGATGTCTGATTATAAATTTTAGTATTATAAGAAGTGCCACATGAGTGAGCTTTTTGCCATTCAAGTAGGCCGAGGCGCTACTGAAATTTTGGTAGAAAAGTGCACAAATAGAACATCGTTCGAAATTTTATTGAAAATTTATCAGCAATAGCACATAGTCTTCTATTTTTTCCACAATTTTGTTATTTAACAGGTTTTACTCCACTGGAAGTTATTCACCAGGTGTTATTCCACTTGAGTCAACGTCATCTGGCATTGACGAAACCGCTTTCGCTCTCTGGGCTTAGAGATTGGTTTCAGACTTACTTCTATTGCTCTCTCATAACAAATTTTATTATTGTAAGAATTACCACATCTCAGTTACATTTTTGCCATTGGCATTGGTCGAGGTGCCACTTAAAACGGACATTGCGACGCATTAAAGGAATTTAAAACTTCACCATTGCACTTATATCACATATAAAACAGCTATACATATTTTTATTTGCCACCTCGTAAGTCGATACTCCAACACCTCAAAAAGTATAACGTCCAAATTGGAATGTCCAGATTCAATTGCGTGCGTTTGTGAGAGCATTTTCTGAAAGGGAATGTTGAACCAGCTATATTTTGGTCTCGGAACTTAAACACTATCCAAATCTTTGATACAATTTTTTTTTTTTATCTCTAAAATGCATACAAATATTTTTTATGCCGTTAACTGTGAAATTCAATGCCATGGGAAAATTAAAGAGTCCATGCTTTGCTTGTAGGTATCGTCAAAACCGTAAATTAACGAGGGGCTCAAGCTCGTAACGCTCATTTACCCCCTTTTTTCTAGCTTAAAATCATGTTATCTCCTTCAGAATTATAATTATGTTTTTTTGTAAGCGGAAAAGATCCTTTGATTATTTCAAAAAGTTTTCAGATCGATATCTTCATACATGATGTTGTTATTGCCTGGGATACAATACACACCATTTTTGGTAGACTGACTTATGTATGCAAATATATATTAAAATATAAATTCAAATTTTAACAAAATAATGTAATTTTTTAGAAGTTATTATTTATAATTATCCTTAGCCGCAGGCATGACTTTTTAACACAAACACAGAGTTTTAAGGCCAACGGTGCAAACCAACTTATGACCAGTGTAAACATGTACAAACACCATAACTTATGTTATCACATGTTACGTCAGCGTAACGCACAAGGTTTTGAGCTAAGCTTTCGCTTGTTGCTTGGAATTCCTTTTCTCTAATGTCTCCTGTTAAGCAGTCAAATAGATGAAGATAAGCCACAATGCGAGGTGGTAAGGTACGTAAGGAAGATCTAACCCCACGTCAGCCACTCTCGCGAGACGGTGCAATGGTACACGTGAGCAGATCAACTGGTTTGCTTGCACAAAGATAAGCAGCCCAAGTGGTTCAAGAAAGCTACTCGTGAGGATCACATGGGTCAATTCGGGGGCGTCGTTCTTGTTTATACGCAAAGTTGGGGTGTTGGGAAGAGGTCCCAAGTGCGAACTAGGAAAGTGATCATCGAATAGGAAAACGTGTTTCCTAGGTCACACCCTTGTATGATTCGGGGCCACCACTCAGATTCGAGCACGTAAGAGTTGTAAACTTTAGAAAATTCTCTTCCCAGCCCAACACACTAGAGAGAGGGGAGACAATATTCTATTTTTCCTCCCGTTTGTCCTTACATCTGATATTCCTTACGACTAACGACATTGATAAAATAGTGCTAATTATTAATAAAAGAGTGAGCATACTTAATTAATAATAAAGAAAATAAGTGGTAATGATTGTACCGGTAATGATGATAATAGTAATAATGGTAGTAATTGGAATAATACAAATAGTGACAATAAAAATGGTTCTAGCAGTAGCAGTGTTAGTAAAAACAATGATAATAGCAAATACGGTAGTCCATAAGTTCAGTAGTGGTAGTAGTAATAATAATAAAACTACGGGGAAGTATAATGATCATAGTAATATTATAATAACAATAGTTTTAATAGTAGAAGTTAAAATAATAAAAATAGTGGTAATAGTAATCGAACCAGTAACAATAATAGTAATAATAATAACGTTAGTATTAATGCAGTTCTTATGATAGTAACTTCGTTATGAGAACTAGTTGCATTTGTCAGTAGTACGTAAGTTTTGTTCTTCAAATGTAGTCTTCTTCAAATAAATTGTACTTAACCTACTTTGCTTTGAGTGATCCAGATATAGAAAATTCCATTACTTTGTTATGATGTGGTTTGTTACTTATTTTTAAGTTAAATATTAATTTACTGTTCATGAATTAATTTGGTTAGAGTATGAACTATATTAATAAAACTTTTTTTTTTTTATACTTTTTATTTAAAACTCAGAAAGTAGTATTTTTAGCAGCAGTTTTCCTATGTTTCTATGAATATTCAATAATTTATCATTACTTTGTTAATTTTAAAACAAACAAATGTTCACTAATATACGAGTAATTAAATTTATCGACATTTCCCATCCATAACGAGATTGCCAAGGCAACTCGATTTTTTTTCCAGTTTAAACTAGGATTTGTAGAAAAATTGTCTTAAGTAGCAATTTAAAAAAAAGCCACCTCGACCAGGATTTGAACCTGAAACTCATTTCTTGCCGGGAAAGTGCGTTACCAATTTTACCATCGAGGTCTCGGTGACTCCTCCTTTCAATTGCTACATTTCATATTTTCTAAGATTTTTCAGTCAATACCTGCTTGTGTGGTATATAAAAATATTGGATATTAAACTAATCTTATCGATGGGTAAGTATTAATGCAAGTAAATGAATTTATCAACATTTCAAATCCATTACGAGATTGCCAAGGCAACTCAATTTTTTTTAGTTAAAACTACGATTTGAAAAAAAATACCACCTTGACCACGTGGAGAAGGAATCCATGGCTTTAACACATAGAGGTTACCTGGTTTTTAGTGCATGCGGTCTCCCTTGCATTCAAAGCACGAAGCTGGAGCGCTCAACGGCAGGAAGCGCTCGTGTTTGAGCCATGAAGTATGACATGCGATCAAGCCAACGAGCTCATGGCTATGAGGCAAGAGCCACAGTGGCCTTAACGTCTAGACTATACCTGAGCTGAAAATGCAAGGAGCGTGACGGGTTTGACGCTCAGAGTCTCTTGCATTTTATGCACCAGCTGACGATTGGCAGGAGCACCTGCTATATACATATATATAAATAAGGACAAATGTTAAAGATAATGTCTGTGTATGGATACTAATATATATTTACAATTACTTATATACCTTTAATATACCTTTACAATTTGTTGATTCGTGACGAAGGTAATTTTTGACTTACAGACGTTCGTCACAGTTAGTGGGGTAAGACTTAAGAGAGGTGAAAGGAGCTATAATATACAGCAATACTGGGAACTATTTTCTTGTGTTGTGACGTTCTCGTTATTATTTGCGGCTACTTACCGAGGAGAAAATTACGTTGTTGACTATAAAGGAGTCGTGGGTTCACGGTACTTACCTAGACCATAATATTCTATCTAATGCATGAAATAAAACTAAGAATTATCTCCCGCCCTTCTAATGCCCCATGTAGAGATGAAAAGATAGGATATAATACTCAATATATTACGAGTATATCAAACATCTAAAGGAAAGGTGATAGGATCCCTTACCCGCAAACCTATAAATTATCTTATGGTGGCTAACGTTACAACTTCGTGAAAGATGTCATAGTACTAATAAATAGTTTTTCAACGCAATTAATATGCGAAATAACGTGTAAATCGAAAATATCATGTATTCAATCAAGTTTTATACACAGGAGCGCGTGGCTCGAATTACATAAACGGCATAAGACGCTCGTTCGCATGAAAACTTATTGAAGTGTTTGAACAATCGTAAAGTTCAATACGCTATTCTTAAAACAAATAAATTAATTTAAAATCGTTAAAAAAGAATTATCAAAAGAATGATTCAATAATTAATGAATAACAAGAATATAAAAAATAGCTGGCGTAATGTGTACGCGAAAGGCTCGGACACAATGCCTCACCAAGCACGTCGCTATAGGCCAGTGTTGTGAGATCAGTCTAGAAGCCCGAGAAGCAAGGTACTTTGACCTACTAGGCAGAGAATCTAGAGCTAGAATCTGATGTGGCTGTGTCTTGATCGTACAGCAGACCTCGGTTTTTCGGCGGCTCGGCAATTGCTTGGTGAGGGGTAAATTTGCGGACTCTCATCATTGGTAGAATGTTGTTGTCTCTTTCCCTCCACTCCTGCACATTATGACGCACACTATCGCTATATTTGCATATCCTACTTATCGGTGGCAGCTTTAAACACTAAATAATAATTTTATAATTTTAATAGTCAAAATTAATAAAAAAATTTTACTATTTTTTTTGTAGGAGTGACCGGTGGTCACAATGTGAATACACTAACATACACGTTGTTACGCATACTAAATTCTCTTTTTGTCTAGTTAAAAAAAAAAAAAAACTAATGCCAAAAAACTCATTACAAAAATTTAACTTTTTACCTTTTTTAAAAAATCGTTAGTGACAGTGTCGCATTGTGATGACGTTTCTGCCCCGTTAAATAAATTATCGCTGCAAAGCAGGGTCCGTCAAACCTCAAACCTTGAGAGATTTACCAGCAGAATTAGAAATCGTGACGCGATCTGTGGCTAGAAGAACCGTAGCTCCAAGAGAAACCATATGCAAAGCGGCTTGTCCGATTGTGGCAGAACTCACTGGGGTATCGATGGCCTGCTCTGCGGTATTAACGGATTTGTGGAGACCGTATTTGCTCAATGGATTACTTTGCGAGTTTTGGTCAAAATCAAGCTTAGTATGGTGCATCGCTTGGCACATGAAAAACCGATAAGTCAAAGTGCATTTGTCTGCAAAATGACTTTTTTTCAAACGATGAAGACAAACTTCAACCTTTTTGCAAAATTTCAAGCGTTTATTAGGTACCCTCGGATTAAACCGAGCATAGTGTTGCAGCCAGTGAGATCCTTTGCAATGGTCATACAAAGGACCAGACGATCTGTTTAATTCGACTGTCTAGACGTTATAAGCAACTGTGCGATTAGATGAGTGAGAAGCCGAATTTTCCAATCGCTTGTCATGTGAGTCAAAGTTCTTTAATGCAGCACGCATTTGCTCGAGTGTTTAAAAGTGCTTTTTCAAAAATCGCAACAAGGCATCATGAGTAGAAAAACCATAGACAGCACTTTAAAAAATTTTCCCACACGCTTCTCGAGAGGCTGTATCCAGTTTTTTTTTCTATACTATGCATGATCCAACCATCGTAGCACTCAATAGGGCGATTCTGATCTCGAATCACACAAGCAGCTTACTTGGTTCGATCAATTATTTTATTTAAATCCTAAATATTGTGTGCTTTGACTGATGATAGCTGAATGAGATTTTTAAAGGTGCTGAAGAGCCAAATTAATAAACTGTCATACTGTCAAACACATTTCTCCCATGCTGAGTCGAAGTTCATTTCAATAACGTCAAGGCCTTTTAACTGTTTCACCACTTGACCTTGAACTAAATTAGGTAAGCTTTGCTATTTCTCAACAAATGAAATACGAGCTTTATTTTCATTAATGAGAAAAAACGATGCTTGAAGCTTTTCCATTTTCCTTTCTTGCTGGAAAAGTGGGCAGTGATATGCTTCAAAGCATTAAACGCAACCCAAATGTATTGAAACTTTGTGCAATAGATTTTGGAGCTGGTGGATCCTGCTGCAGAGAATCTGAGCTGAGTTTCTTAAGTTAACCACGTAAGCTAGCACGTGTTCTTGAATATTCAACCCCATGCTTACGAATGCATTTTTATTTACAATGAAAGATGCGTTTCAATGCCGCAACATACTTATTACCTAATATAAATATATATATATATATATACATATATATACACTAGTAGGGCTAACGCCCCCCTGCGCGCTTTGCACACAAACCCCCTACTGATAGATTGAGTAGACAAAATAACGACATTACTCATGTATTTATTAATGCAGACTGATAATTAATTCACAAAAGCAGCATACGTGACTCAAAAAGGAGTTAATAAAACATATGATAACATAAATATTAATTTTCCAACAGTATTTTAAAATAATATTAGAGAGGATTTTCCATTACACGAATTAAAATTAGTAATAAATGCTATAGTAGTGTTAATAAAAACTTTAAGTATATCCGACGGTCGCTGTAGAGGCACAAGATTAAAAATAACAAAATTATTTAAGTACAATATAGAAGCAGAAATAATTATGAGAGAAAAAAAGCAAAGTTTATATTCCCAGAATAACATTGAATACTGGCACCTTATTATCATTACCTTTTGTCTGCTATAGAAAACAGTTTCCCTTTGTATTAGCATGTTCTATATTTATTAAAAAATCAGAAAAACAGATTTTGATTCTTTAGGATTGTACAGTAGAAACCTTTATTCTCTTACGGACAATTATACGTTGCTTTATTAGGATGTAAGAATCCAAAAAGAATTTTCATTTAAATTGAATCCAAGAATAAATCGGAAACTAAAAATATTGTTAAGCTAGAAATTTTTCAGTAATTCGAAAATATTTAACTTTGAAAATCGTCACATTGAAACAGACGTTTGTTAATTCATAAAAACCATGAAAAACAAATATGTGAAAAATGTGGAAAGGGTTTTAAAAGAACAAATGAGTTAAAATGATACATGAAATGTCAGAACATTAAGCTAATAGAATGAATTATTGTTTTAAAAGTTTAATTGTATTTGTCTATTTAATTATACCTCCTTCTGAATTCGGTCTTTTACTTAATAAAGTCCTCAAGTAATCAAGAATTTTATATTTGGGTAAAGAAGACATGGACTAGAAAGAGATTTGAAATGTAAAAGTACAATCAAGTTAAACAAATAATGGAACCTTAGAGACACATAGTGAGTAAGGGGAAGCGAATAGACAGAGGGAGACCTATAATCAGTGACTTAAAAAAACCTTAAAAACCAGGTACGACTTAGGTACTAAGAAAATGGAAAATGAAAAAGAAGATATGGATGATGAAAAACGTTTTAGTAAAGAAATGTTTAACTCGACGTACAAAAGTTTGAATAATGACTAGAAAAATAAATTTTTCTATTATTTGTGAACAAAAAAAAATGTTTTTTCTATAGATGGTCCTAGAGGGTCAGGAAAAACTTATTGATATAAAACGTTAATTTATCTTTTTATTTCTCAAAGTAAAAAGATCATGTCAACGGCATGGACTAGCATAGCATCAATTTTGCTTCCAAAGGGAATGACCAGTCATAGAACTTTTATACTTCCTTTAGATCTTAATAACATAGAGAGTGCATTTTTAGAATTTGAGTCAGATAAAAAAATATTGAGAGAAGTTGATTTAATTATTTGGGATGAGGCTTTAATGATCAAAAAAAAGCATTAGAAATTGAAGACAGAACGTTAAGAGATTTATGTAATACTGAAAAATATTTTGGAAGTAGATTAATTATTTTAGTCATTTTCGTCAGATTCTCCCAGTGATAAAAAACGGTAATAGAAAAATTATACTTGAACAAACTGTTAAATTTTTATTTTCATGGAAGTCATTCCAAATTTTGAAATAAGAAATCAACATTTGTGCTAACGATAAAGAATTTTTAAAATTATTAGTAAAAATCGGGGACGAGGAAATAAAAACTTTTAACATTCCTAAAAATTGGATCTTAAATAAGTATGTTCTCAAATATTTTCTAATATCTACAATTGTTCGATGAAAAGTTTTAATCTTACGTCGCATAACGAGAACACCTCTTATTTGAATAACAAAATTCTTAAAAAATTCATTGGAGAAATTAAAAGTTACTATTGTATAGATAACGCAACTTATAAAGGGGTTGATAAATCAGACGATAATATTTATTCAAATTTTTCGGTGAAAATATTGAACAATATTCGTAAAGAATCACCACCTCATGAACTAAATCTAAAAATTGGTACAATAGTGATGTTACTGAGAAATTGAAGTTTATCGGATAGACTCTGTAATGAAACATGTGTACGAATCACAAAATTATTGCAGTAAAATAAAGAAGGAGAAATAATAACTGGAGAAAAATTTTAAATAGAGTCTTCATTCTAAGAATAACTTTAGACACAGAAAACTCCTTAACATTACCATTTATTTTGTATCGTGAGCAATTTCTTATCGTTGTGGCATTTGCTATGACAATAAACCAATCCCAAGGTCAAAGTTTCGACAATGTAGGTTTGTATTAAAAAAATCCTTTTTTTCTCATGGTTAATTAGTATATGTGGCTTTACAAAGATGCAAAGATAAAAATAATTTATTTATGCAAGTTGAAAGGCAAAATAATACAGAAATGGAAAATATTGTTTGGAAAGAGATTTTTACATAATTTATTGACTTTACTTGATGATTTTTATAGATAAATCGGCAATATTTATGGTAACAAATTTAAAGTCACTCATTAATGCTCCATCATTTAATAAGTATACATGACATGATGTATAAAAAATGGAGTTGGGGGCCTGTAGAAGGGCCGTAGGGGTCTATGGAGGGACACGCGAAATTGTGTGAGGTGGCTGTGGAGGGGCTGTGGGGGATATATGGAATGCCCCACACAAATAACTATATAATATAGGGAGATATATGTGTGTGTATATACCGTTATTAGTCTCTTCTAGCTTGTATATTTAACTTGATAGGTGTTGCATACAGTTACATATGCTTATTCAAAATCACGTCAGACAAGGCTTATGTTTTAGAACTAGGTAATTATCTTTAGAACTACGTAGTAATATATTTGAAAAATGAGATTCTGCTAACTGCAATGATTGGAATACATTTAGATAGAGTTTGGCAGTCAGAAGAAGTAGGTTGTTACTCGAACAGAAAGTCGTAGGATGGCCACCGGTAGGTCCTCTGTAGGTTACCTAGTCACTTAGCGAGGGCCTACTAAGGCAAAAAAACAGGGCAAACGGTAGGCCCTAAATAGGCATCCTCACTAACTTAGATCTGTTAACATACAGCAAGCTTTGGTTGACAGACACCTGATGTATGAGTGCAAGAGAGACAAAACAACGAATTTGCATGACACTCTAATACAACACTTAAATAATTCTGTTTAGTAAGTTCAGGGAGTTTCACATATTTTTTAAAAATCTTCTGAATATAGATAAACATTTTCACCAACACAATTATCTGGGAGCACTTCGTTAATTTTGGAGTCACAACCAATTTTCTTCTCTTTAAGCTTTGCTCACTTAAAAGTCGTATACTTTTTTTTGTTGTGCAAAAAACGATGATGGTCTAATTTGAAACTCCTTTTTGAATGAACGTTTTATAATGCTTATACGAACTATGCTTATATGAAGCTTATAGAATGTATCAAATACTTTTATGTGTTTCTCATATACATATAGGGTATAGCTATAGCTATAGGTTACAGACTAATGAGGATGCCTACCAAGGGCATACTCGGTCAAAAATAAATAGCTATAATTATACCTATAATTTAAAGCTATATTATAGCTACAATCACCTATAAAACAGCTATAAATATAGCTATTAATTATAGCTGTAAGTTTTGCTCAAATTTATTTGCATGAAAATTGGCTTGAAATCGGATTTTTAAAGGTTGATCATAAAACTCATGCTATCATCCGTATGATAACATCAAAACTGGGGGCCTGAAGTATTTTGAAACAATTTTTAAAAAATTTAAAATATTGTTTAAGATTTTTTTTTTTTACTTATTCAAAAATACTTCAGGCCCCCAGTTGTGATGTTAACATACGGATGATAGCATGAGTTATCTGGTTAACTTTTAAAAAATCTGATTTTAAGCCAATTTTCATGTAAATAAGTGTAAGCAAAACTTACAGCTATAATTTACAGGTGTATTTATAGCTGTTTTATAGGTTATTATAGCTATAATATAGCTATAATTTAAAGGTGTAATTATAGTTATAAATTTTTGACTGAGTACCATTTGCCCTATCATTTTTCATCAGTAGGCTCTCCAGAGATTACCTACAGAGGGCCTCATGAACTCGTAAGGTATCCTCAATCGATTTTTGTTCGGGTAGTAGTTGCCTGTAGGAGTAAGAAAGAAGTTATATGTGATCACTTGATCGGACCTCTCTTTTACTCTAATGAGTTGTAATAGAAGCGAGTCTGCCAGTTTGCCGAGGGGACTCCATCTAAACGACCATCATTTTGTTTAAAAAAAAAAAAACAATTTTTATTTGATTTAGCTTTAGCAGTAGCAAAAAATGTAGCGCGAAAAGGGACTTTTTACAAAGTTACAATAAATTAACTTAGAGAGCGATACTAAAAAAAAATGTATTTATTTTTAATTTCTTTTGACATCACAGCTTATTTTTTCAGAGCAGAAACTTGTAAATAGTACTTGAACTCAAATATTCTTGGACTTAATCGTAAAAAACTAGTAATAAAAGTGTATTGTATCAAGAACATTTGATTTTACCCTAATATTATATTTAAATTATTAATATCGATATAAATTTATATTGTAAGTTGCGTAATATGGTTTGATAGCACCAAATTATGTACTATACCAAAAAACTCCATTCACGTAGTATTAAAACTAAATACCCCCCACTTTCAAAAAAAGAAGAAGTATTATACCAAGTAAGAGAAAATCGTGAGATGATGAGCGAGCAAGAGTCAGAGAAGTGTGATAGCCCCATCAAGGGGTCTACACCGATATAGGCTCGCACTCTATATCTTGGGGTCTTTCTGTGGCTCTGCTAAAAGTAAGCAAATAGAATTATTTAAAAAAATAAGCTAGCTATGTATACTTTATTGAGACAGGAACAACAAGACAACTGAAGAGAAAATTGCTCGTAAGATGTAGTCACCGTTATGAGCACTAACTAACACTAAGTACCATTCGTCGTGAGTATCTGAAAACCAAATTTCGTATAGCATTTTATTTCTTAATTTTAATAGCATAATTAAATACAGAAAAATTATAACTATCACAGCACGATTACACTTATGGCTAATTTTCCGTATTTCAAATATTATACATCAGCATCATTACTAGCAAGGCCAAGGTCTTTGAAATTATAGAAAATCCGTGTACTTTGAATCGAATTATTATACTGAAAAATAAACACTCTTGATGCGTAAAGACCTTGAGCAAGCTGTAGAAAATAACAATACATAGAGAGTTTGTATACCTGTAGTAGTTCATGATAAATTTTTCAAATTTAAAACTAAAATTTTTATAGTGGTAAAAACTATTCCTTTAAGAATTCATTAAAAAAGAAAAGGGAAAAAGATGAAGTAGTTGTATTTTTCTAAATATTAAAAAAATGAGCACACCTAATGTTTTAGCAATTGTGTTATACAAGTATATCTTCTTTAACAGCTCTAGACAAAGCATTCCATAAGTCTAGGTTGTATTTTTATTTTTGAGATACTCGGCGTAGCTATAAGTAAGAATCGAGCTTACTATTGTCATACAAGAAGCTAGAAAAATTTTGTTTGTAAATTTGAAAACCCCAAAATAATTGTTTCTTTTCGTTCCTTATGTATACATATGTTTATCCTCCATCAATATTTTAACTCGACGTTTTTTTGGCAAGCCAAATGTTGTCAGTTGCTTGTAAGTGTATAATGTATATTCAAAATTTGTCTTTCAATATTAACATAACTGGTTGTAAGACATGTATAGCAAAAACTGTAATTTCGAAAATCCTATTTTTTAGATGGATAAAAAACCACATAAAAAAAAATCAAAAGGTTTTTAAATTAAAAATCAAAAAGTACGAGTTTATTGGACCGACGGAATGCAACGGTTAAAAAAAAGAAAACTAAATTTACGAACTAACATAGGTACACAACTCATTTTTGGCATGCTGTACTGCAGAAACTCACTGTAGAGCTATATGTTATGTCTCTATAAAGACGTCAATTTTCACACGTGACTCCCACCTCACGCGAGTACACATTGACATTTTATAGTATGGACAAATTGTAGTATTTTATAGTATGGAAATCACAGCAAGTTTTAAACTAATTATCAATAGAAATTTTATTGTAGAATTAGATGTGAAAAAATACGTTCTCTTGATCAAAGCAAAGTGTAATCATCTTCATTAACCTTAATTGCAACAATAATTGCAAAACTATGTTACCTTTTAGTTAAGACATACAGTAAAATAATTAACATTCACAGTCCAAAAATGGAAAAATAAAGATAATATATATCCTTTGTTTGATCAAATATGATGATGTAGTTATTACAAAATTAATTACTGCGTTAATTTGCAATTTACTACAAGCAGAGCCAAGGAAGTAGCATCTACACTGCTCAAAAGCATTAATCTAATGGAAGCAGACGCGACAACCTACGCTCTGTCGATAATTAATAGCCAGTTAAGATCAGTGGTTTTGTAATAACTACAGTATAAAATTCAGTCAAACAAGGGAGATTGTCTTAATTCTTTAACTTCTTAAAGTACATCATTACTTTACGGTATGGATCCTCATTTCAAGATTATACAATGTCGCAACTTATTTTTTCAATTAGGTCCAAAGAAGATGCTATTGAATTTTAATTAAATCAAAAGATCTATTGGCTAAGCAACTAGAGCTAGAACATAAGGGGGGGGCGGAGTTGACGGGAGGGGGACACTCTGGGCCGTGTGCCAATTAAGCAGCAGGTAAATGGCAATAGTATCACTATGGAAAGTTAAAATTAAAAAAAAGGAAGGTTCTCGTACTCACTACCTTCAGTGTGTGGTAGTGTACAACTTTAAAGTATCAACACAAATTATGAATAACTCACTTATATCTGGAATCGAAGTTTGAAACTTACTATCAGAGATGAGTTTGGATATCTATAAAAATTTGACATACTTTAGGAACAGTATAACCTTCGAAACGAATGTATTGAATGCAAAATTTATGAAAACTAATATTATTTCTAAACTATAGTAAAATACGTTTATATTATTCATCCTTTTTAAACTCTCTTTTAAAAAAATTCTTTTTTTTTAACATGGATGTTGTTCACCGTTATGACTAATTATAAGTGAGAGTTGATATGCGATAATCTTATATCTCGAAAAAATTTACTTTGTGAAAATTCGTTAAAAATTACTAATTTGCTTACTTAGTTTCAAGCCATAAGAGTTAACTTTAAAAACTTACTAATAAATAACTTTTCATAAATATATGAAACTTAATTAAATATTATAAAAATATCTAAAAAGAGTTGATGTAATCAAAAAACAATTATAATCTGATATTCGATACATTCGAAAAAACATTGATATTTAAATTATTATATGATTTTCTAGTGTATAACGCACAGTGACCTGGATCATCGTGTTAGTCTTGTCGACACATGGACATACGAGATTTATACATAAATTATAAAAACTATAATTAAAATAATTATACTTAAAAAACAAGTCATACTTATCTAGCAACGCTTAAAGTAAAAATATAGTACAACTCACTCTATAATCATGTATGATTCTTACACGTCCCTACACTTAGATAAGTTTTTCATCAATTTTATTGTAAATGCCCATAAAAATCACCGTGCGAAATGGTAAACACGGGACTATGTCGTCACTCCAGACTTTTCACCTAACCTTAAGAATTTTTACCATTATGTCCAGTAAAAATCATCAGGCACCCAACGAAAATTCCCCTCATGACTCATAAGCCAAAGTTCACTGTAGGTAAAACAGAGACCACAGTTAACGTATTAAGTGTCAGTACAAGATGCGACAAAAAATGTTTTTGTTCATCTAATTGATTGTAGTACGCTATCACTGTACTTGTTTTTTTTTATCAATGTAAATGTAACCGGTTGGACATTGTACCATTTTGAATAAATTTTTCTTTACAATAGTTGAAATGTATCAATTAAATTTATTTAAACACTTATAACCTAAGCTGATTTAACATTGCAAGCGGACTGTCTCATATACATAAGATTTTTTAAAAATGTGTATACTATGATGAAGAATGTATAATACTATAATAATTTTATTGCTTCAAATACAATGTAATTAAGCTACGGTCTCTGTTTTACCTACAGTGAACATTCGCTCGTGAGTCTTGAGGGGAATTTTTGTTGGGCGTCAATGATTTTTACTCGGCGCAACGGTATAAATTGTTGAGGTTGGGTAAAAAATTCTGAGTTACGATCTAGTCCCACGTTTACCGTTCGGCACGGTAATTTTGATGTGCATTTACCATACAACTTATAAAAAATTTCTCTCAGTGTATAGTTGACCGATAGAAGAGACCAGCTATGTATTGGTGAGACGTTACAATCATGTTAATATAGGATTAAGCTCAAAAATCAAATGAAATTTGTATTAGTTTATTCATGAAAGTTTAATTGTAATTATAATTATTTTTGGTTTTTGTAAAGCTAAATCTTCCTAATAAATGTCAGCTGATATGTCATCTTAGATGGCGTCTGACATGTCGGATGATATGTTGTGTAAATATGTCATATGTAAATTTACTGAAATAATTAAAATTGAATAAAAACTGTTAAATTATGCAATTTACGGTTTCCTCGTAAATCCATACGGTGTTATCATCCACATGCTGCATCGCAAAACATACGTATTAAATTGTGAAAGTGTTGATGATATCTATAAACATTTTGAAAAATTTTCAGATGACACGTCGAGTGATAAGTCAGCTGATATGTCAGATGATACATTAGCTTATTATGTCAGATGCCATATGACATCTGATATATGACATCAGAATTTTTTTTAAATTCAAAATAATAAAAATCAACACCTTCAAGCTTCGATAGGTAAGTATGTTTTTCGATAAATCATGTGGATAATAACACCCGTATAGCACACTTCAGAGCAATAAATTGCATAATTTAATAGTTTGATATTATTATTAATGTTTTGAGTAAAGTTAGAGATGACTTATTAACACGACATGTCAAGTGTCATGTCAGGTAACTTCTTAGGTGACAAATCATCGGGCATTTATTAGGAGGAAAAATCTTAATTTTGTATAGAAGGTCCAGCTTCTTTCATTCTGTGCGACACTAACCTACGCTTTGCTGCTGGACAAAACGTACCATTTTACTCCTAATTCAACAATATGTCATTATTAACAATAAATAAATAAAAAAGGTGATTCTTTTGTATTATTTACAGAGCCACAACAAACAACAGATCTTAATTTTATTCATCGTGCACGTTACGTATAAAAGTTATATACTTCACACATGAAAGAGATTACGAAAATAATACTTGTGCATTAATCGCGTACCTCTCACACTAGTACCGTCATGTTATATATATTCAGTATAAATTTATATTTTGTTATAGCTGTATAAATTTTCCCTTTTATTTTTTAAAGTTTTTACCACGAAACCTTAGAAAAGAGTGTGTTAAATTCTTACTCAAGGAAGGGAAATCTTTCGTTAATGGGAACTTTGGCTCCCTTGAAGTCCAGACTATTTGCTATGCACCAGACCATCTCTTGCGTCCAGGTAGTTCCTATTGTCAACAAAATTTAAAAATTATTTAGTAAAAGGAATTATCATAAAGTATTTCTAGTAAATTCAGTTTTTTAAGAATACATTTAATTAAACAACACGAATAATGAATGATTATTAATAAAAATTAAAATTAAGTTAGAATAGCTAGATCTAATTAAGGAGTATCTATACGATTCCCCTATTGTCGTAAGAGAAATTCCACTTTCTTGATAATATACATGTTTTTAAAACTTTACAACGGTTGACCTTGGCAGCCTTTACTAGACTTTACTATGCAATTTACCAAGGGAGAGCGAAGGGCTAAGAGCTCTCAAATCTCCACGTGGTAGTCAGATCAGACTCCCAAGATCCCGAAGAATTACGCTATGTAGATTCGATGAGGAGAAACATCATTTTAGTAGAAAAGTTGCATACGTCAGCTTACCATATTATTTGTAAGCCACGAGTACTGTGTATAAACTTTAGAGAGATTTTGTTGTAACAAAAAATTGTCGAAGATTTTGTCAACGTCCGTATTAATTTTCCAAACATGCCATACTAAATAAAAAAATTTTTTTGACTTGTTCTTTTCAAGATACAGTCAAAAAACTAAAAAATTGATGTTATGTTTGTGCATAGTTTTACCCCTCTCTATTTGTGCAGGACGATCATGTAGTACCGCTTTAGGAAACCCATCAAAATAGTTATTTTGGGTCTATCGAGCTTCCTTTTCGAGATATGACTGTTTCTCGAATTTTAAGAAGTTATATTGTGACAAAAATTCTTCGAAGATTTTGTAAGCGACTATATTAATTTTTTATACACGGTATATTAAACAAAAAATTTTTTTTTACTCGTGCTTTTCAAGATACTGTCAAGAAAAGAAATAAATGAGGTTATGTTTGTGCATAGTCTGACCCCTCTTATTTGTGCACTTTAATCACGAAGATCTCCTTTAGAAAACCGGTAGAAATTGTTATTTTTAGCCAATATTGCTTCCCTTTCGAGGTACAGCGTTTCTTCTTGTTTTTAAAAGTTAAGCTGTCGTATTGTACATATTCAATATTTCACGTACATACATACATATGAAAAGTTTTAAGTTTTTACGTACATATATACATATAAAAAAATAAATAGGAATAAAGAATGATTTTTACTATATTTCTTCTAAGACTTCAAAGAGATCAAGCGATGTTTTATGTCTGACATTATTTACCTGACAGTACCTTAGCTGTAACAGAGGCCCAGTTCAGCCCGTATTACAGCCATGTTACGATTTCCACCATGCAGCAGTGCTATACCTACTCTATGTATAGAGTATATAGAGTACTATTAAGGGAGAACATAGAAGCTATATCATACATTTAGATAGAGAGAGCGCGCGGTGGTTCAGTCGGCTAGATCATGGATTGGCACGCGGAAGACCGTGGTTTGATTACTGGCCAGTGCGACTTTTCGGGCAAGTAACTCTGTGATTTTTCACATGTGCTTTTTCACCACGCAATGCTCCTCAAGGAGGGTTTAGGTGATCTTCTCGCAGCAAAAATTGCCTAATTTCTCCCTACCCCCCTCCTGTAATGGGAGGCCTCCTCATCCCTCTTGCCTTCCTTCTCCCAAGTGCTAAGTGCCCATAGTAGAGCCATTATCAAAAGAGCCGGACGTAGAGCACTATAATATTAAAAAAAAAAAAAAAACATATAGATAGAGTAACTGTGGCGCACTATTGTGCGCAGGCAAGAAGAAGGGAGAGACAGACGAAGAGAGATAGATAAACAGATCCACTGCCTGCGGTCAGCGCTAGCTGGTATACGTACATATAATATATATAGATACTTATGTGCACGACAGTATTTACTCGCTTGCTCGCTTGTTTCAAGGGTTAACTCCCCATATAAGGCGTGCCTAAAGGAGTCTCACTTCAAAACTGCAAATAAATTTTTAATAAAAGTGATACCATCGTTGCAATCAGAGATCGAATCTGGTTTATCAAACTTAAAATCGAGTATTTTAGCCACATGACCAAAATTAATTCGACAACAACTCAAATAGAAAACAGAAAAAGAAATTCTTATTTTAAATCAGGGTCTGTTCACTATACGTGATCATGCAATGATCCGGCTTGTGATACTACACTTGATTAATTTCTGACAAGCATCCTAATGATATATAGACATAAGACTACAGAAATGTGAAAATAGTATGACAGTAAGTTTAAAACGAAAGTCGTATGATAAATTTTTTTTTAATCGTCTGCTACGCTACACTTTGCTCTGCCCCATGTACATGACAGTTGTTTTTTTTAGCGGAAGTGAAATGAGTCTTTGAAAAACAAACTTATGGAGACTTTTTTTTTGCTGTGATATAAGGTGGGTAACACGGAGTAGAAATAGCAGAGTGTCACAGTGGAAGAAGACAAGAGATTTCTCTTTAATATTTTCAAATGACACAGTTATATGCAGCGAAAATAGACGGTGGAACGTCAAAGAAAAGCGTCATAGCATAGATCACGTAGCAGAAAAGGTATAGTCACATCATATTGCAGATTCATGTTCTAAAATTTATTGAATAAATATTGAGTGAAGCTAGTTTTACGTACTATTACCATAGCTACAAAAAAAAAATTACGTTATTAATAAACATGCACTGTTACGTTAAAAAATATGAATTCATTAATAAACATTTTACCCATTAAAAATTTTATAATAATGTACACAGTCTTCACTTTTATCCTTACGTTTGTATAATGAACGATAACATCTGGAATTTAAATATCACTTTAAATAGAGACATACTCAGAGCGTCAGTAATCAAGGTGGCTTAGTACCGCAACGTGCACTTTTGTTGTGAGTAGTCTCGGGCTCAAATCTCGTTCTTCGGAAATTCATTCGTTGTGGGATTTTTTTTAGATTCACATTTATTTTTATAAAAAAATAATATTAATTTTGGACTATATGCTTACTAACATTTTATTCTTGTTCAAATAGATGTACAACTATTAATGATGAAGTGAAAAATTTTTCAAAAGTTATTCAATACTACTGAGTTATTTCACACCGTTTAAACAAACTGCTATGATTAACACTGTTAAAGAAGATTACACCTTTCAATGTACAACCTAATTAATAGTTACATAAAATCAAGCTAAATAATTAGTTAAACTATTAAGAACCATATAGAAATTTTTAAAAATATATTTACCGAACGATTTTTCAATTACTCAATTGATAAAGTTAGATATCGCAAGATAAACTTTTATAAAGTGTAGTATTTTTCTGTGTTCCTTATTTGAAAATCAAAACGTAAAATAGAATTACTACCTAAGCAAATAAATTTATTTACGACACCTCTTGTTATTTTCAACAGATTAGAAATATTAAAAAATTTCAATTTGGACCGACAACTTATTCTGTGATATCATAAATTTTTAGTTTCATAAATTCATTGAAATATTTTTTTACGCATTCTTGAGTTTAAGGCAAGTATTTGATATTAAAAAATCAGAATTCGTTGTATTACCATATTTAATTATTTGAAGTATTTATTCCGGGCCTAAAGTACTTTTCCACCCCAGGGCGTACATAAAGAATAAGTAAAAAAAGTAGGACCGTAAGCAAAGCAGTATTTTACTCTGGCATGACTAACGTCGTATACACCACGAGCACAAACATACATCAAATGCGTCCCTACGTATTATAGATACCCAGATATTATTTATGCACGTATAAATTTATACACACACATCCATATTGACGCATGTCAATTGTTAGTTTTTTTTTTTTTTTTTTTTTTTAAATAAAGATTTCAGTAAAAAACTCAACGGTCCTGTGAAATTTTAATCACAAAATGAGGCAAAAAAAGTTATAAACGAAAAAATATAAAACTCATAGAGAAATTCTTAGAGTTAACATTAAATATTGAGACTCGTGTTTTCATAACTTAATTTGTCATTTTATACAAAAGAAAACTCGGTATTTAGTCGATATTTAGCTGTACAATTATTGAATTCTCATTTAACGAATAATACATGATGAGAAACAATAACTGTCCAACATTCTAAATCGCATTTGAAAGAACAGTACATCAGGAATAGATATGAAGTCCCTACGGTCCTCAAACTCAGCATAGATGACGTATTGTAGCTAAGAGAAAAATGGCGTCATATTAATGAAAACGTACGATCTGTGATCTCCTGCCATCAGCGTGACAGATATGTTGTCACATAAGTAAGTCCACATTACCGTATACTGTCGTCACTCATAGTGGTAGTGTGTCAGTGACGCCATTCTTCTCTTTGCTACAGTACGCCATCTATGCTAAGTTTGCTGATCGTAGGGACCTTACAGGGATACATGGATGCGAGAGCTGCAGGCTGCAAAGGCCAAAAGCCGAGAGCCGAGAGCTCAGCTCAGGCTGGAGGCAGCCTGCATGTATCCATAGGTATACAAGACGTATAAGCAGTAAAATATAGCTATAGCCATGAGTGGTCGCGGTGTTCCAACAGTAGAGTTGCAGTTCTGTCGATCTCCGAGGTTAAGCAGCATTTGGCACGGCTAGTACTTGGATGGGTGACCGTTCAAGTTTCATTGATTTAGATCTGCTGTTGATCTTTGAGGGTTGATTAACTGTTTCTCTTACGCTTTGTCAACGTGCTCATAGGTGTGATTGAGTTGGTCCTGGTGTTTATACGTGTTTGTATGTATTATCATCTGGTCATAACTCAGATTTTTGCCAATGGCTAATAAATACTATTCTTGTGTAAAAGAAATCCATGTCTGAGTCTAAGGGAGATGATGAATAATAAAAAAAAGCTATAGCTATGTATACTCACACATTTCTTTTCCCTCTACTATAAATACCTATCTTTTTTAGTCGCACATTTTCTTCTTATTTTCCACTGCTGAAAACGTGCATGCAGTTCGATGGGACACTCAAATTGGTGGAAAAAAGCGATGCACTCTCTACCGTAAACACTGGCAATCTCCCTTGTGATATCTGATTGACAATATGTTAAATATTTATTTTATAGAATTAAAAATTGAATAAATATGTAGTAATAAGACTTGTTTCTCGCTATTTTTTAAGCATTTTTTAAAATAAATTTTGGGGATGCTGTACACACGACTATATGGTTAATGTAAGAATCACTGTATCAGCATATGTAGTGGACGCAAGCGCGATGTAAGGGATGTTATCAGAGTATACTCTACTAGCAAAAACTGTAAGTGGTTTGGAATAATCTAAAGATTTGATAAAAGTGAATACTCTTGTACTGCCCAGCCTAGCAGCACGTCATGCCATGACTAATACTCTGTAATTTTTTCATCCATGTAACGTATTTTTTATAATCGTTTACTTTTGTTTATTTATTAAGTATAAAGTTATTTACTAAAACTACATCCAATTAAAATATACATACTTATTTCAACGAGAATTAAACAACCGTTATACACAATATCGTTTCGTAGAAAGTATATATACTTATATTTAAGTATTATCTGCCACATAATATCATAGAAGTATAATTTTATTCTTGTCAACTGATTTTCATGACTTATCCAACAAAGTTGATAAATTTATTATTTAAAATTCTTCTTATAGCAAAAAAGACTAAAAATTCGAAGTTAAATGTTGTTGTTTGAACAAATTATTTATGTTGAATTCCTTGTAATGTATAAAAACATCATTAGTCCAAAACACGAGATGTTTATTACTAACGCTTATTGGTACTAAAGTACTTTCGCGAGTTTCGTATCTTTAGAGTCTGAAGCATGTGTTCTACAAGGTTTAGATAAATTTAAACTTTTATGGAGACGAAGAGGTATTGAAAAAATATTATAATCGTACATTGGCTGAGCTTTTAGTACATAACTGTGTTGATTGCTTCCAGATATAAAACTATATTGGCATATAGATAGGTAACAACTATAACTTTAGAAGCTTGCATACTACGTAAGGTACGAGAATACTAGTTTAAAGCACTGTAATTATATATATATATATTCGAGTCCAGATTCTTCGTATTTTTTCTGTATTTGAATTCATCCTACAAACAATTTATTCTATAATTTGCTCAAAGTCGCTATCATCGTCACAAGTTGTACTTGATGAGACTCATACTAGAACTAGTGGTCATACGATTAATACTTAAAGGGCTAATAATGTAAAATTATAACGTCTTGATTCTTGATCAGGTTTTTCATGTTTTGGTCTATTTGATTAAATCGTTCGTCGAGTAAAAGTAATCTGAAATTTATGATCGAAAACTTGTCGGAGTTTCACATTTCTCAGCAGTCCTTCATTTGAACCCTGTTAGGCTTATTTGCATAGACAAATAGAATCAAAAAAACGTGTGGGACGCAGAGTCCCTTGGTAAAAACAGAGTTCTTGCATGCATGTAGGAATCACATGTATACTATAAAATACAAGGTTCATAAATACAGGTGAGTTCAGTTTGTATTTTTTTTCGCGGGTTATGGTGGTATATGTCTACCCTCTACATTTTTCATGTATGAAAGGCTCGGGAACCCATCAGCCAAAAAACGTTAATTTTTATTTTTTCGACCGAATTTTAATTCTAATAGTTTATTTAAAGTGATAATTATTGAGTATAAAATATGTTATTTGGTTACTAAAAACGAGAAACAAATAAAAAAATACGTAAAAAGTAGTTTTTTAAAAAAATCGTAAGTTTTAATTATAATAAATACAAAATAAATTGATGCAAACGTTATAAAAACAAATGAAAAAATTCAAATTTGATATAAAAATTTAATCTTCCAATTTAATCATAGAATGTATTGGCTTATGATCGCTAAAGTATGATGCATAACATCTTGATTCTATTTAATGTAAATATCTCGAAAAAACAGCATCAAAGGTACTGCAATATTTGGTTGTCAATTTTAAAGGATTATTGCTAATGGTCAAATGCAAACATTCCAAAAGAAATCTTGTGAGTGATTCTGACATTCCACTTGCAAAATTGATGTTAAGGCCACCAGCCAAAATAAGCGGAAGTTTGTCAAATCACACTCAAGTAATCGAGAATCCTCTTCAGTATATTCTAGTAGAGCTCAGTAAATAAACAGTGTTATGGCTACATATTTTTAATTTTGAAAAACATAAATAACTACTGTAACTAATTCGGCATCATTTTCTGGCTTGCGTATAGCTGAACATATGTCTGTAACACTAACGTACGTTCAATAACGATATCGTTAGTATGTCTTAAAGACATTTGCATGTTCCAGCATGTTTAAGATAATAACATTTGCAGTGTCATCATTATGTTGGTGAATTGAAACTAGGCTGGCTCTAATTTTTTCTCGTTTAAAATGACCAATACAAGTAAAGATCGGTATGTCAAATTGCTCATCATTTTAATTCACGTCTCGGAGAGTAAAAAAACATGGAATTTTTAAGGGACTGAATTATTTAAATCAAATCGATGACTTCTTAAGCTTTGGCAGTAAGTTTAAAAATTAAAATACCTTTTTTGTTCGAAATAAAATCCATCATACTTTGAGCTTCCATCTTTAAGGAATTGAGGAAGAGTCTTTGAAATTCTCATAACTATGATATGGTTAATGCAGCTGGTCGTCGATTGTGGTAAAATTATTTTTATCATCAGCAGGTGTTACGATGAACAAACCTTTAATGCTTTTTAAGCTAGGAAGTGCAACATAAACTAGTGGTTGAGAATATGTTTTTTTATATGCATACACAGTTTCATCAAACGTCCCACCTTGTGATTTGTGTATTCTCATAGCACAAGCCAATACCAAGGAAAATTGTTTCCGTTTATCGGTGACTTTGTTATCTCTTCTTAATGTAACATTCGCTGTTCAAAATTCAATCAGTACAGCTAACCTACTTGCGATATTTCAAATACCTGAGAACGCAGCTTTTTTCTGACTTTTCGTGTGTATTGAAGACACCAAGAACATTTCTAAGATGTCCTTATTCCTTCTTGATCATTTTCTGGAGGGTCATAAAATATACAAATCGTTCATACGTACTACCCCTACTCTGTTTTTAAATGAGTATACATAACTTTCCACTCCTTAAATTCTAGAATATAATAGAATAGTGTAAATACATCAAATTCAAATTAAAACAAATTAAATATACGGTTCCCATCTGCTACATATACACGTATGCATTGATTCATATTTCGGTAGTGTACTAAACAAGCCAAAGCCATTTCAATTCTAAGAAGTTTATGTGGAAGGAAGGCCGTTGAACCGAGTCAATACGATAATGTATAAATACTTAAGGTGCGCAAAGATCTTGAATAAGCTACAGAAGCTTCTAAGTTTGTTCAGTGATTGCTGTAAAACGAAATTGTTGTAAGTATTGATGCCAACATTACTGTGATACAAACGAATTTCATCGGGGAATGATTTTAGAGTCACATTTGTTTAAAAAAATCTCGATTTAAGGAGTTAAAGTTCATGGCTTGGTAAAACTTTACCATTACCTACATTTGTTAAAATATTAGATAAAGCAACATTGGGCTGACTCATTACTTGAATTCGTTGATAAAATGATAATTTGCGCCACAGGTAGGGTACAACTATTCGCGTTCTTATCGGCTTGTAAACTGGAGTTGCTCTGATAGGTGGTAGCTAACGTTAATCACAAATAAAAATTACATCGATACTTCCAAATTCAGCACGATGATTTCCAGTAATTTGTTTCACACGTATATAAATTTTATTAAAGAGTTCTGCACTAATCATGCTCACTTCATTAATTATTAGAACTTTAATAGACCTTAAAAGTGACCTAAATAATTGTACCACTTCTGATGATCATGGTAGCAGATTTAAAAGTATAATTTCAAGAGCTGTGTGCACAGTTTTATCATCGATCGTTACAGCAGCTTTACCGGTCGGAGTTCAAGTTGTATAATTATTACAATAGATATCACTATTAAGAAACCTTTTATATATTTCCATAATAAGCTTAATTACAAAAGTTTGATCAAATCCAGCAGGACCAGTAAAAAATGTTTCAAATATAGAACAATCTTTCCTTCAAAGGCAAGACATAAGGGTCAGCAATGAATCTTTTTGTTCTTTGATAGCACATCTCATTAACTCATGAAATTGCAGAGTATCCATGAGATTTTCTCTTTGTTTAGTAATGACACCAAGTTTATTTTAAGTTGCATCTTGTAAATCAGCATTAACAGCAGAGTGTGGATCATAAAGTAATCTTTCGTAAGGATCGGCTTCAAAAATCACGTTGGCCTAATTTCTTAAATTGTCATCCTTGTCATCATCTTCAGCTTGTTTATGTAATTGCGTACAAATTTCAAGACTTTTCTGTGTATCTAAATTCAATTTAAACTTTCTCCTAAGTTGTAAAATTAGATCTCCATTGTCTGCATATAATTTAATAAATTTATTTTCAGCAAGAACGTCCTTTTCTTCACTTTTAAAAATGATGGGCATATAACAATACCATCTCTCAAGCGTAGTTATACAAGTTGTTAGCCACATCTTATAGCCAGTTTTAATGCCTAATAACGATAAGTTTATCTCTTTGAGTTTACACACCTTTATTATTAATGTAATATTTAGCAACAAATTGTGCTAATGCAACATCAGGTCTTTTTTCACACTTGTCAAAGAATTTTTCTTCCTAATTGTCAATACAATCATCAGCTATTTAATTTCATTCTTTAAAAGTTTTTCTTATCCTTGAACTTTCTGTATGATAACTGGTGCATATACAAACAACTGTCGTTAGTGATTTAGCCATGGGTTCACGTAATAACTACCAAGCAGCTTCTTGTGCTGATATTTCAACAGATTAAAGAACATCCAAACTCATTTTTCTTATTATTTTAACTATGTCAAACTCCAGATGTTCATCCATGATTTTATTGATTTCCCTTTATAAATTACTTATACCCTGGCTGTGTTTGTTGACGTACTCAACAACATTAGCAGCACAAGAATATTCGTCTTAAATAATTTAAAAATCCATGTTTGTGTGTAGACTATATCAAACAAACGGGTTAAATTAATTGTTTCACTTTCTCCATGGCGTTCGACGATAAAAAGACATTGTTCGAGAGATCGCAGCATGGATAATATCGTAATAATGTTAATTAGAGTTAATATTATTATAACTATAAAATTAATAAGAATCTGTAAAATCAAAATTCTTTAAATTCGCTCAAAGCAATTTCTAATAATGTCTGTAATTTTAAAAATTTTCTAGAGAAGAATAAGAATCAGTTCCTTTCATTAAAAGCAGAGTTGTTATTTTTTTTGTAGGTATGAAAAGTGCTCCAAATCTACAATCTTCTTTTTTACGAGAATCCATCATTTTATAACACATGAAAGTGTGCTTGTGCTTTTGAAGTTTAATGTTTCTAGATGCCTTTGATACTGATACTGAAATTAATTTATCAATCATCTGAATAACACGTACGTTGTTACTTAATAAATTTTTTGGTGTATCATCTATCTACAAAAGAATTTGGGCATGAGGACTACCTCTACGTTAAAATTCAATTCTTTTGAAATATTTAACTACTCTGTACTTTTCAAGTTGACTTTTTTTTATTGCAATGTGTTTAATAAACAATTTACTAATTTATTAAAATAAATCGCACAAGTAGCAGAATCTTCACTCACAAGTTTATTAATAAATGATCTATATGACACGATATGAGATGATATATATGTGGGAAGTTTTGTTCTGCACAGCCAAAGCTGTTCTTGCACAAGAAAAGGAGCACGAGGGAAAATAAGCACACGCGACAGATTTTATTATAAAAATACAAAATGGCTTTTATTCGTTATGTACAGTAGGACTTTTGCTCTGCTCACGTCGAGAGCTATAAGTAGAAGAATAAGTGTATAGCGCCGCGCGACTCTTCTCCCTCAGCTGTAGCGCACCGGCAGTGTGTGCATGAGTTGGCTCGTGCGTGCGCAGGAAAAGATGTTCCTTGGGACGATGGTCTGCTTTCGTCTTGAGCATGAAGCTGGTCGCTGTGGCTGAGACGCCACATATATGTACTTGTGTGGCTGACGCTCCCCTGCGCGCTCCGCGCGCCATCCCCCAACTAACAGATTAAGTAGACAAAATAAAAACATTACTCATGTATTTATCAATGCAGGCTGATAATTGGCTTACATTAGCAGAATTTCGTGACTCACAAGGGAATTGATAAAACATATGATAACATAAATACTAATTTTCCAACAGTATTTTAAAATAATATTAGAGAGGATTTTCCATTACACGAATTAAAATTAGTAATAAATGCTATAGTAGTGTTAATAAGAACTTTAAGTATATCCGACGGTCGCTGTAGAGGCACAAGATTAAAAATAACAAAATTGTTTAAGTATAATATAAAAGCAGAAATAATTATGAGAGAAAAAAAGCAAAGTTTATACTCCTAGAATAACATTGAATACTGGCACCTTATTATCATTACCTTTTGTCTGCTATAGAAAACAGTTTCCCTTTGTATTAGCATGTTCTATGTTTATCAACAAATCACAAAAACAGAGTTTTGATTCCTTAGGATTGTATATTAAAATACCTTTATTCTCTTACGGATAATTATACGCTTCTTTATTAAGATGTAAGAATCCAAAAAAAATTTGTATTTAAATTGAATCCGAGGATAAATCGGAAACTAAAAATATTGTTTAGCAAGAAACTTTTCAGTAATTTAAAAATATGTAACTTTGAAGATCGTCACATTTAAACAGACGTTTGTTAATTCATAAAAACTATGAAAAACAAATATGTGAAAAATGTGGAAAGGGTTCTAAAAGAACAGATGAATTATTGTTTTGAAAGCTTAATTGCGTTTGTCTATTTAATTATACTTTCTCCTGAATTCTGTCTTTTTGTTAATAAAGTCCTCAGGTTATCAAGAATTTTATATTTGTGTAAAGTAAACATGGACCAGAAAGAGATTTGAAATGTAAAAGTTCAATCAAGTTAAACAAATAATGGTACTTCAGAGACATATAGTGAGTAAGGTGAAGCGAATAGACAGAGGGAGACCTATGATCAGTGACTTAAAAAATCCTAAAAATAAGGTATGACTTGGGTACTAAATTACGTACATTTTTTAACATTTATGATGGTAAACATTCTTTAAATAAGTATTCTTTGGGGGGGGGTGATGGAGGGGGAGCGAGTGGGAGCTGAGGGGAAGCGGGGGAGAGCGCGGGGAGCTCACTTAAATATAATTTGATGAAAAATGACGTTTAAACAAGCAAATAACGTTAGTCGAGGGGGAGCTGAGGGGAGGCGGGGGGACTGAGACTCACTTTCGTTAAAACAACTATATAGTATAGGGATATGTATGTAGATGAGGCCGTAAATATAACTAGTCTTATCCATTAGTTTTTTTTATATGCAAATAAAAACAGTTATTATCTTCAATATTTCTTGGAAGTTTTTTCATTATGGTATTAACAGTAACAGAAACAATAATAATGTGACCATAAAGACCATATTGACCATATACATGCCTAAGTCTGCTTATTTGCATGAACGGAATCGTTGGGAAAATAAGACGTTGTTCAACTAGATTTCATCTTGGCAAATGTGTTAGAATGATTGAGTATGAGAATCCGTTGAATGTCAATAACGTGGGATTTTCATGCTTATCTAAAGATCCTTTACAAGTAGAGCAAAGTAGAACAATACTACTTATTTCATAGTCGTGAAGAAGAATTTTTTTTTTATAATACAAAACAAACATTATTATAAAATATCATAAGACCAAAAACAAGCGAAATATTATTGATATGTACCGGCAATATTTGTACTAGAATATTTTCACGTCAGTCCGATGAAGATTTGAAATCTTTTTCTCACTAAAGTCTATCAAAAACGGTGCAAGAATGCCTGAAAGTGTTATTTTTAAAATTATTGTGGAAATCCAAACAGCTAGTAAGGTGTATGTCTCATTACTGGCTCATCTAAGCATACGAAAGGTCCTTATCATCAGTCACTTTTTTTCTTTTATGGGCCTTAGTATATTTTTAATTGGGTACACACGTTAACTTGTATTAAAAAAGCAACTGCTTAGTGTCTGAATAGCTACCCAATTTATCTGTTTTGAAAATTAATAGAGAAACAATCAGTTAGATAGCCGACTATTGCAACATGAAATAAGTACACTTTCTTAAAATATTTAACTATCATTACGCTCCAACAGAGGCAAGTCTGCAAAGATTGTCAATCTTGTACTAAAGGCTCAATTGGCTTATATTAGTATAGTCCGATTTGCTGTTCCTGAAATTTTCCCCCTCCCTTCCTTCCGTTCTTGAGTGTCATGCATAGAAAGGGAAGTATGATGGAGCCTTATTGAGTTCGATGATCGGACGGCGCTGGTGTCCATTCACTGCAATTATTGTTTTTCACTTTCTACTCTTCCTTTTCACTAGCTTGTACTGCGGCTTTTCGTCGATTCGTAGGCTTTATTTTGCATGCCCTAGCCAGTATGTTTGCTTGGGTGAGTCGCTACTCAGTCACCTTCCCCATATTTTTTTTTTTTTTTTTTTTGCTGCATTATCCCGGTGGTTTGCCACCACCATAATTTCCCCGGGCCTTTGGTGTGTCCCATACCTGAGGTACTAGAAAAGTTCTTTTCAGCAGGAATTGTTAGTGTTGTTTTTGTCAGCGTAGTTGGTTATTTCTATAAAGCCACCCTAGTGTCCGGGTAATTCGTTACGCTCGTTTTTTTTTTTTTTTTTTGTGGATTCAATGCGCTCCTAGTTTTATCTTCTCCCGGACACTAGCGTCAGCTAAGAGAGTTCACTGAGCAGTCTGTAGGCTTTCATCAGGTTACGAGAATCGCTTTCGATTGCTCCTGGTCTGTGCGTAGGAAAGGATCTTTGTGGAATTGTCGAGGATAATGGTATGCTTTTAGTTTATCTTCAAGACAGAAAAGGGTAATCTTTAAATGCCGTGGATGTGATTGCTTTAAGAAATCACGGTGTCCAGCGATAACGACAATAAGTTTGCGTTACCCAAAGCCTGATCGATTTTTTTTCAGACTCCTCTCTGCCTTATCATTTTGTTTGTTTTGTTTTTGTTTTATAATTTTATTTTTGTTCGTCTGTTCGAACCTGCATGTTCTATGCTTACAGCCTAATTTTTTTTAATGTTGATACGTGTTATATAATTTTTTCGTTAAATGTAGCACCTTACCTTTGTTTTGGTAACTCTATCTGTTTACTATCTTATTGTGATTGTTTTCATTATTCTTACTATTATTCTACAAAGAAACTATCATGCTTTGTATATTGCACAGGAAAGTCAGTGACAAAGATGAGATAGACATAACGTGGCCCTTGCCGCTTATGCACGCTCTCGTATAGTATCTTAGAACAATAAAAGGAGATCTTGTAATCTTACTTAATATTCATTTCTTTTATGAAATATATTATTTTAGGTGTAAATAAATGTAATATTATTGATTCACTACCTTTAAGTATATTTATGAAGCAGTTATTTACATTATTCTTATTATAATTTTTTTTGTTACATTTTTCGTTAGAGAATGCCATGCGTGCATTTTATTTGCTCTATGTTTTTTTCTCATATCGTTCGTATGTTATTGTTATAATTTCTCACCTTTACCAGTGTGCTTACATGTGTTTCCAGTTTTTCCTTGTACGTTGTCGTTTGTTTACGTGCTTCTATCGATGTATGTCTTTCGTGGCGCGTCCAAAGGCCGTGAAATAAAAAAAAAATTTTTTTTGTTCGCTTTCTACCAATATTGCTTTTTTTAAAGGGGTTTGTTTAATTGCCTGAAGATCCGTTGATTGCACATTTAATAAAAATTTCATACTTCCTCTCTACATAATTCGTTGTTTTTGTCATGGCTTGTCCGAAGGCCGCGAAAAAGGAAAAGTTTATTGTATAATAGAGTATTTATTATAAAAGTGTTTATTCTGTAGCATCTTGCTCCTTTTCTTATTCGTTTTCTGCCAGATAGGGGGATTTTAGTAAACACGGTTTCTTGATTTCGTCTACGCATATTTCGTTGCTTCTTTGTAATTTCACGTTGTGATTTTTGTAATCTATACCTGTTATTTCATATGGTCCCTCGAAATGATCGTCGTAGTTTCCTTTGGACGTTTCTTTTAATATGTATAGCATTTCTTCTTTCGTAAAGAACTTTGTATTTAGCTTCCAGTCGTAGTACTGATCCATCAACCTGACCCTGAAATCAAAGTGTTAAAGCATTTATTTTTTTTTTAATAATTATGTTTTATGCAATAAGCAAGCTAGCCTACCTATACCGAACCCATTGAGCCTATTGTACGCACCTCCAACGGTTAAAAACCACCCCAACCATACCACAAGCAGCCCAACCAAACTGACGCTGAGAAAAGGAAGTTTAAGTTCTTATTTTTTCTTTGAAAACCCAATCCCACACCACAAGTAGGGTTACGCACCCATTCCTCATACACAATTAGCTAACCTCCTCATCACAACCCTTAAAACCCACCCCTACCAAATCACAAGCAACCTTAACTACCTGACCTCGAAAACAGAGTGTTTAAAAGTTTATATTTCTTTATATCATCTTATCCCATCTCACAAGCTTATCTACTTACCCTAATTTATCTATCTCAAACTGTTCTTTCGTAACCTGTGAAAACCACCTCTATCAAGCTATAAGCTGGCCAACAAAAATCTACTTTTGTTAAATTACTTTAACTAAAAACAAGTGATTAAGCTACCCCTTCTTACTATCCTTTCTCAAGTTTCAAAATCATTATTCCTCATACATAAAACTATTTCTTCAAATCGTAGATTTATAGAAAGATATTTATTTACTGAAATGTTAATGAGGCTTCAAAAGTATTTAGATGTAGTATATAACTAATTTTTTTTCTTTTTTCAAATAATTCAAACTTTCTGTTTTCATATGAACCGTTTAAAGTATTCTCAGAACTTTCGTGTAAACGTATACAAAAATAATAAAAATGATTTTTTTGACTCTGATATTTTTAATGTTATGAAAAAATCTGAATAATTATTTAAAATTTTCGTGTAGGTTTTCGCATACCGCTATTTTCATAATATTCATTGTCATAAAGATTTAAGACATTGCAAGGTTTTAACTATTTGTTAAAAATTTTATTGCACTTAAAATATTCGGAATTATGTAAAATAATTTTGAACTAGAAAAATAGTGAATCTTATATAGATTCGGTTGTAACAAGTCTGAAACACAAATATTCATTTTTCGAATCTAACGTAAATGAAATAAGAAAAAAATTGAGTAAGACATTAATTGCTCAGTTTAAGGAAAAATGAAGTAATGCTTCTCGTAGAAAAGATATGTCTAAGACTAAGTACGACGATTTTTTATTTAAAGAGCTCTCTATCACTTTAGAAAGTGATTGTTCTTTAAATGATTGAGATCATCTAACAACTCAAATTTCTCTGAATCAGATTGTACTCTGATTGCAGTAGGAAGACCAGGTATATATTTTATAGAAGCATTTTTAAAAACGAAATATAGAGGAGCTGTTGAAATTTCTAAAATGTATATAAAAGAAGAAATTTTTCTAGCATTGAAAATTAAACTACGAGAAAGCACTAGTCAGAGTGCCTATGAAAATGAAGATGTTTCTGACCCTTAATTGGTTTATAAATCATTAGCTATGTTTTCTGACTTTCATTTGTCTTTTCGCAAGTATCAAAAACTAAGACCTTATTATCAGTCAATGTTTAATATCAAATTATATCCATGATATGGAGTGATTACTGAAGCTAAAAATGCACGTTACTCGGAAAATATTAGCATATCCGATACTGGAGCAGCAATCAAAATTATATCTCTGCTAGATCAAGCTTTAAAAAGGATTTTGATAATGTTAGATCCCACAGAATTAAGAAAATGCAATACTAAATTCATTTTTTCAGGTTAGTACTGAATGGATGGAAGCTCAGGGCAACAAAGAACAAACCAGCCTTTTAAAGACAATTCTTTAGATTAGACTTCAAGTGACAATGAAAACAATAGCAATTATTATCAAAAATTTTTTTCTGATGCATCTGTGTTTATTGCGAATCTAGTTCCTATTCTTGACGATCAAATTTTGTGGTTGAATGAAAAACCTTCTTCCACAGTGTGCTGCCATCCAATAAACTTTGAATTTGTTAAAGAAAGCGATATTTTTACAAGAAATTGTCATAAGACAATTTTCAAATCATTGACCGAAGGAAAACATTATATTTAGAAACTTATAAATCTGAAATCTGAAATTACGTTAGACCTTGGGTGTACTATGATAGATGGTAAAGAAGGGAATGTTTTAATAGACCAAAAATCGTCTGATTATTATAATATTTGTAAAGTTGGGCCCAAATATGTGAAAGAAATTGATTATAATTTAGATCTTCCTTGCTAAACAGAGTATTACAAATTCAGAATTCCAATATTACACAGCTAGATTTGATTCGTGGAGTATATGTTGCATATTGCCTATAATTCTGATTTTGAGGAATGAGCAGCATCAGGTTTAAGACATTGGAATAACTGTTGATATCTGGAAATTCAAAGTGATCAGTGATCCGTTGGGGGCGAAATGTGAGAAAATAAATAAATACAAGTAAAGTGTATTTAAATTTTCTTGCGTTGATTTATAAATGCGCAACGTTTCGCTGACAATATGCGTCAGCCTTATCAGGCTACAAAATTAAAATTAAAAACACACAATGCGTGATCTGGAAGTCTCAAACACAAAAATACAATAAATTTTTATGTAAATTGTTACCACAGGTACGCGAGAATTCGTAAGTTTGGTTGACTCACTCATCACCTGTCATGCTATTGACTGACAATAAATTACAACAACAAGCCAGCGCTTACATACGCAGAGCCGCAAAGGTAGACGATAAAGGGCGATGAACTCGATCGGGACATTTAAACTTTCGTAGTAAAGAAAGGTATGCTCTATTAAAGGAAAGCACATCCTCCTTTCTATTGATGTTATGTTTGTCGAGTTTTACATAAAGCATTTCGGAAATAATTCTTTTTTTGTAATTGGATTCTTTGTCAAGGATTTTAAAGTTATCCCAATCGAATTCATGATCAAAATTGATTTGGTGTGCACAAACAACGGAATCAGAGTTTTTACTTTTTATATGTTCACTAATGTGGACCTCCACCGCTCGCTTTGTTTCACCCACATATAACGCAGGACAATTTTTACAATAAAATTTATATACTATATTTGACTGTTTATGATTATTCGTTCTATCTTTTTCTAAGCGGACGATATGCTGCAATTTATTGTTAATAAGAGGGTAAGTGTGAATATTGTAGGGTCTTAGCATACAGCACTAAAAACACCTACCCTCTCTGCGAAATTGGCATACCAAACATTGACAATAATTTTGAAAAAATTTTAACCATGTGAAAACCTACACGAAAATTTTAAATAATTATTCATATTTTCTCATAACATTTGAAATATCAGAGTCAAAAAAATCATTTTTATTATTTTTGTATACGTTTACACGAAAGTTCTGAGAATACTTTAAACGGTTCATATGAAAACAGAAAGTTTGAGTTATTTGAAGAAAGAAAAAAAATTAGTTATATACTACATCTAAATACTTTTGAAGCCTCATTAACATTTCAGTAAATAAATATCTTTCTACAAATCTACGATTTGAAGAAATAGTTTTATGTATGAGAAATAATGATTTTTAAACTTGAGAAAGGATAGTAAGAAGGGGTAGCTTAATCACTTGTTTTTAGTTAAAGTAATTTAACAAAAGTAGACTTTTGTTGGACAGCTTATAGCTTGATAGAGGTGGTTTTTACAGGTTACGAAAAAACAGTTTGAGAAAGATAAATTAGGGTAAGTAGATAAGCTTGTGAGATGGAATAAGATGATATAAAGAAATATAAACATTTAAACACTCTGTTTTCGAGGTCAGGTAGTTAAGGATGCTTGTGATTTAGTAGGGGTGGGTTTTAAGGGTTGTGATGGGGAGGTTAGCTTATTGTGTATGAGGAATGGGTGCGTAACCCTACTTGTGGTGTGGGATTGGGTTTTCAAAGAAAAAATAAGAACTTAAACTTCCTTTTCTCAGCGTCAGTTTGGTTAAGCTGCTTGTGGTATGGTTGGGGTGGTTTTTAACCGTTGGAGGTGCGTACAATAGGCTCAATGGATTCGGTATAGGTGGGCTAGCTTGCTTATTGCATAAAACATAATTATTTTAAGAAAAATAAATGCTTTAACACTCTGATTTCAGGGTCAGGTTGATGGATCAGTACTACGACTGGAAGCTAAATACAAAGTTCTTTACGGAAGGAGAAATGCTATACATATTAAAAGAAACGTCCAAAGAAAACAACGACGACCATTTTGAGGGACCATATGAAATAACAGGTATAGATTATAAAAATCACAACGTGAAATTACAAAGAGGCAACGAAATATGCGTAGACGAAATCAAGAAACCGTGTTTACTAAAATCCCCCTACCTGGCAGAAAACGAATAAGAAAAGGAGCAAGATGCTACAAAATAAACACTTTTATAATAAATACTCTATTATACAATAAATTTTTTCTTTTTCGCGGCCTTCGGACAAGCCATGACAAAAACAACGAATTATGTAGAGAGGAAGTATGAAATTATTATTAAATGTGCAATCAACGGATTTTCAGGCAATCAAACAAACCCCTTTAAAAAAAGCAATATTGGTAGAAAGCGAACAAAAAAAATTTTTTTTTTTATTTCACGGCCCTTGGACGCGCCATGAAAGACATACATCGATAGAAGCACGTAAACAAACGACAACGTACAAAGAAAAACTGGAAACACATGTAAGCACACTGGTAAAGGTGAGAAATTATAACAATAACATACGAACGATATGAGAAAAAAACATAGAGCAAATAAAATGCACGCATGGCATTCTCTAACGAAAAATGTAACAAAAAAAATTATAATAAGAATATTGTAAATAACTGCTTCATAAATATACTTAAAAGTAGTGGATCAATAATATTACATTTATTTACACCTAAAATAATATATTTCATAAAAGAAATGAATATTAAGTAAGATTACAAGATCTCCTTTTATTGTTCTAAGATACTATACGAGAACGTGCATAAGCGGCAACGGCCACGTTTTGTCTATCTCATCTTTGTCACTGACTTCCCTGTGCAATATACAGAGCATGATAGTTTCTTTCGTTTATTGTATTTTTGTAAGACAGAGATAGAAGACCTTATTTTTTTAGTCATCCATAGAACTTGATCTTATTTATATCAAGTTGCATGGCAGCGCGATAAGTTAAGTTTTAAAAAGTAGACGAATCCTTGGGGACCGTGCTACTATTAACTTCACAGTAGCATTCTCCAGTTTTCAAATACCAAGAAAAAAGTATTTTTTTTAATATATCTGATGTGTATTGGTTTAATTCAGTTTCTTCATTCCTATTCCACAGCTTTACCAACAAATATACGCAAAAAATTTGTTAGAACAACGAACACAAGACCTGTGAATCTCAAAATGCTCCTATTTACTTACCGAATTAATCCTAGCTGAGCCCTTAAGAAAAGTGGTCTTATCGTTAAGTTTGCTGCAAGCCGAATTTATCCTGTATGTAATTAAGATAGGCATATTCTTAGAAATAAGCAGAGCTACATACAGTATGATATCGGCTACAGGTATTTTCTAATGTCATAGTAGATAGCACGCAGCGTGAAGAGTTCTCCATGGCTTCGACGGTAAAGCGCTTGATTTCTGCCTGGAGGGCTCTAATTTGACACTATACTCCATCATTTCCTCCTGTGTAACTTTATGGAGTTTTTTATTATACCTAATTACTAAGATATCGTATAAGTAAGCAGCTGATATATTGCCTTTTGTTGTGGCATGTAGATTTGCGGATAATCGTAGAGAACAACGATGTCTCAGAAGAGGGGAAAGGGTGAGTGACTTTCTCATAGGAAAATCGTCCCATAAATAAAATCAATACTACAAATAATGAGATGTATGTGACGAATTAAAGTGGCGTACATGTACGTGTATACCCATAGCCATTAAACAAAGCCAGAAAAGTCATGGAATTACTAAGGTAGGATACTTACTTTATGGAAAATTTTAAATGATGCATAAAAATTTTAATACCTCGAATACATCAATGTCCTATTATCCTAACCCTGAATTTCGTGCACCTTAAACTAAAACAAGTTAATATTAGTATCTAAAGTGAAATTTAGTGTAAATAAATAAATTATTAGCAAAAAAAGAATGATTTCTTAGCAACAGTTTTGAGTTATGGCTCATACGATTCCTACGTATCTTCGTCTTCAGTAAACACGCATTAAGTGTAAAAAGAGTTTGATTTTTATGATAAATATAATGTATAGATAATAAATAACAAACAATGCAAAGAAAATTAAAATTTTGCACCTCAAAAGCTCGATCCTTTTAAGTATTTTATTAGAGAAAAAGCATTGCCACTTATTTTTAAAGTTTTTTCTAATTAACTGAGCCCACACTTGGTGACATAATTTGGAGCTTATAGAGAACAATTAAATGATAGAAGATTCAAACAAAATTTAATTTTTAATTTTTTTTAACTGAATACTATAAAGACGGAATTAGGAAACTTACTTATTTTCGTATTGCTCAGTAAACTAGCTGCGTACAATTAATTTTGTAACATAGCTGTAATCGTATAAACATTATCTGATCAATGAGACAAGAAACTTTACTTATTTCCTAAAGTGCCCTGAATAAAAAGCTGTAAACCTAAGCTTTATTTAACTTAGCGATTTTGGTAGTTAATAATCATACATTAATAATTATGTTTTCAACTGCTGAGTAATATAATAAAGTAGTTAAATAAAAACAAAATAACGAAAAATACATCATAGATGAGAATTCTGTAGAGAAGATTGTATTTTATTTTGAATGTATTTCAGTTGATAAATTTATGAATGGTTTGAGCTAATTTAGCTCTACACACATTTATCTCTTTTACAACATCTTCATATGAGCAACTATAGTAAAAATTTAGTGGGATCTTTGTAGATCACCGTATCCATGTTGTACAGACATTGTATCTATCCAGTACCTTCTAGTATGAGCCATATCTAATGTAATTTAGTTTTGTAAATTAACATCTAGGTAATACATCTAGGTAATAGTATTTTTCTGAAAAGTTATGATATTCCTATAAAATACGTCTTAACGAAAAAAAACAGTTAAGTAAGTTTGATTTGTTGAGTTAATATTTTGTAAATAATTTCTAAAGCTTTGATACACTGGCTATGAAAAGTATTCTTCCTAAGAAATCCATAGCCCTAAATGAATCTAAAATCAAATTGCAAAAACTGATAAATTTTTTTACTTTTTTTTGTGCAGCATACATTTCGTATAATACTCGTAGTATAATACTGTTTAGTACTCGTACTTGAACTAAATTAAGCTTAGTAAAATTGACATTTGCGGTAGGTAAACTATAATATTTTTAATTTAGTAAGGATTCTAATCCAGTAAGCATTCTAATCCAGTAAGAAGGGTTGTTCCATAAGAATTTTAATCTTCGCTATTTAATTCAAACCGTTACTGAATTAAAATCCTTACAGAGGTTTTTCGGCCCAAGAATTGCAAAAGCTACTGCGTTGAAAGTGCTACTACGTTTAGTCCCATTACCCTACTACATCATTTCTTTACTACGCACGTTACTGCGTAGTGGGGTCCCTACTACCTCTGACCAGGTTACTCTAGTACCTCTAATCTTTTCTACCAATCTCCCTGCGCAATATCAGCAAACAGCACATAGGTACTGATGTCGCACAGCAGTTAATCTTGGTGCTATCGGGTATCAGGGTTGAAAAAAAAGGTTTATGCATAAAATTCAATTGAGAAAAAATCAATAAGAAAATTAAAACTATGTAAGTAATTGATAATCCAACACAACATTATAAAAATAAGAAGAAAATTATTAAAGTTTTATGCAGTGAAAACATTTTGTCTACTCTAGCATAACAATGCGCATGGTTGGCCTTGTATGCCCCATTGTGATGCAGGTCAAAAGTGGCCAGTATTACTAGTTAGAGGATAGCCCAAATCAGTACTGTCATAAATAAAAAATTCAAATCCTTTCAACCTCTGTTTCCTCAATGAGCTAGATACATGCACATTTCTAGCACTGTGCAGGTGATCTCCAGAAATTGTTCCTATAGTATTGTACGGAAGATTTCAAAATTCCCATGGTAAACTGTAGAAACAGCGTTCCAACCATAAGTTTTCTCTTCCTTATTTGTCTAAGAGTTGTTGCCATTAAAAAAGCCTTACGAAGACAAATACAATTGGTTCACTATCATAATATAGTAGTAGTATAGCTTGCTTCTTGAGAACTAACTCATCGATAGGTTGCTTAAGATCTTGCATATCACATGAGTAATACATTACTCGTAAGTGCTAAGGACCTTCAGATGACGAAAATAATACCGATGACGATGACAATAACGCTGATCGTAACAATAAAAATGACAATAACGATGAAAACTACAATGACAACAACAATAGTGATGACGATGATGATAATGTTTATAGTAATGATTGTAATAATAACGACAATGATGATAATAATAACTATAATGATACTAATAATGATAACAATGATGATGTCGGTAATAGTAATTATGATGATAATGATGATGATAGAGGAGATAATAATAATAATGACAATGATAATAATAATAACAATGACGAAGATGATAATAATGATAATAGTCACGATGATTATAATAAGAATGACAATGATAATAATAGTAATAATGATAATGACAACAATGCTGTAAGTGTTAATACAAGTAAAGACGATAAAAATGATAATAATGATGATAATGACGATAATAATAATGATGGCAATGTGTATGACCATCACAATGTTATTTACATTACCGATAACAATAACGATGACGATAATAAAAGTGATAATGATAATTAAAATAATGATGACGATCGAAATAATAATGATAATAGCGATGATGACCACGACGATAATGATGACGATAAGAATAAGGGTATTAATGATAATAACTTTAATAATAATGAGTATAATAATGATGACGATTATGAGAATAATGACAATGACAAAAATTTTAATGACAATCACTATGAAGAGAATGATAATAATTATTATCATGACCATGGCGATGACGACAATAATAATGATAACACTAACGATGACGATAATGATGATGATAAAACTGAAAAAAATAACGATGATAACAAAAATTTAAATAACAATGAAAATATTAATAACGATGTTGATAGTGAAATCATTAATAATAATGCAAATAACAATGATGGTAATAATACTAATAACAACCATAACAATGATAATGACTATGATCATAACAATGACTATGATAATGATAATGGTAATAATGATAATGATCCCCAGGCTGAGAAAGTCGGCTTACGCCCCACAGTGGGCAAAAATGGGTTTTTTCGTTCCAAAATCGTAAAACTCGCGAACGGAAATAGATAGATTGATAATTCTTTTTAGATCTTGTAGTTCACTTAATGCAGAATATAGGAAAATTATAGGTGAGTATAACATACATTGTTCTAACCTCAAAAAACAAGTCTGATTCCTGGTTATTTTCCAGAAAAATCAAGAAACAGATTAAAAAAAAAAGTAACAACTGAAAAACATGTAAAAATAAATACATTGATGCCATTATACCCGAATATAAATTTTATACTGATTTTATTTTTTATACTGACTCAACATAACCTCAATACACGCATGATATGAAAAAATGCTACTTTGTTTAAAAAAACATTGTAAATCGTCCTAAAAAAATTAACATATGAATTATTTTTCCAGATACAAACATAAATCCCAGAACAAACCACTGTAGAATCGGAATTTATATTATTTTCCTATTTTATAACCTCAAAAGTTATTAAAAAACAGGTTTTTGAATATCTAATTATCCAGCGTTTATATTATATACACATTTCATCATCACTCTCATCACACTCGTTAAATAATTCTAATTCATCGACGTCACTTTCGCTAATGTTGTAGATATAGTTTTCTTCTTTGCTGCATAAATAGGTATTGTTTAACACAAATTTTTTACAGTAAGGCAATATTTTCAACTATAAAAGAAAATTTCCTTTTTTTCCCTAACATAAGTTTTAATAATTATTGAGGTTATAAAACAGGAAAATAATGTAAATTCCGATTCTACAGTAGTTTGTTCTGGGATTTATGTTTGTATCTGGAAAAATAATTCAATTTGTTAATTTTTTTAGGACGATTTACAACGATTTTTTAAACAAAGTAGCATATTTTCATTTAATGCGTGTATTGAGGTTATGTTGAATCAGTATAAGAAATAAAATCAGTATAAAATTTATATTCGGGTATAATGGCATCAATGTACTTACTTTGACATGTTTTTCAGTTGTTATTTTTTTTTGAGCCTATTTCTTGATTTTTCTGGAAAATAACCAAGAATCGGACTTTTTTTTGAGGTTAGAACAATGTATGTTATACTCACCTATAATTTTCCTTTATTCTGCATTAAGTAAACTACAACATCCAAAAAGAGTTATCAATCTATCTGTTTCCGTTCGCGAGTTCTACGATTTTGGAACGAAAAAACCCGTTTTTGCCCACTGTGCGCCCGCGTGCTCTCCAGGTGGCAGATGAAGGCAAGCTTTCCGCGGGTGTACGGCTTCAAGGCGCTGCGGTGGTCGAAGCTTGTACCCATGGAAGGTTGGAACAAAATAAAATAGTTCCCGTAGACCAAAACACCGAGGAGAAGACCTCGTAAAAAAATCTAGAGTTGGTTCCCGAATGAAACCAAACACGGATGACGCTAATGAAAACAACTTACCCCAAGCAGTAACCTCTCAGAGGAAATCTACTGCCAGTTCTGACCTAATGAAAGCCCAAGTGACTGATGTTGGCCTCACAGAATCTGGAAGAGGCCACAAAGGCGTCGAGCACGAAAGTGCTATGCTTTCTAACATCCGAAAGCAAATGCCAACTAGTGGTTGGTTGAACGATTAGACCAATAAACGACAGGATATAGACCAGAAAAGCCAGAACAAATATGAGCTGACACTGGCTGAATCAACGATAGTCACTCATCTACAGAAAACCTTGAACGATACAGAAAAGGAGGAGGAAGTACTAGGTAGGATGGCAGACGTCCTACATAGTATTAAAAAACAATTGACAGGCTAACAAACATCAGCAGCACAGTCAAGGAAGCCAGAGTTCACCTAGAAGAAATCTGTGGGGTCTTGAAGGACCTTAAACGCCGCTGCCAGAAGACTGTGAGGAAAATATTAGTGTTAAGGACATCTCTGACAGCTCATGTGATTAGATAGCCTCCAAAAAAAAGAGGTAGAGACGATGGCGCTACCGAGGATCGGAGCATATCAAAAAAAAGCAAAAACGACGACGATGACAACAAACTATAAAGAAAAGTCGTAAACAAACGAAAGCAGGCACTTGCAAACAGCAAGGAGCAAGTGGCTACTAGAAAAAAGCCGGCAGGTAGCACACCGACTCCAAACAAAGTTAAGCCAAAAAAGAAAATAAATAAGCGGAGTAAGGGAAAGAAAAGAAACAAGGCCAACCTCGTAAAACCAGCAGAAGGAAAGTCATATGTGGAAGTACTGGAAGCATTCCATAACGCGGTCAACCCGAGAGACTGTGGTGTGGAAGTTACCAGAATACGCAGCAAAAAGGCTGGTTGTATTCTGGTGGAGCTCACCAAAAGCACAAAAGATAAGAAGAAGCTGACGCAGGCCATCTCACTGGCTATCGGTACCACAGAAAAGGTACAATCAAGGAAACCTAGAGTTACCTTGGAGGTACTAGACTTTAAGGCAGTCGCTAATAAATAGGAAGTTTTATCAGCCATCCAAGAGGCTGCTAAAACCGGAGAAGACCCAGGCGAAGTTAAACTGGCTATGCTACCGCCAAACCGATGGCAGGAAAAAATGGCACTGGCCGAAATGGACGAGACTGGCACTTTGTCCCTTTTGAGGAAAGGAACGATAGCAGTGGGTTGGATCTGGTGCTGACTAAGGTACAGAATCATCGTCCAGCGATGCTCAAGTGTCTGGAATATAAGTACACAAGATACGACTAAAGAGGCCCGGATCGATCAGGCCTCTGCTAGAGAAGTGGTAAAGATGAACACAGAGCTAAAGACTGCAAGGCCGAACCACTATGTGTCCTATGCAGTGAATCCACGCATGAAGGAAAGAGCACAAATTATGAATGGGGCATTTGACGCAGATGCCCTTCTGCCACAACGATTATTTGAAGAAAGGGTAGACGTAGCGCTCATAAGCCAGTAGTACAGAAACTATCAGCCTCCCAAGAGGCTCAGCAGCGCAACAAATATGTCAGCCATTTCAGTTTCTAAATGAGACAAAAACCGCCAAGACGCTAGCGGATTGAAAAGACATTTTGTCTAGTTAGAAGGTGGAGGCATTGCGTTTGTTAGCTGCTTCTTTCTACCAGACACTAGAATCGAAGAATACAGGGGGAGAATAAATTACCTCGAAGATACCATCAGGGATGGCATGAAAGGCAACCTGTTGGTCGCTGAAGACTTCAATGCAAAAGCAGTAGAATGGGGAATGCCTGCAAAGAACTGCAAGGGCAGGGCAGTCCTAGAAATGGCGGCAAGGCTAGGACTAGTCGTTGTAAACGAACGAAGGAACTTTCTGAAGGCCAGGGTTAAGTGAATCAATACCAGACATTACACTGACTTCGGAAAGCCTTGCGCCAAGAGTAAAGGGATGGCAGGTAATCGAGGACAAAAATGGCAGCAATCACCAATATATCATCTTCGAAATTACCGTTACAATAGACAGAAGAGGCATAGTGCGCAAAACAGGATGGAATGTTAAGAAGCTGGACACAGAACAACTAGCGAAAAATGTCGAGAACGGCATCGCTTCTATTTAAAGCGATGAACGAAGCCTCAACACAGTAAAAGAAGTACATAAGCTCACCGAGGCAACCTTAAGACTTCTAAAAACTGCATGCCAGTCTTTCTTGCCCAGAAAAAAAAGATGGAACGGCAAACGCATAACTTACTGGTGGAACTAGGAAATTGCAATATCAAGGCACCAATGTCTTAAACACAGACACCTCTACAAAAAAAGGCAAAAACAGACCAGAGGCCGGATAAAGGTACTCCAAGTACCAGCTTTTAAGAAAGACGATAAGAGCTGCTATTAAAAACAGCGAAAAGCAGTGTTGGCAGACTCTGTGCCAGGAAATGAAAAACGACCTTTGGGGCAGAGCATACCAGATAGTAATGGGAAAGCTAAGAAGACTGGCACCAACTGCAAACAAAGACGCGGATACCATGAGGCACATCATGAATACGCTATTGCCGACGCATCCAGAAGTCAGGGATCAAGCAAACAAGGAGCTCATAGAAAAAGTACCTTTATTTACCCAGGAAGAACTGGAGCTAGCAGCCAGATTGCTCAAGAACGAAAAAGCTCCTGGATCAGATAGCATACCGGTAAAAGTCATTAAGACAGTGGTGGCAAAACACCCACAATTGCTCTTCAATCTATACAATGCATGTTTGCAGAAAGGGTTGTTCCCAACTTTCTGAAAAAACTCACGGCTAGTACTGATCGATAAAGGCAAGGGGGAGCTTAACTCCCCGTCATCACTTAGGCCGTTTTGCATGCTGGACACATTTGAAAAGTTACACAAAAAGCTGCTTAAGACCCGTCTTCTACAGGCCATACAAAACTCGGAAGACTTATCCGACAGGTAGTATGGATTTCGAGAAGAAAGATCTACCATAGAATCAGTAGAAGAAGAAGTAATAGCAGTTCAGAGCACTTGGGACATATGCCATGGAGCGAGAGCCCTTGTTCTTCTGGTGACTTTCGATGTAAAGGACGCTTTCAACTTAGAAAGATAAAAGGACTTGTTTTACGCTTTAAAACACACATTTAGAACACCAGACTATCTCTTGAAAGTATCGAGAGATTATTTAAAGAACTGTTTCTTGACCTATACAACAATAGCAGGAGAAACAAAAAAGAAAATAACTGCAGGGGCATTCCAGGAATCCATACTTAGACAAGATCTCTTAAACATGTCATACGACAGACTGCTCCACCAGAAAATGCCAGAGGGGATGTGCCTGGTAGGATATGTAGGCGATGCTGCTGTAGTGGTCGTTTGTTGCACGATGAAACTTGTCCAGATACGACTTAACCAGGTTATGTGGAGGGTGGCTCCATGGATGGAGAAACACGGACTCGAAGTTGCAGCAGGGAAGTCAAAGATGTTACTATTGACGAGAAAAGAGATAGATAGCATTATCCCCCTTAAGGTACAGGAAAAAAAAGTGATGACGAAGGATGCCGTTAAATACCTAGGGGTGACGCTGGATAGAAAGCTAACGTTTTGGAGCCACATTAGGCAATCAGCAGAAAAGACGGCAACAAGAGTAGCGTTATTAAGCTGAATCATGCCGAAAGTTAGAAGCCTAAAACCTGCAAAGCGCAGGCTCCTCATGTCTACGGCCCAGTCTATTATTTTTTACGAAGGTGATCTTTGGGGAGATAAAATGAACATTGAAAAGAAGAGAGTGGAAATCACCCAAGTTAAACGAATAGGAGCATTAAGGATAGCCTGCGCCTATCGCACAGTCTAGGAGTCTGCAATAATGATGATAGCAGGCGTTATCCCCATCGACCTTCTTACGAGAAAGAGACGAGTAAAACACCCTACGGAGCAGGACTTAAGAAGAATGAAGGCCAAGAAAAACACCCAGAAAATTACATAAGAATGCTGGCAACAAAGATGGCAAGAGGAAACTAGAGGTCAATGGATCATAATGATAATGATGATGATAATAATAATAATAGAAATCAGGATAATAACAAGATGATAATAATGATAATAATAATGTATAAAATGCCGATAATAATAATAATAGTAATAATAATATTAATAAAAATCAGGATAACAACAAGATGATAATAGTGATAACAATAATGTATAAAATGCCGATGATAATAATGATAATAATAATAATAATAATAATGATAATGATAAAAATGATGATGATGATAGTAATTATGATGATAATGATGATGATGATGATGATGATGAAGATGCTGAAATTGATTGCAAAGATAAAAGTGCTTTTGACGATAGTTACAATAATCATGATAGTACTGGTATTAAAAATTATAATGCTGATAATAATGACAAATATTATACTGATAACAATGATAATGATAATTACGATGGCAATAATGATAATGATAATCATAATAATGACAATGATAATAGTAATGATAACGATATTAATATGTATAATTATTATGGTTATAATAATGAGAATGTTGACAATAAGTATTATGATGGTACTGATAATGATAATAATGAATCTGATAACAATATTTATTATGATGATGATAATGATGATGCTAACGATGAGAGTCATCAGCATGATAATTATAATGACATGTTAATGATAATGATGATAATGACGATGGTGATGGTAATGATAATGATAGTAACAATAGTAATTATCATGATAAAACTCATGATACTGACAATTAGAATAACAATAATAGTAATAATATTCATAAAAATAATATTAGTGGTGTTAATGATTATCACAACGATAATATTAAAGATTGTTTTAAATATATTGATTGCACTGACGTTGATGATAATAATGGCAATAATGATTTAGATAAAATCTATAACATTAATAACGATAGTAATTATAGTAATTTTAAAGACAATAATGGCGAAGATGAAGACAATGATGATGACAATGGTTATGTTGATGATGATGATAATGATGATAATAAGTATAATGCTAATGTTTTCAAGATAATATTGATATTCTTGATGATAATAATGTTGACGATGACGATAATAATAATTATGATGATAGTGAAATTGATAGTGTTGATAATAATTCCGTTGATAATAATTATGATGATGATGATTATGATGATAATAATGATGACGATAACATGGATACAAAGGATAGTAATGATTATGATAACGTTCATAATTAGTATAAAGATAATAATGATAATAATAATGAAAATGATGATAATAATAGACAGGATAATAATGATAATGATAATAACACTAACTATGATGATAATAATGATGGTTATGATGATGTTGATGATAATGATGATAATTATGATGATCATGAATATTATTTCGATGAAATAATGACAATATTTATGTCATGATAATGGTGACGATGATAATGATAATGATGACGCTAATGATGATAACGACAACGATGTTGTATATGATGCTGATGATGATGATAATGGTGATAATTATGATAATGAGATTTATAAAAGCAACTTTTTTTGCCTTTTTTAATTCATTTAATTATTAGATAAGACATAACTTGGTTGTGAATTCAATTGTTTTTTTCATTTTTAAACTATCCTAATTACTTAACCTTATGAAATATTTGAAGACTCAAAATTCTAACTGTTAGAAACATAACTCTCACTTGATTAATAAATTGAATATAGAGGAAAAAATTTAATACACATTGTATGACAAAGACCTTTATAAGGACGTGAGATAAAAAGACGAGTAAGATGCGCTATTTTCGTATGACATAAGACATAAATTCAAACAGTAGCTCAACGCTAGCTCGGTGTACACCACTTCATACACATTGCTTGGTGAAACCTAACGCTACATTGCCGAAATAATGATTGGATAGAGAAGTATACAATAAGTTAAAGCAAACGAAGCCGTTGGGTCAATGGCTGGTTCCGGACCAACAAAAATTAAATTTATTTGTTTGTAGAAGAAATCTGGGAGGTCTGCCCTTCACTCATAGAAGTTCGGACTCAATAAATTGTTATCTTTTGTGGTAAACTAAGTTTTTTGTTTCATATTGAGTATGCTTTAATAAGATTAAAATTTTTTTTTTTAATTTTTTAATTATTTTATTTGGTTTTAATTTTTTTTCTAAATTTTTTTTTTGTCTGCCCTTATCTTATTTTACCAATTACTTTGAAAAACGGATTAGTTTTTTGATGATATAAGTAAGTTAGTAGATGTAGCTTTAAGGGTACAGTTACTTGAACAATACTGTGGAGCAAGGGAAGCCGAAAAATTACTTGAATTACTTAAATCATCACTTAACGTAGCCCTTCATAATTCACTTTACATATAAATCAAGCTGCCTTACACATACTTATATACAGTTGTCAAAATACACTTCTTAGAGATTACTTGCAAGATGGTGAATACGGTGGATCCCTTATTTCAAATGCGGAAAAACCTATATTGTCAAGAACAGTCATTTTCAGGCTGAAGGGTAAAGCAAGAAGTTGTATAGACGCAATAACAATAAACACATTAGACGGTGTTATAAACTATTTAAAAGCACTCTTTGCTCCTTTCTAAATTTACGCTCAATACATCACCAACATCAATAATTTTTAAATGAAACAGGAAGAAACTATTTGCGATTTTTTCGAGAGAATCTCGCAACTCATTAATCAAGACACTAGAGCAGCTAAAATAGAGTCCGCTTTTAACAACATTTCTGAACACCAACAGCCTCATTCCAAGTTATAATTAGAAATGGTTGGCTGTGAAGCATTAATACGAGGCCTTTCCAATTAATTCAAGGCCAACATGATATCAAACATACGAAAAATGTTTGGTGGTTCTTTACAGGTAGCTTAAAAAGCCGAGAAAGTTGCAAAAATATTATACCCCAATACTCACGCAACCATGTGCCATCAGAATTTACATACCTTGCTAAGCAGTTAGCCCCTACAGCAAGACCAAATTTATCAGCACCCCAGCAGGGCAGACAAGAACATTTTTCACGTTTTTAACCTAATCAAACCAACACACACTATGTTAAATTTGGCGATCCCAACACATACAATCGCAATAATGTACCTTACTATTACAATCCTAATGACACCAAAATTTTTCCTACTGCGTTTAATTTAGATGGGAAAATAGTATCACAACCAGCTCCCCAATATAGAAATGACTCCATTGATCAGTCTGTAAAATTTTTACAAATATCAAATGAAACACAATCTTATTAACTTTTGAACGACTCGTGGAAACATCATCGAAATTTCGTCCTTACGCGACCAACACAACACCAAAACCAATTATTAGCCTTTTTGAATTGTCCCTTTCACACAAGCTCACTGCAGTGTATTAGGTAACTCGTTTAGTTCTCCAAGAAAAAAGTACCCCTGTACTTTCAATAACGCTCAGGTACCACGAGAATCGCGAAATGATACTAGCTCTGGCTCAAGGTTGAATTCTTTCAATAATCTCAAAATTTTAGATAAAATTATCCTAAGCCAGACCATCCTATAAACGGGAAAGATGCTCGTCACCCAGGCGCAGTGGCAACCAAAGACCTGAGTCAGCGTCCACTGACAATCAATTTGTGCAATCGCTTGAGTGTCCGTCGCAAGAAACATTCGCAATGCACTGACAGTAAGACTTAAAATTTTACAATTAGATGAAAGTAAAGACACTTTTATCATAGATACAGAAGCTGACGTCAATGCTATAAAAATATCTTTATCACTACTAAAGGTTATTATAAAGACTGATACAAAAGTAGCTCTTACTAAATTAACTTCTTAAAATATCATCACATAAGAAACAGTAACGTTAAACATATTTGAAAAAAATCATGTCTTTTACGTCTTATCACTAGGAACATGCCTTAGTGAGACAGGAATATTAGAAAATGTATGTTCAGCTGAAGAATAGGTCAGGCTTTGTTATGACATAAGAGTAAGAAGATCTATAAATCCCATTCCATTTGTAGGAAGAACTACAAAAATAAGTAACAAAGAAAGTGGACTTGAATAACTTGACACAACGATTGAATATATAAGTAAAGAAAACAATTTTAACGAAATTACGGATAGTATAAGCATAATTAAAGGAAACTCGAAATCTCTGCAGCTTCTCAACATTTTCAACCTACAGGAGTATTCTTTAGAAAAAATCGTGTATACAAAAAACCGACAAGAATAAGAATTCCTGTATAAATTCCTGTGACATAAACTAACAGCCATGGGCAAGCCTACCTGCACTCGATAAAAACTACTCCTGATATATTTATAGGCAAAGCAGCAGTAACACACGATAAACGCCACTGTTTCACGATGGCTGTGAACACTAGAGAAGAGCCAGTAGAAATGGAGATTCCTCCGCAAAATCTAGTACCTATTGATTTAGATGATTCAGAAAATTTTCTCGACTCAGGTTTTAGTGATGACGTTCCCAATACAACAACAGAGGAAAGCATTAAATATATAATACGGGAAAACTTTGCTGGCATCATCATGATAAGACAAGTTATTTGCAATATTGCCAAATAGTGAAAGAGTATTAACATTTATTTTATATCAAAGGTAATGCTGCTCCAAGTACCTCGTATGTACATCATAATATACTGACAACTGATGATAAACCTATTTTTACTAAGTAATATGGGTATCTTTCTGCTCTACACAAGGAAGTTAGAGATCAGATCGATAAATTGTTTCAAAAAGGAACCATTAGCTACTCTTCTAGCCCATACAATATTGCACTGTGGATTGTCCTTAAAAAACCAGGACCTAACAGAGAAAAGAGGCATCGTCTCATAATAAATTACAAAAAATGAAACGCTAAAAGTATCCCTGATACTTACCCATTGCCTAATATTACAGAGATATTAGAGTAAATTGGTGGGTCAAAATTTTTTTTTGTATTCGACCTAGCTAACGGATTTTATCACATTGAAATATGTCCAGATGATCGCCATAAAACGGTTTTCAGCATTCCGTACGGATTACGAGTATACAGGAATGCCATTTGGACTATGCAATGTACCAGCTACATTTTAAAGACTCATAGATTGTGTATCATTGGGATTGGAAGGTACAGAACTGTTTATATTTTTCGATGATATTATAATATGTGCCAAAACTTTAGAAGAACATAAAATAAAAGTAATAAAATTACTTAATAGACCATCAGATGCTGGTTTAAAGTTGCAGCTGAATAAATGCGAACTTTTAATTCCTAAAGTAACATTTAGGACATTAATTAGATGGTTATGGAAAAAAACCCGATCCCAAGAAACTTTAAGCAGTTAAAAATTTCTTAACACTAACAAATTGTACGAAAATTTAAGAATTCTTAGGACTCACAGGATATTATAGATGATTTATTAAAGACTATGCTGAAATTACAAAACCTGTAACCCTATTATTGCGAAAAAGTCAAAAATTCGATCAGACTAAGACTCTGGAAGAGAGCTTTGAAAAATTAAAATCAGCCCTGTGTGAGGCACCAGTACTTGCATGTATCAATCTCGACAAACCATTCATTCTAACTACCGACGCATCCAACTCAGCACTTGATGCTATTTTAAGTCAAGGAGAACCAAGAAAACACCATCCTGTAGCCTACATATCTCGCACTCTTAATAAATGGGAAAGAAATTACTCCACTACTGAAAAAGAGTGTTTAGCAGTAATAGCCGACGTACAACATTTTTGACACTATTTATACGGACGATAATTTATAGTTTACGGAGACCACGAAATATTGACATGGATCGAATCAATAAAAGACCCCACACTGAGAGAAGTTTAGAGGGGACTCGCCTTAGGGAGTAAGAGAGTCGCCCCACCATAGCTCTAGTACAGTAAACTTGCTACTTTAGCGCAGCGGCTACTCAAGAAAACCAAAGAAGATCTCTCCTAGTTGACTGGAGGGAAATAGCCCCCAGTAGTGGAAGCCTCGCGCCTCGATTCTGTAGTCCAAATGATAGGTAAACAAACCAACTGAACTGCACGTAAAAGTGTACGTATTACTATGTATGGTTTGTCCATATGTGAACGGATTATAGATTTGCGCTATTGCGCGTACGCACACACACACAATGTCCAAATTTTCTGATGGAAAGCCTGAATAATTGCAGTAAGTACTAATTAGAACGAATTTGAATGTATCATTGATGTATGTAGCTATAAAGTTTTATTTGAGATATGGTTTTTAATTTATTTTTGGTACATTAAATTTTCTTTTAATACGTACGCTGGCCTTCTTAAAAAAAACATCTAACTCTACTTGGTATGCTCCTTTACACTACATCTTATATATATGTAAATACTATAAATATGACATAAGGTATGAGAAAAAAAGGTTTCTCTATTCCAAATATTGTAACTTGATTGCTATGCAAACACTACCCAGACTATTTTTTACCAAAATGTTGGTATGCATGTTTACGTGAGTATTTAGCTAAATAAAATAACTAAAAATTTCTCGCTTACAGCTGCTTTTTTCGTAAAAAAAATTGTGTTTGTAGGTATACAATTTCTTATTTGGTTGAAGTGTCTCAAAAAAATACTACCTTCTAATAAAAACATTATACGGACGAAAAAAAAAAATTACGAAACTATAATAAAACGGCAGGCTCAAAAAAACATCAATTTTTTTTTTTAAATACATTGGTATTTGCATTTATTGAATATTATTATTTACATTTATAGGAAACTCATTGAACTTTACAGAATCATAATCCATACTTAAACGCGACGTACATATAACTTTTTCTACTTATACATATACCTGGTTCAATTTTCGGGAGAGGAACATGGTTCACAGTAACATCTTCACTGATTTGCTTAACAATGTAAGCATGATAATGTGAATCAAACGTTATTTCCTTATACATACAAAGAGAGAAAAAATTTTTTTTTTTAATTGAAATAATTCGATTTATTTTTCCAATCCAAATTTCTCCTTGGGACATATCAGTGATTTCAATAATGTCAACAAACATACCTAACCTGTACTAAATGTGAATGGGAAAAGGATATCACGCGCATGCATACACAAGTGGAATGTTCAAAAGCATGTTACTTTCACCTTTTTATACCAAGGCGATGTCATTAATGAGTGACTTAGTCAGATGACAAATGTATCAGCCAATAATGTAATCAACATTTATACACAAACGTTATTTTCTTTTTCAAACGATATCCTTTTTTCATACACATGCATACTCAAAACCATAAATTATTACCTTTTAGCTGTAAACAATAAATTTGATAAATAATCAGTACAGTTAAGTAGAAAAACTGATCCAATAATCTTTCTTCAAACAATAAACTACATGCACGATGAAATAGCAACTAAAAGTGGCAGAGTGGCCCTCCCAGTCCTCTAGAGATTCTTTTCTTTGGAAGCAGTAGCTCAGTGCTCCTGACTGGAGGAAAATAGCTTCCAGTCTGGTAGAGAAGCAGTTCTGCTACACAGACAGTAGCGCCACCTGTAACAGTGGCATGGCATCTCCAGACAGAGATGAGAGAGTAGAGAGGCTCCCCCAAACATTTCTTAGTGCATGAATTGCCTAAATCGATGGAGAGTGAGACTCCGTGGGTACAACTACACCTGTAAGTACAAACCCAGCCAGTGATTTACATATTTAAAACTTAAATAAGCTTGAATCCGCTACTACAGCAAGGCAGGTAACGAGAGAAAGAAAAAAAGGTTCTACAAATTCTCCTCCCATTATACCACCAGGAACGGAAGGAGGACAAGAAGATCTCAGTGGACTATCAGTAGCTCAAAAGTTATTTAAACGCTAAGCTCAAGAAAAATGAAGTTTATCTCCTCCTTACAGACTTACAAACACTTCAGACTCTAATGACACAGAAATTCTAGATACATCGAAAGATAAAAACAATCAGCAAGCACCGATACCCAAAAGAGATAAATTTTTTCTTCCTAGCCTCTTGAATACTTAACCAGATTCATTATCGATTTCAACCACAATCGATAATGAGTCAAATCAAGAAGCTATTACAGGAGACAATGACTTAGAAGAAGTATTTAACCCATGAGAAGAATCATCAACTGCCGGAACTTGAATAAATAAGAAAATCGAAACTGAACCTCGAAAATTAGTAGGATTTAAGTTTGACACTGGCTCATCAAGTATATCAGAAGATGAAATGGTCGCTAAAATAAAACAAAATCCAAAGCTGCAATCCACTGCTCGCAGATCAACGCTCGAAAATACTTGAAAAGCAGTTCTGATGAAAATAATGATAAACAATATCCTTTAACTAATAGTTTGCGAAATACAAATTTTTCTGACCCATTTTAATCTTGGGATTATTACGTACCGCTAAAAATCACCCAAAAAATGCTCCAAGGCTGCATCTACGGTAATAGGAGACAACATCGATACTGTATAAAAAGAGCCTAGTGCTTCTACTATTGAACAAGACGATAACGAAGAAGCCAGAGAGGAAGAAAAGAAGCATGGTAGTATACCCAATACATCTTCTCGTTCATGTGCTAAGCTGCTAGTGCACTATAATTAGACCTATGATAATAACAGAAATGGATCACCTCGAACATATACAAAAACAACATTGCTACGTTTATTTCGGCCAACTTGACACTTAATTCTAGTAACAATAAATTATTATTAGATGTAAATTATATTTTAAAATATGAATTAAAGAAAGTGCAACCACAAGTAGGTGACGTTATAACAACTACTTATAAAAATAAATTAGTATTCTGTTTGGTTGTTTAGGAAAGAGGAAAAAATGAAATTTTGCTTCTAGATCTTGACTTGTTTTTATTGGGCTTAGAAAAAGCAATCGAAAACAAAAATATAGAAACAATGAAAATATTCAGAAAGAATAAAATTACTTTCAATTTTCCTAGAGGAATATTTCCCAAAGCAATTCATGAAAAACTCAATCAGGTGAACATTAAAATAACTGTATGTTTCGGCAAATGTGCTTATTTGTCAAACGAAATGAGACAACAACAAGTAATAAAACCTATAGAAGAATACAAGAATTGTATTACTGGGAAGGTATGAGAGAAGATATTGAAAATTTTGTACAGAAATGCACAATTTACCAAGAACAGAAGCTAACACTGATAAAACCAAAGGAACCTATGATAATAACTGATAATCCAGCTGAAGTTTTTTCAAAAATATCCATCAATACTGTAGGTTCGTTAGCAACAACAACATCTGGTAATTAACATATATTAACTATACAATATTTATTTTCAAAATACTGAGTATCAGTAGCTATATCTGACTTCCAAGCTATCAAAGTCATAGACGCTCTGGCAAGACACTTCATAGCGTTGTATGGAGGGCATAAAATAGTACTCAGTGATAATGTAAAGAGTTTTCAAAATAGTACACTAAGGAATTTATCTTAAATTTTCGGTTTCAACCTTAAGATCACTACAGGGCTGGGACAAAATTTTACCTTTTGCTATACACGAATATAATACATCACTGTGTACAGCTACCGGATGTACGTCATATAAATTAGTATACCGCAGAAAAGCACGTACCCCAAATCCTTATCCAACCGAAAATTAAATACAGTCTTATAATAATTATATTGTTGATTTGATCCGTTGCTTAAGAGACGTGCATGAAAAAGCTTATCAAATGTAAACATAAAAGTTAATAAAATTATGATAAACATGCTAGACCTCAGAATTTTGAAGTTGGTATGAAAGTTTATGCAATAGTAGAACCTCGGAAAGCAGAATTAGGTAAATATTATAACGGAAGTTTTGAAATAACCAATATGAATGAATATAATAACAACTTACCACTTAAAGCAAAGAGTGGAAAAATAATGATTAAACATTAAAACAAAGTAAAGCACTGTTACAAATAAGACTTTTCCCAATTTAAGTACGAATAAGACACAAAAAAGAATTTCTTCCTATTTACTCTTGCAACTCACTATATAAAAAACTATTTTTATTGAATCAACAGCCAAGTCTTGCCAATATAATTAACTAATAATTGTTACTACAATATGATCTTCGTTAAAAATGTGTGTTTGTTCACAAGTTCATAATATATGACTAATTAGAAATCAAATGAATAATAAGATCAAATCATAATAGTTTTGTAAGGGAATAATTTTAGTAATTAAAATATACATAAAAAAGTTTTAATAAATTGATTTTTAAAACTGAAACTTTCCACAGTAATAAAATGTAAGAAATGTCTAAAATTTATTACCAATGATATCCAAATTATAAATCCCTATTAAAAAAAAGAAGTTTTTTTTAAATCAAACAAAATTTAACATATTTTTTTTTACAATTTAACGCATACTTCTCGTTAAAATTAAACTCTTTTATTGTATTACATACAGCTTGTAAACATAAAATAAACTATATGCACGTGTGAAACCATCAACGGAAGATTTCACGTTTTGAAGACGTATTTCCAACTACTGACTTTCAACACCATTTAGTTTAACACTTGTGCAGTGTAAAATTGTGACAAAAACCTACAGTGAATATGGTGTCTAATATTTTGGAAAAAGCTCTTCAAACATGTAAAATATCAATGACAATAAACCTTATAGTGTTATACCACAATATCACGCAGAATTAAGCACGATTAAATGAAGGCGTGACAACAACATTGCGGTACCTTCTCTCACTTAATTTCACTAAAGCATAACACATCCCACAAAAATGTCACATAAAACATCAACGCTATAAGGATACTTTGTGAAACTGAAAAGCCCAGTGCATAACATTACTAATCAAAACTGCAATCAAGAAGTAAAGTAACCAACAACTCTTTAATGACTTCAGTCTACACGACCAGCTACCGATTTATCGCAATTTGCTCCAGATAACAAATATATATCAACCTTATCATATATTCCAGTTACAGTATAGGCGTACCGCTAAATCATATAGTTCTTCAAGCAAAAAGAATAAAAAAAAGAACGCTGATCAACAACTTCAAATCACCTTACTCATAAATCACGATACAGTAAACCGCGATCATCACTCCTACCGAACTCAACAAAAATCATGACTATTAAGCTGCCATTTCCAAATTGTAAGCCATTCACCAATCATTACTATAGTACAACATCACTTTCAACGAATTTAACACAAAAGACTTGCAACAGCAACACTTCAAGAAATAATAATTCGTAATATAAATCGTCTTGGTTCATGTGCAGAATGTAATTTCTATCTCTTATTCTTATAATTTAATACTATGTATCACTAGTAATATATATATATATATATATATATATATATATATATATATATATATATATCCAGCCGAAAGCGGACCAACGGTGGCGAGCGCGGTACTTTTTGACCGAAACGTACTATTTCTAACTCGCTGAAAACTTAACAAAATGCTTAAAAAAAAATAATTCAAAACACAGAATCGACGTATTTTTTTCTTCTCTTTCTGATGGTGGTATTTATTTTTTTTTTTTAACAACGATTTTTAGATTAGAATCGTACTTTTATAAAAAAAAGTCACTTTTTTGACCTTAAGGGCAACTCAAATCCCAAAAATAAGTACACCAATAGAAAGAGGAGGAAAAAATACGTCTAAAATGATTTTCAACAAGTTGAAGAAATGAAATTTTGACTTACAAAAAAATAAAAGGAAAGTTCGGGTTATACCAAAATAAGCGTACAGGGTGCCGCGGCGCTTCAATTTCATCGTTTCGCACGCGCAAAATAAACCAAAACATAATAATAATATGTAATTTTAATTTTTACTAATCAACATACATAGAATATATATCACGTAAAACATTTTAAATATTTTATTATAACTTGAAACAGAATGAAAATTGTCTCAATTAGTTTTTTTTCGATTTTGCTTGATCACTGCTTACTTTTTTTCACTTTTTTTCTGACTTCACAATAAATTTATTGTGTCGTTTTAAGTTCACGTTGACATCTTTCTTTGGCTTGATTGGTGGATGTAAATAAACATCGTCGGAAGCAGAAAACTGTCGAAACGCCAAACGATTGGAATCATTTAAAACAGACACGTTGTGAAAGGATAAGGTACCTTTTACTGTACCCACTTCAGATTTTGAAGTATTAACAATATTCTCAGGTGTTCGTATGAATCGTCTAGAAGAATTGGAGAATGCTTCACTTTTGCGTTCGCTCCACGAGTCAGGCAGCAATTTTGCGAGGAGTAATTTATCATTCTTTGATAACGTATCATCTTGGAAGCTTCTTTGCAAATTACTAACAATAGTAAAATAATCATTAAGAGTCACTTGATTGTTAAACGTCACCGCCTCTGTGACTTTCATCTGGCAAGTGTAACAAATTTTCGCATCGTCTGTTAAATCTGGAGAGAACGATTTTATAGCCGACGGTATAACACGAAGAGATGACGAGTGTTTCACACTTTCCTTTAGGGGATTGCAACAACTCTGTCGAACCATTGTACCACGTTAATTGTCATACTCTTTGATCACTCTTCGTGTGTTTACAACACAACTTGAGTATTATTGTCTCCTAACCATAAAAATGAAGAGCAGACGAAGAAACAAAAACAATTGAACATCGGCTGGCACAATTAGTGCCATAATTTGAATTTTAACTAACAATACATTAAAATTAAATATGAAATCGTCGATTATGCATCAGTAAGAAAATGAAGAAATAACGATTATCATACAAAAATTTACCGACTACTTTGTCACAAATATGTTTTGGTTTACTTTGTGCATGCGAAACGATGAAATTGAAGAGCCGCGGCACTCTGTACGCTCATTTTGGTACAACCCGAACTTCCTTCTTATTTTTTTGGAAGTCAAAATTTTATTTCTCCAACTTGTTGAAAATCATTGTTGACGTTTTTCTTCCTCCTCTTTCCATTGGTGTACTTATTTTTGGGATTCGAGTTGCCCTTAAGGTCTAAAAAGTGACGTTTTTATAAAAGTACGATTCAAACCTAAAATCGTTGATGAAAAAAAAAATAAATACCACCATCAGAAAGAGGAGATAAAAATACGTTAATTCTGTGTTTTGAATTATTTTTTTTTTAAGCATTTTGTTAAGTTTTCAGCGAGTAAGAAATAGTACGTTTCGGTCAAAAAGTACCGCGCTCGCTACCGTTGGTCCGTTTTCGGCTGGACGCTCCCATATATAAGTGTGTGTGTGTGTGTGTGTGTGCCCTAATTTGGTATGTATTATAAATATATTGTATACATCCTGTGGCATAATTGGAAACATCAATATCAGATGATGCTTCGTTGCCACACATACAAAGCAGCTTTGCTTCTGTCAGAGGTCCTGAGACCTCTCAAGCGTTTTTTTTTTTTTTTTTTCTTATCAAGTGCTCCAAAGTATCTAAAAAAGTTGAAGAGTAAGTTCTGTTGTGTCTTTTAAGCAGATGTAAGACTTAGTTCGGTGATTAAGCTGTGTGAGAAAAGTTGGAGAAAACCAGACCACTGTAGACTCGCCTAAAAAGTGAATGAGGAACAAGAAAGAAAGGACCGTTTACTTGGGTTCCAACGTTGCAGTCAACCTTGTAAGATCTTGCAAATGCGTTTGCGCAAGCAGTGACTAACCAATGATCATAGAAGTAAGTTAAGTTAAGAAAACTATAAATTGCATAAACATTGTAAATGTAAATCTGAAACTGTATAATTCGTACTATTTGTAAAATCAACTATTTCTGGCTTTTCTAAATTTATTGAATTATTAGATAAGACATAACTTGGTTGTTGATTAAGTTTACTTTCTTAATTCAAAACAATTCCTATTACTAAATTAAATGAAATATTTCAAGACTCAAAATTCTAATTGATAAAAACATGATTCTTACTTCATTAATAAATTGAGTATCGAGGAAAAATTAAACAGACATCGTATGACAAAGACCTTTACAATGACGTGAGATAAAAAGACGAGTAAGATGCGATACTACCGTATGACAGAGGACATAAACTCAAACAATAGGTCGACACCAGCTCGACGTACACCACTTCATACATATCGCTCGGTGAAACCTAACACCACAACGCTGAATCAACGATTTAAAAGAAAAGTATATTATAAGTAAAAGCAAATAAGGCCTATGGGCCAATGGCTGGTTACTGATGAACAAAAATTAAATTTATTTGTTTGTAGAACAAATTTACGAGTTACGCCCTTCACTTATGGAAGTTTGGACGTAAGACTCGTACGATCAACTTCGAATACAGTAGCAGTGCAGCAGCAGCAGCTCAACAAATATATATGTATACACACGTTCCACTGCTGCGGCAACTGAGCGGAGTGGCGGAAGCGTGTCGAAGTGTCGATATTTCCTATAGTTCACCCCCGGCCTCAGAACAGCATAAAAAGAGCTTCGCTTTAAAAACATGTTGATATGTTAGGATCAAAATCAAACAGAGTTAATGTTTCTCTAACAGGAGTTGGTGATAAGATAATGACGGTGGCAAAGAAAGCAGTCAAGTTCACAAAACAACCTTACTTTGATTCTAAGTATTTTCTTCTAACAAAGACTTTGGTTGTGGGCAAGGTGACATCCGTCTTCCTTTTTTTAAAAGATTAACTGCTGAAAAGCAGTACGAACAACTAGAATAAGCTAATCCAGAATACTTTGGGAATGATACAGTCGACTTGTTACTAGAAGCAGCTACTCATACTGCTATGATAGATAGCCAGGTCATTAGGAGCAAACCAGACCAGCCAATTGCTTCAATTGCTTTACTTTTATTGGTAGGTTGGTTAATTTTAGGTCAAATTTATGATAGGATAACAGATTTAGAGTCTCATAATAAAAAGCCTATCACTTTGTGTTGCGTAGAAGTTCCGAAGTAAACAAATATTTTTTTTTAATTTTGAGAGAGTGAAGAAACTCCCGTCCTTGAAAAGAAACTGTCAAAGAAATTGAGCACTTGTGAAGTGTTTTGTGTCAATTTCTACAGTAGAGATAGTCTTGGTTGATTTATAGTAATGTTACCTTTTAAATCTTTTCCTTAAATATTGCTAGAAAAAAGAAGTAAGGCCTTCAATACAGGTAAAGGTGCATTTTTTAGGCTAGAGACTCGATTCAGATCCAATCCAAAACTATGTAAAGAATACAAAAAATTTATGCAAGATCATGAGGATTTAAGTCACATCAAGTTACCGTCTGAAAGGCACTGTAGTAGTTCGAAGGGTCATACTATATCATAGTGTGCTCAAGGAAACAAGTGCTATGACAAAACTTGAAGGTCCTTATTCGGATCCTTATTAGTTACATAACTACTTCGATTTTGTTCTTAAATGAAGAAATTATCAATGTTTTCACACATAGATGATTTTTCATCAGGTGACCATACTTTGGATAAAATCAAAAAAAAAGGTAATAAAATTTGACAAGGTTACTAGTTTAGGTTGCATTCCTTTACGTAAATGGACCTCAAATCAATCTAATATTTTGAACTTCTAATCTTACTGAGTAAAAACCAGAAACATGTTTAATTGCATGAAAAATTAAGAAGTAGTTTCAGTACTAGGCTTGATGTGGACTCCCTGTTCAGATTCCGGATTTGTAATAGTTATAGCGTTTTCTTCTTACCAGAGGTGATCATACTATTGTACAAATTTATAGCGTTTGCTTATGAACTAAACGTAAAGTGATTGTAAAATTAGCTGAGTATTTTGACCAACTTAGATTACTTTCTCCTACATTATTAAAACCAAAAGTTCTTATTCAGGAACTTTAGATAATCAAATCGACTTGGGATGCTCAGTTGCTTACACGAATTGATATTAAATGACAAAAAAATGGTAAAGTAAAATACATTACTTTTATAAAATCCAAATTTTACGTTAAAAAAACTATTCTCCAGAGGTCTCTCAGAGTGGGATTCATGAGTTTTTAGATGCCTCGTAATTGGCTTATGCTACGGTTATATATGTTAAAATTAGGTTAGAAGATAAGGCGTATGTATCATTGAAGCTAGCAACAATTAAAGTTGAACCAATCAAAATTTTAAGTATTCAATGTTTACAGAAATGTGCAGCACATTTGTTGTCCATATTGGTAGACCATTACTTAAAATAAGCAGTGTTTCAACAACCAGAATAACATCTATGGAGTGATTCAAAAAATGTTCTTTATTGGCAAAGATGAGTAGAAAGATTGGTAACGCCAATGCTACGATGCGAGACGACTTTTTGGCAGTTATAGTTTTTTTTTTATGTACAAATTAACAATACATTTTGAAAAATTCGTTATGCTTTAGAAACATGACAAATTTTTTTTTTTAACTATTGATTATTTACTCTTACATTAGATGTTTACAATTTCTTGTGAGTTTCAATATGTATGAATTATACTTACATCTTAAGAAATTTATTTTATTATTATGAAATTGCGAAATGGCCTTGCCAACGAGAAGTATCAACTTACTAAATTATTGAATAGATTTAGTATAAAAAATATATTTGTTTCAACGTATAAAAAAAAAAAAAAAAATGGCAACATTATTTATAAATTCAAATAAAACATAAATAAAAGAAATTAAACCAGAACGATGAACTGCATTAAAAAAAAAAAATCTGCAGGAAGTTAGAATCGATCCCGTGATAGCAAAACAATTCGAGCGGCGGCATAAGCATCAATCAACTTAGCTACCAAAACTTCGATCTTTAGGTATCTGAAAGCCACTTATGTTCATTAATAACCTCCGGAGCTTGTCCTACAGTTCATAACAGTTATGAGGAAAAATAATAAATTAAGGATTATAACTGAACTGCCATCCTTAAAAAAATAGCTGAAAGTTTTTTTCAAAATAATACTGAATTTTAAAATAAGTATTAAAAGTACCGGAAAAAAAACAAAAAGAGCAGGAACAAAAATCAGTTTAATATGTATACGATATACTCGGTTGCAGTCAAAAGAGAAAAACTCGTGTCGTTGCTTGCTTTGGCTGTGCGCTCAGATATATAGCTATAGTCAACATTTCCACTCCTCTCCTCGTAGACACACATTCGGTACACCTCTTTCACGTCTCTCCAAAATGTGCGCCTATATGATCATTTTCACGCGAATCCATTCCTCTTCTCTTAGGTGCACGCTGTTCGATTTGAGTAGTAAGATGTGTGCCCGGTTCGACAGCTGGCCGCGGCGGGGCGCTCCGATCAGTGCCAAAAAGTCATCTTACATCGTAGCATTGGCGTTAGCAATCTCTCTACCCATCTCTGTTATTGGCTTTAGACTTTACCTTTTAAATGATCTACCTTTAAAGCTAATCTATTATTCAGCACTTTTGGCCTAGTGGCATAATGTTGAATCTAAGGAAGATTCGGCTGATTTATGCTCAAGAGATGTATTTCCATCTCAAATTTCTGATCAAAAACTATGGTTTAATGGTCCTGAACTACTTCATGAAATTGATTCGATGCATCCCAAACTAGAAGTGTAATTGGAAGAACCATTTCTATCAGAGAGTGTTGTACTCTGACAGCTTGGTAGACGCACACAACTACCCCAAGCACAACGCTACTGGTATGCAGCCATGCAGCTTCGGCCTCTCCGGCCCCGTGGCCCAAACTACCCTGTACAGCTCTGGAACTGTGGATTTTTCGACTAATAACCAATAAATGCCACTCGCTCACCTTTGACGAGCAACTGAAATTTCTCCGAGGAGCTACTACAATGCCCCCGAAAAGTCACTACTCACGACCTCAGAAACCACTTACCACGAACCTGGAGCCACTACCCGCTATACTCGAGGAGGGCACGAAGTGCACCTCGTGACCGGAGCTCCCTCTAACCAGGTATTGTGTAGCCACTAATTCCTGGCCCCAAAATCCACTTACCCGAACTGAGGGGCCCATTAATGTCATCCTCACTGTCTCACGCACCTTGCGCACACTACCACATGCACACATAAATCTTCGAGATTTACCACAGCCAGGCCTCTGCTTGCGTATGCTCGACGCTGCAACTTTGTTGCACAGTTAAAATTTACAGTTTGCACTACCAATATTCAAATTTATGTTAACTTATAAGAGTTACCTTTTGTGATTTTTTGTTGTTAGGCAGAATGTTCTTGTATTTTCGAAAAATTATTCAGTAAATCTGATAATGCAAGAATAGACCCTCAAATTCGTTGCGCAAGTTTGCGTCTACCGTTTTTTAATTTAGACGACATATTTAATAGTAACTTTCAATGTCTTTGATCTTCTGAATTGAATAATGCTAATTTTTTCAGGGTGCATAAACATCAAAAATAGAATTTTAATTCTGAACTGACGGTTTTGACACATAACCAAGAAGAAGAGTTGGATGACCAAATTATCCTAAAAGGCTCTGGTAGGCTAGTTTAGTTAAATCCGCTAGTATATAATGAAACTTTAAGAGTAAGGAGGTCAAATAGATAATTTTTTTAAGAAAATTGAGCAAAAACATCGGTTGACTCTCAGTCCGAATGATCACTTTTTTAATTTGGTTAATGATTATTATTATATTAAACTTCTTCCCAGTGAAGTTAAATTAGTTTTGAAGGTAATTAGAGAAAATTATTGGCTATTGCAAGGTTCTCAGATAATTCGGAATTATATTAATAGATGGGTCACTTGTAAGATATATGCTGGTAAGACACAAACTCCATGTATGAGTATTTTTCCAGAATTCTTGGCAGCATTTAATTGTTTTACCACTCACCGTGGACGTCACGTAAAACTATTAAGTGACAGAGGAACGAACTTTATAGGATCTAGTAAAGAACTCAACTCTTGCTAAAGGACTTCCAAAGTTCCAGTCAGCTAAATGCTTATCTTTTGAAACTTGGTACATATTAGTATTTCAATCCTCCTGTGGCGCCCCACTTCAGTGGAGTCTGAAAGTCGGCAGTAAAGTCAATGAAATTTTACCTAAAGGATGATAGGTGAACAGGTGCTAACTTTTATTACATACACGAGTCTTCTCGGCCGCATTGAAGCTTGCCTAAGCTCTCGTCCTTCGGTACTTCTAAGCGAAGACCCACACGATCTTGAGCCATTATCTCCATCTCATTTCTAAAGCGTTGAAAGCTCAGCTTATCAAATAGTTCACAGAACTTTTGGAAGCGCTGGTTTTCTGAATACCTCAACCTTTACTATCAAGGTAAAAATGGTGAATTAAACAATGCTCTATTAAAAGAAGTAATTTAGTATTGATCAAAAATGATAACTATCCACTAGGAAAATGGCCTTTAGGTAGGATAATTGAGGTATGTCCAGGAAAGAACTCTTTAGTTAGTGGTTCACATACGCATTGCTGTAACGACTGCTGATAGTCTGGTACACAGATTTGTACTATTAATTCCTGCAGACGATTCAGCTTAAATAATTTTTAAGTACTTTAATTGAAATTTCAAAGAAATGGTAAGAAGCAGCAGCTTCTTTACCATAAAATTTTGTAAAACAGTGTTAGTTATAAGTTTTATTAAATAACTTTGATTTTTATGTTCACATCAAGCATTCAAGTTAAATATATGCAAAACAGAAAGTTCTTTAAGAGCTCATTTAATGGAATAATTAAAGCTTACTAAGAATTTAAGAATAATCTTTAGTGTAAGATTTAGTGTAAGATGTAAGATATATTATTGATATTAAAATTTTTCAATTGTATGTGAATCAAACTTTTATGTAGTTCAAAAATCCATTTTTTTATGTAAGTTACTTCATTTTTTCAGTTGTTTTCAATTGTATTATAATGTCTCTCATCTTTTTGTTATACATTCACTTGGGAGATAATAAGCTTATTTTTTATTCCAACTGGATATTTTATGTATGTGTTAATCAAGCTAGTTACTTTTATTTTTCACTTGATGCTTTCGATCTCTCAACGCATCGACCCAGGAGTTTTGTATAATATGCATAGGTCTTTTTTTAGAAAAGTTTAGTCCATGCAAGTGCAGTGGTATTGTTGCTGCACTATAATTTATTATGTTAGAGTAATTACGTTGTCTGCTATGTAGAGTAGCCCAAACGTGTATGTATATCTATGGGGGATGAAGATTGGGTGAGGCTTCGGAGAGTAATGAGGTGCCTCCGTGTCCAGGAACGGGAAGAAGAGCACCGGGTTGCGAAGAGAGACTCTCGGCAAACAGTAAAAACAAAACTTTATTCAATACAAGGCTTTTAAAGGCGCAACGTCCGTCTCCGGTGACGGCGTAGGCAAGAGAGAAAAACTAACTGTTGTAAGTGAACGGTGCCTCGCTGCTGCTGCTCTATCTCCTTCTATCTCCCGCAGCTGAGGCGACGAACGATAGGGTTGGGTCGGCTTGGGTTGCTTTGCAGTTAGAAGAGGACGCGAGGTATCAGCTGCTGCTTGCGCCTTGAGTGTACGGTTGGTAAGCACTGCTGAGTTGCCACGTATCTACGTAACCCTTGCGTAACCTCTTGACTGGCTTGCGTACGACTACGTACTTATGACGAGTCAGTCTGCTTCTAGCTATAGTTGCGCTCAGTCATGTTTGTTTTCTTGCGCAGCACTAGCGCCCAGTAAGGTAAAATGAGGTAAAGTGGGACAACGTAAAAATTGCAGGGTAAAGTGAGACAGGAAGAGAAAATCATAACTAGTAAGTTCGTTTGTCAAAAATGTCCTTAAAAAAGTTTCCTTGTATTCCTTTATCTCTTAGCTAGATAAAACTCTGAAAATTTATTGTGGTAAACATTCAAGGGAGAATAAAATAATATTTTATTCAGCTGTCCAAGCATTCGTTTGACGCATGTCTTAAATGAGTCATTTCACCCATTTTATGCGTGACACTAAAGTTGACTGTGAAGATGATATATCGAAAAAAAATTTTTTTTAAATACGTTTAAGCAATTTACACCTAATGATATGATCCTACCAAAAAAATTTCATTGATTAGATCTTAAAAATAATTACTTCGTCATAAAATACAGTCTGTTCTTGTATACCCTTATTTTCTGCAAACACTATGTAGAAGTAGGACGCGGCTCATTATTGCTATTTCACTACTGCATCCACTTTTTTGAAAACTAAGTAATGCAGTCTGTATTAATGCATCCTACCCAATGTAAAAAAAAAACTTTGCAGAAAATAATATATATTTTTAACAATTAATTTTTATTACACTAATATTAAAAAAAAAAAACATTTAAAAAAATCAATACCTCTGAAAATTGTCAACAGAAAAATACAGGTATTTGTTTACTCACATTATATTTCTATTTAATAGTTTAGCTTTAAAAATTTGCTTTTTATCTTCACAGATAAATCAAATAATTCTTTTAAAAAAAATATATTTTCTGTACTGAATTTTAATTTTGAGATCAAGAAGAAAGTAGCTAAAGAAAACCGACCCACAGCAGTTGTTGATGATTTAATACATTACTTTAGAAAAAAAGGAAAAGAGAAAACATTGAAGAAGCAGCAGGTCATAAAAAATAAACAAGAAAAAGAAGAAAAAAAAAGCTAATAAGTACGAACATAATTTTAACAAGAAGTTTCAAGCAAGTTAAAAAAAAACTTAGGAATAAAAAAAGAAATGAACTCGAAAATTAAAAATTTTTTACAAATTCTAAAATCAGAAAACTAGAATGAGAATTATGGAATTATACTATATAGAATTAGACTCAATGGTTCAGGAAATACAAAAATGTTCATCTGAGTTAGAAGACAATGAAAAAACATCAACTGCGTTTGAAGTTCTATGTTTTTTTCTTTATGATTTACGGACATAGTAAGTAGGACTTTCGTAATATTATTGAAAAAGGATACATATAAAAAAGAAATCCCTATTAATCTATTATTTTTAAAATTGAAATACTCTCAAACAACTCACTTTTTTTAAATAAAAAATTGTGTTCTTACGTATACAAATACCATTGCCATATACTGTCCCACTACTATCACATAAGTGTCCTACTACTACCGTAATCCTCAAAGACTATGTCCCACTACTGCAGATTTCACGACTCATTTAAAAAAAATTATTTCATGAAACGGATAATAATAAACACAGTCAATAACTATTTTTTTCTAAAGTAAAGACCTATATTTATAATTTTTAAAAAAGTTTTGGTAAATTAGCATTGGTGGGACTTTAAAAATAAGAAATGAATATTTCTTGCTTAAAAAATTGTCCCACTATACCCCATTTTACCTTAATCGCCAAGCCCATCATGGCGTCACCTATAGCTTTCGTTAAATTTTCATGTGCATTGTCTTCCTTACTTAATCGCAATAGATTTAATTGCTCAATCAGTGAAATATTTGTATTCACTAATCTAAATTTGGTTATTAAAGTGAAAATATGTTATGTTCATTAGAGTTTCTTCTTATATTGGTTTCATGTGTGTTTGTCGGCCTTTCTTGGCCCAATATACCAAGCCAACCTTGCTGACGACTTCTTTGACACCCTTAATCTCCCAATCATCCAGCATTCACGAGTAGATCCAAACTTCATCCAGTTTTTTAATCACTAACAGATCAAGCGTGGTGGAGTCATGTTTTATTCGCTAATAATTAATCAGAAAAAAAATTACTTATTTCAAAATTATTGACAGCCCCCCCCTCTCATTTTGGTGTTACCATTTGAATAGTACTTTCTGTGGAACAAATAAATGCTTTTAAACTTTTATTTTGAAGACAACAACCTACGTAATTTACGTCTTTTGAAAAGTCATGAGCTACGTCTTTTGCGATGTCGCAAATGACGTAATAAATGACATCAGAGCTCGAAGTATGAACATGTAATGCCTAATAGTACAGAAAGTCTTGTGATGTAGCCATCTAGGCTATTAAAAGGGTCGAATGATTAAGTTATCCACACAGAGAAGCTCTGGCTATTTATTTTTGGTTTTAATTATAAAATCCAGTATATGAAAATTGTAAAAAAATCTTTTAAGATTTTCCAGGCTGGATACTGATAAAATGTTATCGGTCAGTAAGAACTACTGTATAACTTTATACCTGCAAGTTATTAACCAACCTAAGCAAAAAAGCTAGTTATGAAAGTGCGCCAAGATCCACATCTAGATACGGTGTTTCATTACACCAGAAATGGTTGGACGTATTATGACCGGACTTGTTCAGAGTATTGTCCTAACCATTTTGTTTAAGTATCGTTCGTAGATTTCGTAGTATTCAGCTCATGAGCTTTACTTGTACTTTTATATTTGGATGAAAAGTCTTAATTTGAAAAATAAAGATAGAATTGATCATTATGTTTTTTTATTTAATCAGTTTAAGTTGATTCATTCTTTTCAATACAATTTATTGGATCATTCTAACAAGGATTAGTTTAAATTTTATTACTGATACCTATCTTACTTCTGTCACTGATTGTTGATACTGCTGCTTCGCAGTTACATAGTGCTTAGTGCAGTAATTCTCAGCAGTTCCTTAAATTGTACGAATGAATTCATGGCCAGAAAACAAGTTGTGGCGGTTCCTGCTCTCTTTCTGATGTTACAGGTAGGACAGGTAATAGACCTAAAAAAAGCGATTTTTTCTCTTGATGGAGCATTTTTGAAGCATCAGAGCGAGTAAAAGAGGCCTCTGGATAAGTAAGGTTAACGAATGAGCTATATTCTTGCAAAACTACGTTGATAGCAATACAATAGGTCGGAACGATAATCTTCATTAAAATTTTATGCATTAGAAAATAAGGATGTAACATCATCCATCGCATTTTTCTGATAGATGTGATAAGCATTTTAGACTGGTCATGATGTAAGCTCGCATCAACAATAAGTAAAATGGCAAGTTCAAAATTAAATGATGATGTAACGGTATGAATCGCATTCTTCTGGCACATGTGATAAGTATTTTGGACTGGTCATGAAGTAAGCTCACATCAACAATAAGTAAAATGGCGAATTCCAAATAAAATGTAACTTATGAGTTTGCAAGTTCGGCAATTAATTTTTTTAGAAATTTTACATTAAATTTTTGACATAATAAAACAATTTGTTAATTACACTATTTATTACATTATTAGAAATTGACAATCAACGCGTTAAGACTCTATTTATCCATACATATAAAGCAATTTATGGGTATATACATATAACGTACAATTTCAATACATAAATGCATTCTAACAACGAAGATGGTCACATTAAATGTCAACAATAATATGACCCAACCTTATACTTCCAGAAAATACGTTGTTATACTTATGTATACGATTATGTCGTATACGAGTCACTAGATGACTCAGCAAATTTGTGTGAAAAAATGTTTTTACGTGAAAATGATATTAACTGCGAAAGATGCACTTTAAAGCTAATACACACATGTATATTTGATGGAACGTATAAACCCCACTGCTATATGAGCTTGTGTATACACATATTACATATTGTATTAATTTGGCTAATAAATTTCGTTTGTTCTCATAGAATAATTTGTCTGTATCAACAAATTGTTGAACAAAAGTTCATGCAAGTTGATGAGAAAAATTAATACGAGATTATTTTGAATGTGATTTCTCAAAATAATAAAATTCGATTATGTATTGTATCTTGATACAGAAAAAAAATTTTTTGCCAAGTCAACTTGGTTGTACAATGATTGTTAATTTGAATTCAACGTACATATGGCTATTCTAGAAGGAGTGGTATTTAGTATTTAATTGTTAATCGTAATTTTTTTTTTAAATCCTGTATTGATTTTGGAAAAATGATTGATCAATCATTTTACCCTCCTGCTTTCATCGTAAAGCAGTATACGTGAGAAATAGGATATGTGTGTGTATGTGTGTATATGTGTGTATTTGCGCATGTGCATGTACTGAATGTGTGAATGATTTTCAGCTGCAGTACAAATAAATTTTTCTGCTTATTTTTTTTTCAAGTTGAACAGAATGTGATGTAAGTTTTCATTATGTTATTTTCGTAGGCTAGTTGCTAAATTGTAAAGTTTTATTGGATGATTTTTTTTCACAAATAGAAACGATAAACTTTGTAATTATGTTTTTTGATTATTCTTCCATTTTCTGATTCTAGAATGACGGTATAATTTCTGTATATTTCTTTAATTTTAAAAATTCTGTGATTAAATTTATCCATTTTTCCTTTCCAAAGTTTGTAACAACATGATTAGACTGTCATTCCAACTTCCAAATTTTGTTGTTTTGACTTATTGTCGTTACGTGGTTTTGTATTTCCTTTCATATTTTAGTCGATCACGAGCTATTTCTTTGGCTGTACGTAAACAGCAGGTAAGGTCACTAGAGTTAGAGTTATGGGTTTTTAGTTGGAATTGGTCTAGAAGTGGATGTGAAGAACGTGCCTGTCTACCGAAAACAAGTTTAAAGGTGTAAAGCCTGTTGGCAAATGAACTGAAGTGCTGTACTTATGAATTTCAAAGGCAGCCATTTTATCTCAATTATTTTTATTCTTAGCGTTAGTTCTCAAGAAATCATTTAACGTAGCGTGACTTCTCTCTTACGAACTATTTAATTGTAAGTGATATGCGCTAGAGAAAAATCTAAACGAAATCCAAAAAAAGCCGATAAACTTTGATGACCAACTCAAATTGTATGCAGCTTGAAAATATTAGATCAGCATCTACAACAACTTGGTCATGTGGTGCTAGAGAGTAATAATACCACGGAAGCTCAGAAAGCATTTTTTGATTGAAATGCATGGTGCCCCCATTAGAATTTTCAAGATGAAGGATATTGCAAATCAGTATTTTGGTGACCAAATCTGTACGAGGGAATTTCAAACTATGGTAGATCTTACAAAGTTTGTCAATCATCTTTAAACATGCCAGAAAAGACAAAATTGATAAAGTTTAGAGAGGTGGAGAGTCCCATAGACAGAGTGCATTTTAATTACCTGGGACCGGTGAAAGATATAATGTATCTATTGGTAATTGATACATTTTTCAGGTGGCCAAAAGTTTTGAAACGCCTATTAATAATGCCTGACATGCAAACTAATAGTATTAACACCACTGATAAGTTGAGGAAATTTTTTGCAAGGTTTGGACTACCCAAAGTCATAGTATCAGATAATGGACCTCAGTTTATGTCTCAACAGTTTTATTTATTCTGTGTCAACAATGACGTAACGCATCTAACGTCAGCTTCGTATTACCTAACGATACATGGACTTGCTGAGAATGATGTGGGATCATTCAAAAAGCTCTCAGTAAGCTTATGAAAGATCGAACAGGTGATATGATTATAGTGCAAATACAGCAATTCAAAAGTGTTTATTTCATTAATAAAAAGTTCCACATACAAGTATCCTAAGGTATGTTACCAGCTAAAAGGATGCTTGGTAAAAATCTCAGAAATCGTTCAAGCGTGCTGAGTCGTGACAACACATTTAAATCTGTGTCAAGAAATTTTTTGATCATTCACAATTTTATAATTTTTTGTCAAAGTTTATTTCTTGTAATTTTTTTTTTTTTCTCTAAAAAATTTAGTTTTTGAAATATATAAAATTCATCTTAAAAATGAGACTTTTAACAAGTGAAAACATCAATAAAACTAACTTATATACGAAGACACTGTACTTTTAAATTCTTAAATTGAAAAAAATACAAATACTCACATTACAAAACTTTTCGTGCACATTATGACTTTGGCCTTGATCTGCAAAATCTTTAATTTTATGATTACAATAATCGTCGTGTATTTTCGATTGCCAATTTTATAATCATAAAAAATTCATCATTTTATTTTCTGTACCAAATACCACATCGTTGCTATGTCATAATAATGTTAAATATTAATTAATTTCAATTCATACTCTTATACAGATACTCTTATACGAAACGTGCAAATTTTGATGACTTTGTTAATTTGCTTTTGTAAAATTACATTGGTAATATTTGTTTTTCTTTGGACAAGTGATACTCTTCAAAACAAGTGGAAGAGCTTGGAAGCTTAATCAAGAATGAGTTCAGAAAACTAAATAACCATCGTTTAGGTGACAGTTGTTTAGAAAATACAATATCTGAATGGGAGTACTGCGAGAAGTTCTTATTTCTCAAGGATTATCTTCCGACTGACAATCCAGCTAGTAATCTCAAATCTCTTTTTTAAGTACAGACTTCCGTTTCGTTTTCACAGCAATTATTATGAATAGTAGTGACAGCATCGTTTTAACCACTACTACTAGGAGTCCTGTTATCGATCCCACTTCTCGCATGCCTGCTCCAGAGGTTTTGAGCGAGCACATTCAAAATAAAAAAGTGCTTTTCTTGCAACTGATTTTGAAGCTACTTCTAATCAGTAAAAAGAAGCAGCGTTTGAGGTTGTCATAGAGTGAACATAGATAAAGAGAAGTACGTTTAAAAATATTCCTATGTTGACTAACAACTTATTTATGGCCATTTTTGGAGAGGACCTTTATTCGATTTTTGCTGTGGTTCGCGAAAAGTTTAAGACTGATCAGGCTGAAATTTTGTGTATAGATCAAGGAATATAATACCTACATTGTATTTTAATTCCAGCTTTTGATTTTATATAAAATGGGAGTTATTAAGTTTGTAAGAAATGACTCAAAATGGCGTTATTTACCATTTGCGGATTTACGATGGATCAAATGTGGCTTATTTTGTTTGTATTACAATTGTGCATTTTTTTACCTAATGCGTTTTTATATACAATTTTTCGATTTTTTTCTAGTCACAACAAACCTGTTTTAGCCCTTTTTACCATTTTTTGGGGCCAGACGGTCACTGACGCAAAGGTTTCCGTGGTCGACCTTGACGAAGCCTGAAGAACATGTAGGTATGAATAAGCTAATAAGCCTATGATAAGTAGCCATGGCAAGCTTGTGATATATTAAAACCGTATTGTCAAGAAAGTGAGCTTTGAGCAATCAAAGTTCCCGCCTTGCTCACACATGCGCCGCCTTATGGATACATCGGGCACTACAGTCACTTGAGCTCTTCGTGGTCGTCTGGCGACACTCACTACTTCTCCGGCAGCCGACCGATACACTCTCTCTTCTTGATCGCCACGTTACCGCTGTTAAATTACTTTTACTGTATCAGCCTAAAGCTGACCTTGCTGTAATACGTTTATTATAATACTTTGTGAGATTAAATCTTTTGTGCTTCTTCCTTCGCGAGTGCCTACCGTCATCTCTGAGCCACCTACTCTGACAGGTTATGGGCCCCACTTTTTTTTTCTCGAGAGGACGAGCCGGCCTTGCCATGAAGGGCTTCAGAGGAGGAAAGCAGTGAGTACTTTTTCAGAGTGTCTTGCTTCAGAGGTTCCATATCGTGTTTCCTGTGTCAGGGTGATAATGTGCGTGAGCGAATGATGCAGGGCACAGTGCTGTTAAATTTTTTATTGTCCGCGTGCGGCCAGCGTAGTTCAAAGTAGAAGCGCGTGCTGGTGGTCGATATAATAAAAGCCCGCGCGAACACCACGATCACGCAGACCTGAGCGAGGCCGCCATTTTTTGGCGCGCACGGGCCTCGAGAGCTACATGCACGTGAACAACATACGCGAATTCTTGCTTGAAGAGGCTAAATTTTTTTCTCTACTTCCTTTCTTATTCAGAGTACGTTTTTTTTTTTCCTATTAATTTGGTGCTGTCAGTTTGATAAATTTACATCCTTCGAATAGGTGTATGTACCTATAGGTACGTAACTTGCAAGTGGTGCTGCAAGTTAATAAACTCCCGCAGCAGTTGACCTTCTTAACCATTGCGGAGAGGGGCTGTTAGTTTTTTTTTTCTCGTGAAGCTTCGGTTTTACATGCGCGAGTGCACCTCTTTCCCACGTTTTTTTCGAGTTACACGCAGTGCGGTGACACGAGTTGGGAGGGAGCGCGTGTGTGAGATTTGAGGTTAGCGGTGCTAACAAGCCAGGTGTTGATTCCAACCGGGCAGGCAGTGCCGTCCGTGTACGAGAACACGCCCACATAATAAATGCATGCATGCATATTAATTTCTTGTGTTTGGTATATTCAGATGTGTGTCAACAATAACAACGAGGGCTGTTTCTCAGATGAATGAACAAGACCAAGAGTCCCAAATAAACGTAGAGTCCAACTTTACCGAAACACCTCCAAGGGACAGTCCTCAAGATTTACCAGTTGTCAACTCAGAGGAAGGTGAAAATATTTTTTCTACTACTTGTTCTTTCCAGAGTATCAGAGTGTGAATCATTTATATCAGAGAGGCCTATCGAGGTGCTGGCAATATAAAACCAGCAGCTTCAACTTCTGCAAAATCCAAACAATCTAGAGACATGATTCACAATTTCAGAGTTGTCGGAGAACACGACTACCCCTCAACTAAGATCAGAGGACACTGACAACACCATTCAGCAACCAGAGATTGTTGAAATTAGGAACGTTGGAGTCGAACAAGCAGAAGTAATCCAATCTTGGGATACGGCGGTTGACAAGCTTTTAACACTGTCAACAAAGATGGAAAGGGCGGCAGACACCATGTCCAGTGCAACAGAAAAGATTCCGGAGTTTGTTCAGGCTGCCAACCTCATGACCAAAGCTCTCAATCTAGTATCCACTAAGATTGACAGCTTGACACGTGCCACAGAGTCCATCCAGGACTCTCAGAGAGCCCATAGAAACTCAGAGGTACCACCTTTATTTAACTCTACCATTAACGATCAGAGGTTTCAAAGAAACACGAATATGAGTGACTTTACTCTCCATAATAATCCTCTCCCAACCCCCTTTGGTAACATTAATCAGAGACCATATAATCGAGATAGCTTAGATGACACTGATAGACTGGATAATCTAAATAATTCACTAGACAATCTCAGAAAATCAATTAATTCAAATAAGAATACTTCTAAACCTTTTTTTAAGAAAAACTACATTCTGACTCAAAAAGGGTCTTTCAATGTTTGGTTTGATCACTTAACTTCAGAATTAAAAACTAATGATCTTTCAGATTTCATAGAAAATAGTAACTTAATTGATAAATACACTTCAGATGAAATCGAATTTAAGAAGAGTCTAGTTAGAGAATTGCTAATTAATCACTTAGATGAATACTATCACAAGAAGGTACTAAACATTGTAGACCCTAGAGAAATTATAAATAAATTAAAATCCTTTAGAATGGCTGAAGCCAATATAACAGCCTCGTCAGTCAGAGCCAAACTATATCGTCTTAAAATTACAACGAAAGAGAAAGTCAATGACTTTATTGACAGGTTTGATCATATAGTAAGAGAGTATGAAAACTCAGACGGTATGGTACCTCTGACTGAGGAGGAAAAGAGGTCAGCCTTTTACCAAGCCGTGGCAGACAAATTCTCAGAGCTGCGTATAGCTAACATGGTTAGGCGACAGACCACAAATACTGAGATGAGTCTTGAAGACATGAAGACAAGTCTAATACAATTGCAGGCTGAAAGAAATCATTCAGAGTTGAATTCAGAGCAGGCCAGGGCCAACATGGCTACAGGCAGTCAGAGAGTCAACGACCAGGCGAATAAGGACACTAAGTGTTTCCGATGCAACAAACTCGGTCACAGACTCATTAACTGTCCTCTAAGCCAGTATGGACTCTGGTACTGCTTTTACTGCCAGGATCTCGAGTACCACAAGGGAGATGCATGCCCAAACAGGAATCATCCCAAAGATGGGTATGTTAAAAATAATTCTAATGACAATAATAATAATAAAGGTAAAAACAATAGCAAGCTCAGAGGTAATGGTAGAGGCAAAGGCAACGGTAATTTTAAATTCAGAGGTAATGGCCGTGTAAATAAAAAGCAAGGTAACATGAGTACACAAGCCAAACAACAACAAGCAACCAAATTTAAGGCTATGTTAACAGGTAATCATAAAGATAACTACAGAGGTAAAACTAAATTATCTTTTATTGCTGATTCCGGAGCAACTCATCACGTTGTTAACAAAGGAATTATCCTAACAAATTTTAAAAAATGCAACAATGAATTCATCAGAAGTGCAAATAAAAACGACTCAACCAACATCATTATTGATATGAAAGGCGACTTAATTTTTAAACTAAATTTAAATGAACAGTTTAAATTAACAAACGTGATAGCTGCGAAGAACATCTCCAACAACTTGATCTCCTTAAGACAATTTGCCGATGCCGGTTTAGGCATCTATTTAGATGACAAATATCTAGAAATCTTTGACAAGGAAACGGGAAAAATATATATCTCAGGCGTATATGAGAAACCGAACTGGATACTAGAGTTAGAAGTTGAAAATCAAACCACTGTAAAAACTAGAAATTGGAATAAATATCAGTTCTCGGCACAGATAGTCTCACTGGACGAGTTCATGACACAATCTCAGACAGACATTGTGGATATTCTCAACAGTCAAAATTCAGAGTCTATGGATGAGTCTATCAGTCCAGAGAATACCCAGTCTGAGATTGGGAGGGAGAAGAAAGATGAACTCAATAATTCAGAAGAGCAATCAGAAGATCATACTTCACTAAAACCAAACAATCTGCTACTGAAAAAAATCTACATTGATTTAGACAACAGCAATTCAGATGAAATCGACAAAATTATATCAGATGTAAGTTCCAACAACATTATTAACATTCAGAAGAAGTTAGACGAAGGCCTGATGTGGCACACTAAATTGGGACACGCATCTTTAAAATATTTAAAAAAATTACAAAAATCTGAGGACATTTTATCAAAAGTAAAATTCACAGATTCAATAATGGACTGTGAAACATGTAAATTAGCCAAAATGGAAAAATTACCTTTCACAGAGGTTAGAGTCAAAGCCAACAGACCATTAGAAAGAATACATGTAGATACAATGGGTCCCATAAAACCCGACTCGTACCCAGGAGATAACCGTTTTATCATAGTCTTTATAGACGATCATTCTAGATATGCCAAAGCATACTCCGTCAGAAACAAAAACCAGGCAGGTGACTGTTTGGAAGAGTACCTCAAACATGTCAGAAGTTTATTAGGTACAGATGCCAAGGTTTGTTATATTAGAACAGACAATGGAACAGAATTTACTGGAGGAAAGTTCTCAGAGGTTATGGAAAAAGAAAAAATAGTGGGGGAATTCTCTCCACCACACACTCCTGAACTTAATGGCACTTCAGAGCGATTCAATAAATCCATTCAATGGAAAATTAGAGCACTCATGCTCGATTCAGGACTACCCGCTAGTATGTGGTCATTGGCTACTGAAGTGGCCACTCATATATACAACAGAACTCCTCATTCAAGTATTAATTCCGAAACACCAATAAGTAAAATAAATCAGAATCAGAAGTCCCATTTAGACAAAATCAGACGCTTTGGGTGTTTAGCATATGCTAAAATCCCAATAACCAAAACAAAATTCTCAGAGAGAGCACTCAAAGCCATAGTAGTAGGTTTTACCCTAACAGGGTACCTGTTATGGCATCCAGAGACCAAGAAATTCTTCATTTCTCGAAATGTCAAGTTTAATGAAAAAATAGTATATAAAGACATCAGAAGAAATACAAAACTCAATGAAACCGAGATCTTGGAAAACTGGAATTTTCAATCAGAGACAGAAAATAACAAAACTCTACATTCTGAAGACATACTAGAACCTAATCATGCACACGAGTCTAGCAAGGCTAGGAGAGGCCGACCAAAGAAAAGAGAAGCTGATCAGACGACAGCAGAGATCGAGCCAAAGACGAGAAAGCTGCCAGACAGAACAGCTAGAATTAACAGACCAACATGGTCCCACTTGAGGTTGGCGCAAAAAGATACGTCTCCTGACATCAATTTCACATTAAAAAGAATTACCGACTTGGAAAACATAAACTCAGAGGATGAACTGACTCATGCTTTTATAGCCAGAACAAATCAAGATCCTATCAACTTCAGAGAAGCGGTTAATTCAGTTGATAAAGAAAAGTGGTTGGAAGCAATCACTGAAGAACTCAAATCCATGGAATCTAACAACGTGTGGGAAATAATAGATCGACCCTCCCTGGACAAAAATGGTATTAAAGTACACACGATCGATTCGAAATGGATATTCAAAAGGAAACTGGACTCAGAATGTAAAATAACTTACAAGGCAAGATTAGTAATCAGAGGTTTTAAAGACAGGAGGGAGTACGAACTCAGAGAAACTTATGCCCCAGTATCTAGACTGGCAGTTATCAGAGCAGCACTAGCTATAGTCAACAAATACGACCTAGACGTCTGTCAGATGGATGTGAAGTCCGCTTTCCTAAATGGGACACTAGAAGAAGACATATTTATGGAAATCCCAGAAGGAATAGAGTGCGAAGAAGAATTCAAGAGCAAAAAGGTCTGTCGGCTTAAAAGATCGATTTACGGTCTTCGAATCAGCCCAAAGAGATGGAATAAACGCTTCACCGAAGAAGCATTAAAACTAGGCTTAGAAACAGACATAAATGAACCTTGTCTTTTTACTTGGCGTAAAAATAATCAGATGATTATTCTAGTACTGTATGTAGATGATATCCTGTTAGCTGGAAATGACGCAAGTAGATTAATGGCAATCAAATCTAAACTCTGTACAACATTTCAGATGAAAGATTTGGGAGAACCAAAACAGTTTCTAGGTATAAAAATTTCCAGAGACCGAAGTCAAAGAATTTTAACACTTTCCCAATCAGAATACACGAAGAAAATTTTGGAAAGATTCAACATGCTTGATAGCAAACCTCAGAGAACTCCAATGGTAACTAGACAAGTAAAGAATAGAGAACTTAAAAATTCAGAGCTTACTACTGCAGGAGTAGCGCAGCAGACAAAAGCTCCATGTCGAGAGGCAATTGGAAGTCTTCTCTATCTGGCAGGAGCTACCAGACCAGACATTTCATATGCAGTTAATTACCTATCTAGAAGACAATTGGAACCCACTGAAAAAGATTGGAAAGATGTCAAAAGAGTGTTCAGATACATCAGAGGTACTTTAGATATGAGTTTGATATTCAGAGGAAAAGAAGATAACCTATATGCCATGACTGATACCAGCTTCAGAGACTTGGAGGATTCTTCAACAACAGGAGGTTTTATTACAAAGCTTTTTGGAGACACTATAAACTGGAGAAGCCACAAACAATCGTATGTAACTCTCTCTACTTGTCAAGCCGAATATTTAGCTATGAGCGATGCTTGTCAAGAATTGATTTCTCTGGACAAGGCGATCAGAAACATGATAGGAAAAACTTTATACCCAGTCACAATTTGGTGTGACAATCAATCAGCAATAAAATGCACTCAAATGGATGGTTGTCATAGATTGAAAAATTTCGACGATGACATAAAGACAATTCAGAGTCAATGAAAAGAGAGAGAAACCACAAGTTCAAAGAGCCATATGGCAAATACTCATGGAGATTTTATTAAATTCTGTGTGCAACAAGACAAAGTTAAAGTTCAGTGGATCTCGTCTTCAGAGAATGAAGCCGATATAATGACAAAACCGTTGCCCACAGAAAGCCACAATTACCTCAGAGATAAAATATTAAGTATTCAATGATCGACTTACATTTACACGAATCGCACATTGTAACTACTTATATTCATTTCAGATATGTCAAACCAGGAAGACAATGATTCCATTGAGACCACCGAATCATAACTTCAAAGTAAAATCAATCTTCGGATGTAACTTTCAGAGTTGATTGGATCTCAGACGAAATTCTAGATTGACTCAAAGGGAGGGAGTGTCAAGAAAGTGAGCTTTGAGCAATCAAAGTTCCCGCCTTGCTCACACATGCGCCGCCTTATGGATACATCGGGCACTACAGTCACTTGAGCTCTTCGTGGTCGTCTGGCGACACTCACTACTTCTCCGGCAGCCGACCGATACACTCTCTCTTCTTGATCGCCACGTTACCGCTGTTAAATTACTTTTACTGTATCAGCCTAAAGCTGACCTTGCTGTAATACGTTTATTATAATACTTTGTGAGATTAAATCTTTTGTGCTTCTTCCTTCGCGAGTGCCTACCGTCATCTCTGAGCCACCTACTCTGACACGTATCTAGCACATTATTTTGTTTTATATTAATATATACATATTGGTGTAAAAAAAATTGATCGTGTTCTCGGCAAGAGTCCATGCATTGTGTTAAGCATCACGCACATTTTTTTCCGATTGTAAGCTATGCCTTACATTCTTTTGTATCTTTTATGAGTTAATTATCAATATCTTTATTAAAATAAGAACTACGCGAACATTGTCTTTCTATTCTCTCGACATGTATATTTGTCTTCCCAGTTTGCCATTTTTCGTCATCCAGTTAGTAGAGTTGATACCTAGACAAACTTCAGTTTAGAATAAATCTTACACTTGGCCAAACTTTGCCTTACTCTGCTAAACCTTGCCTAACTCTGCTAAACTTTGCCCAACATTGCTAAGAGTCTGAATCACCAAAGTTGTGAAATGTTTGGCAAAGTTTAGCAAAGTCTGGCAATGATGGACAGAGCCTAACAGAACATTGTTTTTGCTCAGGAGTCGTCAGGAAAGAACTCTTTATTGCACTTTTCTTGAATTTCAGAGTACTTAAATACTCATAGATAACAGACAGGAAGACGTATGAAACAATGAATGAATTGGCAATTCTCGTTACAAATGACTTGCAAATATGAAATTAGTCGATCTCACAATATCAATAATATTTTAAATATTTTTTTTATTTGCTGGAATAGTTGCTCTCACTGCGCAAATCTCTTGGGATTTTGAAGATTGACAGAATATAAAAAAAATAAAATACACCACTGTACACTTCATGTAAAAATATAAAAGGCATTTATTGCGTGAAACTCTCGTGCTGTCGCGTACAAAGATTCACTGTCATTATTGCAGCCGTGTGTGCAAAACAAAAAGGAAAGCTGCTTACTCACTAACTGTTCGTGCCCAACTGAACTGTGAACGATGCGCAGCATCGGGCACGCACTTACTTATTGGATGTACGTACATACATGCTTGGGCATATATTTAGGTGATTTTCAGATGGCGCTCTGTATAAGCTCTAATCTCAACATTATTACAATGTCTGTCATTTTTAACGTATTTGCAATCAAATTAAATAAACTCTTTTTCTAAAACTGTAAGACTAATGATCTCTTTTGGATTTCGTTATGTTGATGTTAGTTCAATCAATAATTCCCAGTATTTTTAGAAACTTATGCTGTTTCTCTATTTCTCACGATGTTATCAGCCATTCTTGTTGAGTTGGCCTTGAGATAAATAGATCTTTCAAATTGAATACCTCGATTTAAACTCTGTTTACAATGTACCACACTATTGTTTTTCCTCATCAAATTTACGTTCAATGGATCTGTAATATAGTCCAAGTAAATGTTCTTACAAGCATTATTATAAATTTTTTTTTTTTACTGATAGCAATATGGCGTTTCAAAGTATAATAAAGCAATGTACAGCTGTTTTCCTAAAGTTACTGGAATTTTTTTCGTAGACAAGTCTCAATTTCAATAATGGACGTAGAGTGTAAGGCAGGTGCTCCAAAGTAGTTCTATACGTAATCTTATAATAACAGCGTTTTTTAAAAAACACAGTTGAGAATTTCAGTTATGAAGAAAACAAAGTTCCCGAAATTTTGTTGAAATTTAACTGCTATGTATACATAAATAACTGCCTCTGTACAGTTATTTATACTTGCTTTTTTTCTCAATATACCTTGTTGATCATCATCACTTAATACTTCATCAATGTTAAAATCACTAAAGCTCATTTCACTATATTATGTATCAAGAAATTTTTAAAGACGATAAAAATCCATTTTTGATCATACACTGTTTTTCATACGTAAAAAAAACCAATGGGCAGTGGGTGCTTGGGTACCCAAGTAAGAAGTTATACTTCTATAAAATTACATTGCAGATAATATAATTATAAATATAAATTTACCTTCTATGAAACGATATGGTATTCGAAGGTGATGCAATCATCGTTGGAAAGAGTATACTTACGTTAGTTGGGTGTAATTTAAATAAATATTTTAATATTTGATGAGTTAACGATTATAAACAATATATTACGGCATGATACAATAAAAATAATATAAAGGCTGGCCAGTACAAGACTGTGCGGTTTCATCGAATCTTCCAGTGATTTCAGAACAATTTCCTACTGCCTACGCTGATTAGATCTGTAATGTCACGCTCATATATATCACATACGATCCAACAGTTATTTCTCGTCCATATTTAAGACCCAAAATATAATTGTACATAAAAAATTAGGAAAAACCATCCTGTGGTACCGCTTTCTTTAATAGCATAGTATTACATGCCAGTTAATGTCCCCTTGGGACGTTTATCACATATAGGTTTTTTAGACAGATATGATTCAAGTATTAAAAGTGTACTAAAAATACCATAAGATATACTCAAAAAAAATAGCACATCATTCAACTGTTCCTTCTTTTACATGTTTCATTTTAAAAATTTGCAATTTAACATGTAACCTTATGGAGAAATTACTTCAAATTGCATTTATAAGATCTGTATAGATTTTCCAATTTTTGTTTGTATGAAAGATTACTTTTAGATAAACCTGTTTCATTTTTAAACAGATCTTTAATTCTTTTTTTTTTTTTTTTTAATAATACAAAAAAGAAGACGTCAATTATGCAATTATGCAATAAATAATGGATGTAAGTTCATCCATATGAGAAAAATAATTTCCAGCGTTGCTACATATATTTGCGCTCCTCCCACCTCTCTGAATTTCGAGCTGAACTCACTACTATGTGATAATGTCCTTCAGTCAAAAAAGCATCTCAATCACCAAGGAAAAATTGTTAAAGAAGAAAACGCAATAAAATTAAATTATTGTATTGAAACAGTATGGAAATTTTGTTTTTAATTACGAAAATCATAAAAAATGAGAAAAGTTGTATAAAAAATTATTTGTTTATTTTAAAAGTAATAAATTAATAATAAGTAAATAAATTTTAATTAAAGCAAGTGAAAATTGATGTGCTAATGTATAAAAATTTCCAGTTTAAAAAAAAAACCTATACCAAAAAATTGTTTCATGAATTAAATTATTTATTTATTAATTTAATATAAAATTAAACCAAATAAAATAATACACAGTAAATAAAAGTTAACATGAAAAATAGGTTACAAACTATAAGATAACATGAAGTAATTGATTTTTTATTGGTAGGCCTGCTCATGGCAGAGTCGGTAAGGGCCTTGGCCAGTGAGTCAAAAGTTGGGGGTTCAAATTTCTTCTGGTGGGACAATGTTGTATGGTATAGTGTAGAGAAACCGGAAGTACGTCAAGTGAGGCGGAGCAACGGGGGAGAATCAAGCAAAATCTAGTTCCGTTACACTTTTTCCTAAGGTCACCAATCTGAAATTGTTCACCTACTCTGTAGGGCAGAACGCGCCTATAGAAATATAACTTCAGAAGAAAAAAAAAAAACTACAAAATTAATTTTTTTAAGAATTCAAGAAATACTTGAACCCCTTGTTTTTATGTTACCATATGCATGATCACACCTAGAAGATTGTGACATTGCATGAAACTGTTCCTTTTCACTATTTTTTCGATAAAAAAATCAAATTTAATTGTTACTTGTCAGACTACTTAAAATTCGACTTGGAGTTACTGATGGCTTCTCCAAACCAAAACCCTATAAATAATTCTAAGTGAAATTCAAAATGTTTTTACAAGTGTGCTTACAGATCGAGTTACAGATGTAATTACGAAAAACTGCTCAGAAGGGAATTGTCTGAATAAATCCGAAAATTTTTTTTTGTACGGTAGAATACTTTGAGATTAAAATTATATTTAATTATAAATAGGTTTACAAATGGATTTTTTAATATTTTATGAAAAAAGAGATCAAGTATGCATAAACGCACATATTATAACGGAAGAAGCTTCAGAGATTTTCGTATAAATATGCGCTGGATTAGCTGCAAGACTAAGTCAAGCTACGTCTGTGACAATTAATAGATATTTCTATACGAGCCAAACAATTACCAGCGTTACTGTATGTTTGCACTCCCCTCGCTTCTTTAACGCTTCTTTAAACTTTCCTTCACGCAAACTGTGATAAACGTCCTTAAGTAAACCCTGGAAAAAACGTACAAAAACATTTTCCAACTAAAAAAGCTGCTAACGACATAAGCGTTTCGAATCAGAGAAAGATACATGCCAGAGTTTTTCCTCATCTGCCAAATTATCAAGAAATAATTTTGGTATTCAGGCAATGTCTGTGTCAATATCGAATCTGTTTGATAATTACGTTGGATAAAATAAATTTATGAAACAATGATACATATCATACCATTTTGTTTGCTTGTAGGCAAAATACAGTGTGAGAAATATTATATTTGACATTGACTCATATATTATTAAATGGAAACTATAACATTACTGTAATAAATATTTAATCATAAAATGTATTACTTTACAAAAAGTATAAACATATTTTATTTAGACTGTTTTTTAGTTTGAACAGATTAGGGCCCATGTATCGCATAAAATAAAATATTTTTTTACGCTGAGAAAAGTGGTGTTTTTTTTTAGTACAGTTATTATCATTTTTTTAACACCACTTTTATTAGTGCGGCGAATTAAAAAATTCGTGACCATCACGGCTGGCGAAGATGTTTGTCAAAAAATCCGTAAAAATTACTACATTGTTTTCTCATAGAGTACGACTTATCTCCAAAGTTTTTAAGGCTATTTAGGGCGCTAAAGTGGTCAGTTGCCCGAGGCACAAGAATGTCTTAAGCCACTCCTGTATACAACAACATAGTAATTGTTGTAATTATTTTTAAATGTCACACACTCTAAGGTTGAATTTACTATGTAACGCAGTAAGATGTCTAATGCATTGCTGTTCAGTATAGTAAAAAATACTTTTTTCGAAAGTAATTTTATACGACGTTTCTATCGATTGAGCAACATCATAGATTACCCATAGGTATACTACACGCCTAATGAGTATCAAATTTGATGTTATACTAATACAAACATTGCGAGTAACATACTTTTTCAAAGTTATACCTGTATAAGCGCGTTATGCGCGAGAGTAAAGAGATTTGAATCCTCAACCTCTTCCATACCAACCAAGGTCCTTACCAACTCTGCTATGAGCGTGCCCGATGAAAGGAACTCGATAACTTCATTTTATCTTACAGTTCGTTGCTTAATTTTTAAGTGAATTATTATTTACTATGTATTGATTCATTTAGTTTGATTAGACACTAAATAAGTAGATAACTTATTTAATGAAATATGTTTTTTAGGTACATGTTTCGAAAATTTTGAAATTAGTATGTATTAACAGAGCAGTTCTCATATTATATAATAATAAACAATTATTAACTTATCATTAATTTTTTACTTTTAGAATAAATAAACAATTGTTAACGCAATTTTTAATATTCTTTTAAAATTTTAAAAAAATTGAAAAATAATTTTTTTGTACTGTACAAATACAACTGTTGTGTGTGTGAGTGCGAGCGTAACTACTATAGAGTAGCGCTGTTGCCTGCGCCACAGATCATGAGGGTAGCGTTGGCGTATACGAGTCCAGTGTCAGAGATTAGTAGGGAGATTGCTGACTGCCATGCTACGGAGTGTGTCCACTTTTTTCCAGTGGTTCGAGCGCCCCACCGCGGCCAAGCAGCCGAACCAGGCGCACATTTTTTTTTTAATTTGAGAAGCATGGTAGGGGTATGAGAAGAGTGGATTTGCGTGGAAATGTCCATGTAGGCGCACATTTTGAAGACGCGTGGAAGGGGAATACCGAATGTGCGCCTACAAAGAGAGGAGTGGAAATGTCGGCTATATAGCTGTATATATCTGAGCACACAGCCAAATTAAGCGATGACACGAGTTTGTCTCTTTTGAGAGTCTTTTGACTCTGCAACCAAGTACATGATATGTAGGTAAATCTTAATCAATTAAATTGTGGAACTAAATGCTCATTAATTATATACACAGACTTTTGATTTCAATACATTATTTTTTAACTCTCCCGTACTCTTAACATTCCTAAATCCATTTATGTTTTAAAAAAATATGTAGCTTCAATTACTTTTTAAGGTTTTCAGTACAGCTTTAACCACTAATTTATTAATTTTACACATCCTAACTGTTGTAAACTGTAGGACAAGCTCCAGAGGATGTCCATAAACATATGTGACTTCGAAAGGGATATCTCTCGTTCTTCGGGTAGCTAAGATGGTTAAGGCTTATGCCCCTACGTAGATTGTTTTGCATTTAAGGGTCAAATCCACTTCATGGTAGATTTTTTTTTATTTTTTTTTTATTCAATTTATCATTTTGTCTTCATTTCTATTATTTATGTTTCGTTAAAAAAAAATGTATGTATATATATATATATATATATATATATATATATATATATATATATATATATATATATATATATATGTAAGTTTGTTGTATTTAACACTTACAAACTTAGCCGCTGGTGCGACTCATGATTCTCATGAGTCATTATGAAAACACACAGCTCAACCGTCATCACCACCCTCGCCTCTCGTTGTCCACGTACTCTAGTCAGTTAGCTACAAGCGCTCAATGTGTTCGCACCAAATATAAAACTGTGTTGTATAATTGTTGTGTAATGTTAAGTTGTTAATGTAAGCTTGTAACACCTAAAGCGACATAATTGTTGATTCAGGTAATCAACATTGTAACATTGTTTTAATTTTAATATTGTGTATTGTTATTTACAATTATTATTGTTATTAAAATTCCAGTTATATTTCTTTCTGCATCAACTTGTGTCTGATTTTGTGCCATTCAACACCACTCCTAACCGTCCGAAGTTTCACGTTTAAAGCAACTTGAAACTTACATATACATATATGACGTCAACATTTTTTTTTCGTGTCCATCAAAATAAATTAATGTTGTTATTTTGATACTTCTTGTTAGCAAGGCAATTCCATAATTTTGTAATAATAATATAACTTTTAAGGATTTCAACATATTTTGTGTATTTTAAAACTCCTAAGAAATTATGAACATCCTTTTAACGACAAAAAAGCCGAAAGCAGAAGAAAACTCATACTTTTACTGCGATTATATCAAATATGATCATTACCAGTAAAGCACAACTTACATCCAATAATACGTGAATATTTATCTACGTTCATATATTATATTTTTGAGCTTGTATTCACATTCCTTATCAATACCTTGTGGTTATTGCATTGACAAAATTCGTACTACATATACATACAAACATGAAAGTAGATTATTTAGTCTTCATAAATAGTGTGTATTTTAGATTAAAGAGTCTTACAGAGACTAAACAAAGCTTTTTTTATTCAACACATACTAGTTTCAACCACTTGTAACTCAGAGTATGGTTTGAAAAAAAAATTTGTATTCTGTGTAAACAATTAATCTTTTTACCTACAATTAATTGTTATTGTAATTTTTCAGAAATAGTTAACAAAATTTTTTGACAGTGCGTAAATCATATACAGTTAATAAAAACTTTTTTCCTCTGTTTTGAAGGTGGCACTATATATATTTTTATAGATGAATAACTATACAAAATATTAAGATTTCACAATTTAAATCGCTCTTTTAATTATCGCAATCAATCAATGAATTTTACATTGTATACAACACACAATGATTAGCATAAATTTATTCGATTGTTTGTAGTTGATAAGATAGACCATCAAAAATTATCTCTAGCCATACAACGCAAGGCAGCTAATTTTTTTTTTTTTTTTTTTTTTGTAGTTATAGTAACAGTCGTATTATCGGTATCTTCAACCACGCGACATAGGCTGCTTTTATTGAAAAGTTCGTGAAACTCTCACAACGAGTATCTTAACTTTAAAATCTTTAAAATGCCTTTTTCATAGCGCTACATATTAATTTTTAAAAATCATAGCTGAATTAATTTATCATAAAGAAGTATGCACTTAAATACAGTAAACAATAGTAGTTTAAATACTTTACGATTTTAAGAATAAAATGGAGAACTAGAAAAAATAATTGGTCGATTTTTTCAGAAAACTGTAGATTTTTTAAAGATTTTGCACTACAAATGTGTATGTTGATACTATTTTGAGGGGGTTGTCGTGGTACAGTCAATTTTCAAATTGAATTTTCGTGTTATAAATGTCTTTGATGTGATTATTCTTAACAAAACAGGTAAATAGTTCAAAAATTAGGTGAATGGAACAGAAAAATGCCCAGGAAAGTAAACACAAACGTTAAAACAACAAATTAACCTAAATTTCACCTTGGACTGCACCACTACATAGGTATTCTAGTAACGTTGTAACTGGACTTTGAACTGTTATATTTTAAAAACGGTGAAGCTAGGCTTCCCCAATTTCAGTATACTTATTTTAACTATAATAAACCCTAACATATCAATTTTTAAAAAGATTCTTAAAAAAATTTTAAGAGTTATGAGTAAAAACGTGCATTTTCCGACAAGTCCTTCTAAAAAGCATGTGTATAAGTGGCCAACTTCGCGATTTTATTTCTCCAAAACGGTGAATCTAGGCTCTTTGAAATTTTAATATGTTATTTATAATACTGAAACATCCTTATACAAATTTTTTCAGAAATTTCTTAGAACAATGAAATATCACAACATCCCCCTTAACTCTTAATCGAAGTTTTTGCTAGCAGAAATAGACCCAGACTCAGTTTTTATTAATATATAAATTTCTAGTTACAAAAATTTTTTAGTTCTCAGAATTCCTGATACTAAATAATTTATCACGTTAGCATAATAAAGAGTCTTCTCAGAGTAATAGGCGTAAAAGAGCCTTTTCAAACTGAATATAAGAAAGAGCCTTTAATTTTTATTTCTCCGATTTTAAGTTGGTACTACATTTATGTGTGTATATATATATATATAATTGATCTATACAAATATATACAATACTACCTTAAAGTAGAAGTAAACAAATTAATTAAAAAGGCATTGATGTCTTTTTGTTGAACTCCTCGTTTTGCTCTCCAGTATAGAATAAATGTGTGGATTCGTACAGAGGTACGAGACCAATCGAGAGCTGGGTGAGGAGCAAATAAGAACTCAAAAATGTCGAAGAATAATCTTGAGCGACGATTCGTTGGGCCTAATTATACCAATCGGCGCCGACACCTCAGTGCAAGTGTACCTCTGTATAAAAAGGCTTTTTCTTTTTGTTTAAGAAGACTTTCTTCTGCCCAAAAATTTAAAAAGGCTCTTTCTTGACTTTTACTCTAAAGAGACTCTTTCTGGCACTCACCCAATGGTATCATTGTTAAAAGTATTACGATGATTTTTCTGCATTCAATATAAATGATTAAACTTCCTTGACAATCTACAGCCTAAAAATATGTTTATTACAATCATTACCCGTAAGATAATTCATTTTTTTTTTTTTTTTTTTTTTTTTAGCAAAATACTGTGGTATTACAAAAAATGTTTTGTCTCAGAATCTTGCCGAATAAATTTTATTACTTATTCATCAAACTGTTTCATTCATTATTATTATTCTGGCTGTCTAAAAATAAATAAAAGTAGCAAACCCTGTTAAAGATTTGCAAACAATTTCAAAATATTTACAAAACTATTTTCTATTGTGTTCATCAAATTTATTTACTGATTAAAATTTCAACATTGAGTAAATAGCAGTCGACGGGCGGCTTTTTTTTGTTGTGAAAAGGATGTTCATAATTTCTTAGGAGTTTTAAAATACACAAATAATGATGAAATCCTTAAAAGTTATTTTATTATTATAAAATTGTGAAATTGTCTTGCTAACAGGAAGTATCAAAATAACAATATTAATTTATTTTGATGTATCCGAAAAAAAATGTTGACGTCATAAATATATATATACAGATTTTTTTAACGAAACATAAATAAAAGAAATAAAGACAAAATGATAAATTGAATAAAAAAAAAAATAAATAAAACAAATCTACCATGAAGTGGATTCGAACCCTTAAGTGCAAAACAATCTACGGAGGGGCATAAGCCTTAACCATCTTAGCTATTCAAAGAAAGAAAAATTTCCCTTTCAAAGTCACATAATGTGTTGATGCATATCCTCCAGAGCTTGTCCTACAGTTTACAGCAGTTAGGATGTGTGAAATTAATACACTAGTGGTTAAAGCTGTACTGAAAACTTAAAAAAATATTTAAAGCTATATATTTTTTGAAAACATAAATGGATTTGGGAATGTTAAAAGTACGGGGGATTAAAAAAATAATGTATGAAATCAAAATTCTGTGAATGTAATTAATGAGCATTTAGTTCCACGATTTAATTAAATAAGATTTATAGATAACATTGAAGCCAGAGCGAGAGCAAGTCAGTTAAATATATACATAGCATGTACTTAGTTGTAGAGTCAAAAGATTCTCAAAAAGAAAAACTCGTGTCGTCGCTTGCTTTGGCTGTGCACTCAGATATATACAGCTGTATAGCCGACATTTCCACTCCTCTCCTCGTAGGCGCACATTCGGTATACCCCTTCTACGCGTCTCCAAAATGTGCGCCTATAAGGTATTTTCACTTGTGACGTCATTCCAAGATGGCGCGATCACTGGGTTTTTTTTCCAATTTGCACCAAATGTGCAAAACCAGCTGTGAAATTCACGAGGTCGTCCCAACTAATGATAATGCGTTTAAAAACTTTAGGATTTAATAAGCTATCGAATGATCACTCAATTTTTTACATCTTCCGTTGGTAAGCAACGCAAAAAAATGAATGAAATTATCGCGGGCATAAAGTTGATTAGAAAAATATTTTATTTTTTGTGTTTACCATGATCCAGTTATAACGAATTTAAAATATAGTCAATAGCAATTCCCGATGCATAAGAGAAAATTTTTCGTTTGTTTGCCAAAAGAGTAGTTTTAATGAAAATCAGTACAGAAAAAAAAGTACTGCAATCAGGCGGATTGTACCCATCTACTATACATATATAAATAGTTGCAAGCTTCCTCGCCTCCACGATCATAACAAAGTCCCATAACCTCTGACGAACTGTCAAAATTGAAGCAGTGTGTGGCAAAAACATGAATAAAAGTTGTTGTATAAGTGGTTGTCACGATAAATCTGCGAAATTTTTTTTTCGTATTCCATCTGTGACTTCTCCGGACAATAAAAAATACAAAAGTATCAGTGCCGAGGACCGAAATGAAATCGTTTCTTCATCTATGAAAAGGCAACAACATTTCGGAGATTTATCGTGACAACCACTTATACAACAACTTTTGTTCATATTTTTGCCACACACTGCTTAAATTTTGACAGCTCGTCAGAGGTTATGGAACTTTGTTATGATCGCGGAGGCGAGGAAGCTTGCAACCATATATATATGTATAGTAGACGGGTAAAATCCGTCTGATTGCAGTACTTTTTTTTCTGTACTGATTTTCATTAAAACTACACTTTTGGCAAACAAACGAAAAAATTCCTGTGATGCATCGGGAATCGCTATTGACTATATTTCAAATTCGTTATAACTGGATCATGGTAAGCACAAAAAATAAAATGTTTTTCTAATCAACTTTATGCCCGCGATAATTTCATTCATTTTCTTGCATTGCTTACCAAGTGAAGATGTAAAAAATTTAGTGTTCATTCGATAGCTTATTAAAACCTGAAGTTTTTAAACGCATTATCATTACTTGGGACGTCCTCGTGAATTTCACAGCTGGTTTTGCACATTTGGTGCAAATTGGAAAAAAAACCCAGTGATCGCGCCATCTTGGAATGACGTCACAAGTAAAAATACCGTTTCCCCACCGTGCTTCTCAAATTAAAAAAAATGTGCGCCTGGTTCGACCGCTTGGCCGCTGCGGGGCGCTCGAACCACTGGAAAAAAGTGGGCACACTTCGTAGCATTGCAGTCAGCAATCTCCCTACTAATCTCTGCTAGTGTATGTGCAAGCATGCACGGAAGATTGTTGTTACCAGAAAAACAGGTACTATATGTTAGTACAAGTATTTTCGATACTCTGTACAAGAAAAATGTGTACTGGTACAGGTGTATTTGGTACGGTAGTATATATACTTTAAAGTACCTTAGTGAGTATAGATAAACCTTATACTTAGTACGTCAAAATCCGATACGTGGTACGGGTTTTTCCTGTACCAGTACAGAGAGTTTGTCGGCCAGTGGGAGCATTCAGAATGTCAGTATATATATATATGTATATATATATATATATATACACATACGTATCTGTAAAAGTTCAAGAGGTTAGGATTTCAGTATATCCACCACAACACAATATAAAGTTCAATTCATTGATACGAATCTAACAAGATGTAATGATAAGTGCAGTAGGCACTTGTAGTCACTATCCTGTTGCGTATAATAATTGGTTTTCACTCGCAAAGAACAATTTACATATTGAGCCAAAATAACAATGACAATCCCATACATGTATGCAAGTATGCACATATATATACATACATATCTCCACTGTATATTATAAGCGCACGTACTATGCGCGGTGGATGGTACAGTAGAAAGCCATGCGCAGTATACAAATTTAATAGATTATCCATGGTACAGAAAAATCCTGTACCAAAGCTATTGAAAAACTTGTACTAGTATAGTTATAAAACCGACTAGTCACAGGTTTTTCGGTGACCCAGATAAGTATGTCAAAATGTGAGACTGGTTGCAGAAATCTCAAGACCTGTACGTTATTTTTCTATGCTCATCACTTTTGGTATAGCTTATTCTGGTAACAACAATCTTCCGTGTGGGAGCATAAGCATGCATCTCGCAGTGACCACTCTGTATCCTTGTGTATTGTTTAATAATAAACCATTTGATCTCTCTAATAAAAAGCGTGTATCTTATTGCTGACTCCCACTACATAGAGATACTACATTGGCGACGAGGTAAAAGGTTGAGAGGTTCATCTGGTCAAGTGCAACGGGCAGTGGCTTGCACGTGCTTGGTGATTTTGGCGGCAAGTAAAAAGTTTTTTTTTTCTTCTACAACGTAGAGAGTTGCAGTGAGGTGAATAGCAGGTGATAGAGATGTGTGTGAACAATGCAATGTAAGTCAGAAAGAATTTGCACAACAAGCTAGTGATTTGAAAACTCTTACTGAGAGTGTGTTCAAGTTAGAGCAAGAGAATCGCAACTTGTCAACAGAATTAGAAGAAGCTATGGCAAACAAAGGTCTATTGGGAAATGTTGAGTCATTTGACGAAAACGAAGATGACTGGGATCAAGTGATTGAGCGATTAGAGTTATATTTCACTGCCAATGACATTGATGATACCAAGAAAGTGAGTGTTTCTCTTACATTGTTGGGTAGAAAAGGATATGCATTGATAAGGAGCTTGTGCATGCCTGACCTGCCCTCATCGAATATTTAAGTTCAAAAAGTGTGTTCAACGAGACGGCGATTCAGTCAGTATCTTTTGTTCGAATCTGAAAAAGGTGGCCACACACTGCAACTTCGACGGCGAGCTCAATAGTCATCTACGCGACCAGTATGCGTGGGGCGTTCGCGACGATGGCATCAAGAAGATGTTGCTGCGGGAAGAGAATTTAGTATTTGACTCAGCGGTAAAAAAGGCCCTGGCAATGGAGTTAGCAACACGTGACGCGGCAGGCATGCTTCTTGATAGCAGTTCCATGAATTTCGTTGAGGGGTGGCAGCAGCGGCAGAAAGGCAGCAGCAGCAGCAGCAGCATCGGCAGTTCATCAAATTCAGCGGAGGGGACAAGTAAAGCGTGTTTTCGTTGCGGATATGCGAATCATTTAGCGTCGAAGTGCAGGTTCGTTGAGTATGTTTGTAATGCGTGCGGTCAGAAAGGACTTTTAGCGCGCGTTTCTAAGGTTAATTCATAGAAAAGTGACCAAACTACTGTTAAGCTAAAGAAAGTTAGTTCTAAAGTTAAAGCTAAAAATCAATTTGTACAGGAAAAATTGGGCGACGAAGAAGATGTGAGTGATTTTGATAATGTTTTTTTTTTTCCGATGTTGATACTAGAAGGTTAACCGTAGATATTTTCGTTTGTAACCAGGAAGTCACGTTTCAAATTGATACAGGTTCGGTCATATCGGCTGTTTTCGAATCTACTTATTATAAGTTTTTTACTAATGATATGAAAATCCACCCAACGTCGCGTCGTTTTAATTGTTATACCGGAGATACCATGAACCCAATTGGTTCCGCTATTGTGCCTGTGACATAAAAATAAAAGTCTCTCGTTAGAATTGTTTGTGATGCCAGGCAACAACGCTCCTATCATTGGGTTGGATTGGTCATGGGTATTGGACATAATAAAGCGTGATCCTAACGGTGTTGTTTTGATTAATAAAATTGATGAGAGAGCGTTACTGAAAGACTTCAATGAAGTATTTTCTGAATCTTTAGGACTATTTAATATAAAAAAATTTACTATTGCAAAGAAAGACAATGCCAAACCAGTTTTTTGTAAGCCGAGAACAGTGCCAGATGCTATTGGGATTATGCCTCTACCACGTGACCTCAGTATATATATGACTAATATAGATGCGAAATAACACAGGTCTTATGGGAGAAATCTTGTTTTTATTTTTTTTTCGCACTTAAAAAGATATTGAGCTTAAAAAGGTTGTTAATTCCATATTACTGACATAATGAGAGTTACGTAGTTATTTTTTTCCTTTGGTGAATTCGTTCATGAAGGTTGAAACAGCGTTTTGGACGTATACGGAGTGCCGTTTAACCCTACTTTGAGCTGTTTGTTTCAGCTATTGCTGCTGCTGCGCCACTGCTGCTGATGCTCAGAGGTAAACAAACAGCTCAAAGTAGGGTTAAACGGCACTCCGTATACGTTCAAAACGCTGTTTCAACCTTCATGAAAGAATTCACCAAAGGAAAAAAATAACTACGTGACTCTTATTATGTCAGTAACATGAAATTAACAACCTTTTTAAGCTCAATATCTTTTTAAGTGCGAAAAAAAAATAAAAACAAGATTCCTCCCATAAGACCTGTGTTATTTCGCATCTATATTAGTCATATATATACTGAGGTCACGTGGTAGAGGCATAATCCCAATTAGATCTAAAGTTGAGCCTGAATTGAATAGATTGGTCGAATCAGGTATTCTTGTTCCAGTTGAGAGCAGTGAGTGGGCCACTCCCATTGTGACTCTCTTAAAAAAGAACGGTCAAGTGCGGATCTGCGGTGGCTTCAAGGTCACGCTAAACCCCTATATGAAAATCGACAGGTACCCTATTCCTCGCGTTCAAGACCTGTTAGCTACCTTGCAGGGCCATGCGGTTCAATCTAAGTTGGACTTAACCCAAGCATACCAGCACATTGAGTTGGATGCAGCGTCACAGGAGTTGACCAGCATTTCGACTCATAAAGGACTGTTTAAATATATGCGAGTTCCTTATGGTATCGCCTCGGCTCCGGGTTGGTTCCAGAGAGAAATGGAAGGGCTGTTAGGTAATATTAAAGGGGTTAGTCTATTTTTTCACGATATCAGAATAGGGGGAAAAGATCAAGCTGAGCACGATGATCGGTTATTGCAGGTACTTTCACGTCTTAAAACAGCAGGTCTTACACTTAATTTGTTAAAATGCTTAATTTCAAAAAGTAAAATTAAATTTTTGGGCTATGATGTTGATGACAAGGGTATGCATGTTTTGAGTGAAAAAATAGATGCAATTTCGCAGATCCCGAGCCCAAAAAACGTGAAACAGCTACAAACTTTTTTAGGTATAGTGAATTATTATTCTAAGTTTGTAAAAAATTATGCGATGACCATTCATCCCTTATACAATCTTCTTAGGAAAAATGTAACTTGGTGCTGGTCAGAAGAATGCGAAGATGCATTTATCAAAGCTAAAGCTAGTTTAGCATCTTTTGACGTTCTTGTTCATTTTAATCCAAAGCTTCCGATCAAGGTCACGTGCGATGCATCGCCTACGGGTATTGCAGCGACTTTGTCTCACGTCATGATGGACGGTAGCGAAAGGCCGGTAGCCTACGCTTCGTGAACCTTGACTAAGGCGGAACAAAATTACTCTCAAATTGATCGAGAGGCATTGGCTATTATTTTTGCAATTCGTAAGTTTCATCCGTATGTGTTTGGGTTTAAGTTTACTTTGGAAACTGATCACAAACCACTGGTTCACCTATTTGGGGAGAAAAAGGGTTTACCCCAGATGTCAACGAGCCATTTGCCAAAGTGGGCAGTTTTCCTTTTAGGGTATGAGTGTCAAATTGTTCACATTAAGGGTGAAAATAATAGCCACGTCGACTGTTTGTCTAGGTTAAATAATTCTAAGATAGCGAATCCTGTAGAAGGAGATTTTACGTATTTAAATTATTCGCAAGAAGTTTTGAACTTAGTTTCGATAGACGATGTCCTGTGTGAATTGAATGAGTGTCCAATTCTCAAAACTGTGCGCCACTATGTCAGTACTGGATGGCCATACGTGGTTGGCGACAAATTTAAGTCATATCAGCGTCGAGCATCTGAGTAATCTATTGAAGGAGATTGTTTGTTATGGGGTCACCGGCTTGTCATCCCCAGGGACTTGCGCGCATTAGTCTTGAGCGAATTACACGGCAGTCACATGGGCATTGTGAAAATGAAAGTGTTGGCCAGGTCTTATGTCTGGTGGCCGCGCATTGATTTTGAAATTGAGGCAATTACAAAAAAATGTGAGTTATGTTTGAAACATGGTAATGTAATGATCCACCTAAATCTGTATTGCATTTATGGGAATGGACACAGGCTCCAAATTTACGTTTGCACGCTTATTTTTTAGGCCCGATTCAAGGCAAAATGTATTTGATAGTAATTGATGCGCACTCTAAATGGGTCGATGTGAAAGAAATGAGTGATATCACGGCTAATTCAACTATTGAGGTGTTCAAAGAGTATTTTGCAGCGTGGGGCCTTCCCGAAAAAATTGTTACCGATAACGGCCCGGCGTTTATTTCTCAGGAATTTAAAACCTTCAAAAGTAAATTTCAATTGTTTTTGTTAGAGGGACTAAATAGGCGCGAAGCACTATCCAAGTATTTATACCACTATAGGTCTACTTCGCACGTAACCACTGGTCTCGCGCCAGCCGAACTCCAGACCGGTCAAAAATTCCAAACGCGTTTTGATCTATTAAAAAAAGGCGCAGAGAGGTCAATTGAAAAGAAACAACTGTTACAAAAAAAAAATTTTCGCGGTAACAAAATGATCGATTTCCACAGTAATGATGCGGTCGTGGAAGGATTTCAGGAATAATTCCTGGGAAAAAGCTAAGATTGTAGACAAATTGGGTCCAGTCACTTATTTGGTAAGAATTCAAAATGATCTGATGTGGAAGAGACATTTTGACCATGTCAAACCAAGTATGCTGAGTCATTCAGCTGTCCCACAGTTAAGCAAGACAGATCCTTCCAGTAAAAAAGAAATGGTTAGCAATAATCAGGAGTCCTTCCAGATCAGATTGTTAATGACGTTGTGGTTTGTAATGAAACAAAGATGCGTCTTCATGCGAAATACAGGCCGAAATTATCAAACAACCGTCAGTTGCTGTAAGAGTTACGTGAGCGAAAACTCATGCTGACAATATACCTCTTAGACGATCGGAACGTATGCCGAAGCCCAGAGAAAGACTTAATTTGTAGCGGCTTATTTTTTTTTTAAGAGGGAGGATTGTTGTGTATGTGAGTGCGAGCGCAACTACTATAGAGTAGCGCTGTTGCCTGCGCCACAGATCATGAGCGTGGCGTTGGCGTGTACGAGTCCAGTGTGTGTGCAGGCACGGGAGCATAAGCATATATGCATCTCGCAATGACCACTCTGTATCCTTGTGTATTGTTAAGTAATAAACCATTTGATCTCTATAATAATACAACAACAATTAACTTTTATTGCGTTTTATTTTTTTACAATTCTCCCATTCGTGATTTTTGGTTTAAGGACGTTACCTACTTATTGAAAATAATCACAGAAGTCGATGAAAAACGAGTATATAAATATTGGGAGTGTCTAGAAAACACGCGATTTTTATTAAACACACGTTATTATACTAATTATTGAAAAATGTGACAATGAAAATTCAATGGTTAACACGTGCTCTTATAAGACATCTGTAAATTTTTGATTGACAATTGAGATGGTAATCACACAGGACAACAAAATTTGAGGTGTAGAGAGAATGACGTGTGAGTTATAATTGTGCAAAGTTTCAACTGCTGTTATAATTGATATTACAGAAAAATTTGGGATAGAATAATAAAAATAACATAAATCGAAAACATGGGGTAGCGTTGCATCTACAGCCAGCAGAAGTTTCAACTTGGAGCTGTAGTGGCAGTTGGCGGTATTTTTAAAAAGACAAAAAGTGTGTCCGATTCCATAAAATATCTACTTTTTGAAACATATCTACCTTTCTAGTGATATTGTTGTTTAGACGTAAAAACACAAACACATGATTTGCATGTACACACATGTAGGTACACGAGACACTAAGCTGAGAGCAGAAGCAGATAACTTTGTACAAAAATAATATATATATGTATGTATACATAACAATTAATATGCGAAGTTGCCAGTCATTGACTTGACGTCGATAACGTAGTTAGCTACTTAAAAAAAAAAAAAAGTAGATAACGTCCTCAAGGACGTTCTTCACATTGTTAGTGGGGGAAAAGTTCAGAGAAGTGAAAGAAACGCTAATGTGTGCAGTAAAACTAGCAATTATTTTTCTCATGTGGATGTGCTGACATACATGTTTTTACGCACATATGCACTTCATCCCCTCTTTCTTAATACATTTAAAAACCAACTAGTGGGTCTTTTAAAAAATTCGATAGGTTTATCTAAAAGTAATCTTTTATACTCTAAAAATTGTGAGATTCCTACGAATCATATGAATGCCATTTAACGTTATTTTTTATAAGGTTACATATTAAATATCAATTTTTTCCAACGTAACATATATAAAATAATAGTACAGTCAAACGAGCTGCAACTTTTGTGGGTATTTTTTTGCTATTTCAATATACGTTTGATGTTTGAATAATATCTGTAAAAAAACCTATGTGTGATGAACATCCGGGAGAGACATTCACTGGCATGTAATACTACCCTATTATTCGCTGTGTGCAAGTCCTTGGAGGAAGTAGAAGAAGCTATGTAAGAGCTCTAGGTGGGAGAAATATCCAAAGTTTTAGGACTCTTTAGGACTCATAACATTATTGATTGCGTGTTATTGAGTTTTTCAATATTTCGAATTACCGAAAGGAAGATAATTATTATCACCATAAACTCATAATTCACAGCTTTTTTATTAAAAAGATATTGAACATAATCTTCAATCATACGAATGATAATTCATAAAATAAAGCTAGTGAACATGTCACTTACTGTCATTTACGTCGAACCCACGTAACTTCACGGTCTAGATGAGTCTGTTCTGCTTCGATACTACAATTTAAGGTTATTATACTGGATTGAGTGGCGTTTTCGTTATGATAATTCAGCTGTCAGAGTAACTTTTTGCTTTAACATTGTACATAACACACACCTAGGATATTCAGAATTGATAAAATTATTGTTGCTTTTACGTTTGCTGTCGTGATAAATCTATAAACTTGTGATATTCACTATTTATAATCTATTAAATCCTCAAAAGTCCTGAAATTACGCAATGGCTCACCATCAGATGTTGTCAATACATTTGCACACAGCAAATTTAAAAAAAATACACTGCAGGATGATTTTTCTAAATTTTTTATATACAATTATATTTTGAGTATTAGATATGGACTATCAATAAGTGTGAGATCGTAAAACATCGATGTAAAAGTGATGTTACAGATGTAATCAGCGTATACGTATAAGTAAGTTGTTTTGAAACAATCGAAAGATTCGGTAAAAGCGCAGTCTTGTGCTGGCCAGCCTATGTATCATTTTTATTGTATTGTGCCGTAAGATATTTTGAACTATTGTCAACTCATTAAATATCAATTAAAATCATACCTAATCGACATAGGGATACTCATTTCCACGATAATTGCACCACCTTCGTACACAATAATGTTTCGTAGAAGGTATTTTTGTACTCAAAATATTCAAAGTATATTCCAAAAATTCCATTCCATGAAAATTTAACATACCGTGGTCATATAGCATTACATGGTCTAGTCCCTAGTACTGCAATCCAATAACAACCAATAAAAAAAATTTTTAAAAGCCTGTGATGTGTGTTTGCACCCGTAATTTCATATAAAATCCATAACAAATGAAAGATTTATTTGCGTTTATAGGAAATATCTTACAATTAACCAATGTGATTTTATAATAATATGCAGATATTTAATAAATAAGAAATGTAGCTGTATACATAACAAGCAACTTTTATAGAAGTTTATGGAAAACATTTCAACATTTATTAAATACTAATAGATTGTATTGGATTTTATTCAACTGAAAAAAAAAGACGGCACTGAATTATCTTACTAATGTATAAAGCAGAAGCGCTAAAACCGTTGTAATCGCTAACCGCGAAAACTACTGAACCGATTTCGTTGAAATTTTGCACACTGATTCATGATACTTCCTAGATGGTTTTAGCATAATTTATGTCTAAAAAAATTGATTAACAATAGCAATAAATGAGCTCAAAGTTTTGCAAAAATATTCCAGCTTTTCTCTTTAGTTCAGTAAAATCCGCTAGGTGGCGTCGACATAAAATTGAAGCTACCTGCAACATAATTAAATAAGTGTGGTTATAATAGGCTGGAGCATCTCCATAGTGTTGTAGTCGAGTTTCGGCAACTCAACAAGCTGCACAGAGAATGCTTATGATAGTCTTGCAGCTGGGTATCCCGGTTACAGACGACACTCTTCTCTAAGGGGGAAGGAACCTAGGTGTCCATGTACCCTAAAACTCAATGAGTACAATAAAAAAAAAAAAAAAACTGATTCCAACCGATGCCATCTCTGCCACAATTCCAGGAGACACATCTAGCAAGAGCACAATCTGCACCAACTCTTCAGAGTTGTGTGGCAGTCCCAGTAGTCCCACCATCTTCCCTGGTGCAGTTAGAGAATTTGTGGCCACAAATGTAAGCAAAGTAAGGGAAAACAGCTCTGAGCCCTAAAGGGGCATGGGCAGCCACAACGGCTACCATCTTGGTCGTCGCGTCCCCAATGCGCTTACCCACATGTTCCTGTCTAACGATGAGCGGTTGGTTATCCGGGGAACGACCCGAGACGAGATATTCTTTGGTCAGCAGCGTACCTTCCTCCATCACAGTCTCCGTACATCGAGACTCCCAGAGTAAAAATCAAGCAACCGTAGCCAGCTCTTCATCATCAGGAATAAGAATAGCCTGGAAGTTTCACCACTGGCGCTTTTTAGCGCCATTATAAGTATTTACGTTCCCTACTTAACCATCAATTTCATCGGTTTTTTTTAGGATCCACCTAAGTGTAAACTACCTTGCCAACAAATACATTTTTATTACCATTTCCTAGAGCGATTCGTCGACTAAAAGACTATATTAACTAAAGACGGCCATTATTCAACTAAGTCAGCCATTCACTAGCAGACATCACCTGTGGAGTTGTTCTACGCAAGGCTGGAAAACCTGGTGATCGACGACCCTATATTACCCTCTCGACTCTAAGCATTCAACCAGGAATCACTGGTCCTCTCCAATGTCTGCGTTGCGCAAACCTATAACAGCTATGTAGGAAAAAAGACTTGAGCCAACGGGACAGCCTCCACTGGACAAGTATCACTAACCAATCTCCCCATCTAAGATCACCAAAACAACTGAATCTGCAACTACAAAAGGTGCTTTAGACACCAACGTCTTCGACGTTATACCGGGAGACGTTGGGAAAGAGCACTACAACTAGCCCCAAAGCTTCGGACTTTGTAATTTTTCTCCCAATCAGTCTGGGTCTTCAACAGCAAGCCAGAGAAGATCACTCTGAGGTATCCAGTCAGTCACAATTGCTGTTAACTGCCGTCAAGAAAAAGTTAACTTAAAAAGCTCACCGGTTTTTTTCAGGGCCATCGGACGTCCAACTACCTTGCCAACAAATATATTAGAACTTAACAAAGTTGACAGAAAACACACTTTAGGGGTCACACAAATTTAAAGCATGCCAAAAGTCGCAAGAGGGTGAATCGGAAAAAAAACTTCAAGTGTATTTAATAAATACAATTTTACTTAGGCGTCAAGAAACTGACGCAGAAAATTTATCGAGATTGAAACAGCAGCCTCAAAATCAACAACTAAATAGTCCATTACGTGAAAGATCAGCTTTTTATTGTACCCTCACAGCAATCTCTAAAATCTTTAAAGATCCTACTTCAGATTGTTTAATAAGTAGAAAATGTATTTGTGTTTTTGTGGCAATAAAAATGTAGGGTTTAAGGTCCAGGACTTTGTTGCTCTGGTAATAAAGTTGTGAGATATGAGAAAAAAAATTTTTTTTTAATATAAATTTTTTGGGGGCTTAAAATCTTAACAGCTTTAAAAAATAGCCGTTTTCGTGAATTACACGGAAGAAACTGTAAATCAACGGCTTCTTATAGCCACCGATTATTTTATGGCATAAAGAACGCACGGTACTTTTCAGCATAATAATTTTTTTGAATTCTTACACCTCATTATTTAACCAAATAAACTATATGGATTCCAAAAAAATATGTTTTTAATAAGAAGATTTTTGTTCTGAGATGTATCAGGAATATGTGTAAAATTGCTAACTGAAAATGTTTCACATTACATGTCAACACACTTCGGTGTTTTATTTAGTGAGTCTCGGGCGAAGCTGAGACGGGGGGCTGCTAGTTACTTTTATAAGAGTCTACTAGAGAAGCCCAGTAAGTATTATATTCACCTTAATTGGTCATAGTAGGATTTGGTTACGTCATTTAAATCATGTTTTTATTTGCTTTTACGCTACTAAATTTTAAAATTTTTATAAGACAGTACTATCATTTTAATAAACTATCGAGAAGTAAATCAATGATTTATTGGTGTTTACAGAAAATACCTTACAATTAATCAATGTGATTTTATGATAATGTGCAAACATTTAATAAATAATAAATGTAGCTGTATACACAACAAGCGACTTTTATTGGAGCTTCAGGGAAATATATCAGCATTTATTGAGAGTTAAACAAGCCTGTACCATACAGTATCCTATAAGATTTGACCAGTAAATAAATAATTGTGGAGATTACTGCATAATGGGTTTTTATTGAACTTTGCAGGTACATCTAAAATCTAAAAGCCCTAAATTAAAACTTATCTTTGTATTGGAATTTACAAGGAAAATCCGAACACGGCACGATACTTTTGTGGAAATATTGGTTTTTATTATATATAACAGCGATTTAAAGCATTGATATTATTGGTTCTCATTGAGAATCCCTGCCCAATTTCAATTGTAGTTATTTGGTACTACTAAATTGGTGTATTTGTTTTCTATTATGATTTTCAACAGCATTGGTACTACTACATGATCAGTTTCTTATGGATTCTTATCGTCATTTGTAGATATACCTGTATTTCTCCTTTTGGCCGATGAAGTTTATTGGAATTTATGAGAAAAACGTGATTTCTGCACGCGATTGTTTGAAATCTGTTGGAAATTATTTTGCTTAACAGCTATTTATATGATTATTTTTATTGTTTTGTTTTGAGTAGTAAACTACTGTTTTAAAAACTGTATAAGATTCGATGTTAGAAAAAAAATCATCTACTGCAGAAGACGGTACATTAAACTAAACCTAAAATCGATCATAAAAAATAATTTATTTTAAAAGTACTGCAATCAATAATGACCGACATGGGTCTGCCTATAGTTTTACGATTTGTACTCATATATATGTATGTTTTATAGCCAAAACTGGATAAGTATCAATAAAATTTCATTTGCTATAAGCGCTAACTGTACAAAAAATAACAGACAAATAATCCAACGTACAGATTATAAAAAGTGCGTGTAAAATTAATTAGGTTAGTTACATATAGTATGCAACAATCACCTAATGAGATTAATTAACTATATATGCTATAAAATGGTGATTCTCACATTAAAAAACAAATAACTGATGAAGACAATATAGTTATAAGTTAAAGTGTTTCTAAATAGTTATATAGAAATAAGAGTTGACTAATTCCTATATAAAATCGAACTCATACTAAATTCCACATTGCAAATAACACGTTAACTATTTACCAATAATAATGTATGGGCTGTATACGATAAGTTTATATAGAATTCAATTATCGTATTGAAAGCATAAGTTACATGATGGTTTTACAGATGAGTCCCAACACGTTTTTCAAATGTTTTTTCGTCAGCTGTAAACTTTTTACACATGATGTAAGCTGCAAAAATGAATAACAAATATTACACATTAGTTTATGTAGATATTTATTATTTAGCAAACTCAAAAACAATAATCATTAGAAAACGTTACGTGTAGGAGAATTAAAGCTTGTGACAACATACATGCGTAATTGAAATTAACTAGTATCCTAAGGAAAAACAAAGTTTTAGATAAAGGGATCGATGCCTAAAAATTAAACGCAATTTGTAACAAAATGAATTTGTGTACACAGATAAACTGGGAGAGACAAATAAATACCAATAGATTACGGCCATCAGTATTTGCACCCGTATATCGCCATTCGGATATGTAGAATTCTTAACATATGTTAACTTTATAAGCATAGTTGAAAAATGCACTCTTCTTTTAAATTGCAATAAAAAAAAAAATAGAAAAAAAAATTACCTGATACATTTGACATATCTGATAGAAGATACATAAGCTAACGGTTTACGACAATACTTTTCAGTAAAAATTTAATTGGTTAGTAATAAGAAAAAGTTATTAAAATATCCGTTACCAAATAACTATAAACGCACATAAAAAATACGATGAGGTTACCAATGGGAATCGTCACATAAAAATCAAATATAATTAAAAAAAAAAAGTTTATGTACACTGATGAATCAGGAGAGACAAATAAATTCCAATACATTATTCAGGCTATTGGCTTAATTTCGATTTTTGCACCCGTAAATCCCCATTCAGTATAAACTTGCGAACGTTTGATAATATCACAAGCATGGTTACGAATTGCGATTTGACTATAAAATACAATAAAAAATTATAAGAATGATCTGATAAATCTTCTTATGGTTCAACAAAATTCTTTTCAGTACAAATTCAAAGGGTTATTGGATTACCTCATACGATTAGATTTAATGTTATTTCTGTAAACTCCAATAAACTATTTATTTGGCTCTGAAAATACGATCTTAAAAACTATTATTTGAAAACAAATTATGGACTTTTTAATATAAACTCAAATAAAATAAATTTGCCATATAAGTGGCAAATAGGAAGCAATAAAATTTTTGTTGGGTCTTCATTTTGTGCAATCAAACTTATCGTTTCTTTATTGATTTTTATTGGACTGCAGTACTAGGGGTGGTTATGGAGCCTGATTCGGAAGCCGAAGGATGGAGGTTCAATCCTTGGTCATAGAAGATATTGTTTAAAATGAAAAAATTGTTAAAATGCATCCGAAAACATTGTTAAATAAAAACTGTATCGTAATTTTGTGTTACTAACATGTATATTTCTTGCCCATAGATAACATGAATATATATATTTATATATATATGTGTATATATATATGTATATATATATATATATATATATATATATATATATATATATATATATATGTATATGTTTATTTTTTCTCTTACTTGAATGTAAAAATTATTTCTGGACGGAGTAAATGTTACTCTGTCGAATAACAAACTTGTACATAATCTAGTTTTACTATGTAGTTTAGTAATTTTTATAACATAGCGAGTATGTCTCAGCTTTCTTAAAAACATAGTAATTTTTGATGTGGTCGTTTTTTTTAATACCACTTTTTTCTAGTTTTTGTCTTGTCTTGTCTGAGCAAGCACTAATTTAACTAAAAGAAGAAGTATCGACGCCTACTTTTGACATTTTACGAAATAATGAAATCATGAATTCGGTTGAATCAAATGACAATTCATCGCAAAAGATAAAAAATAATTGTGTAATAATGATACTATGATCGGACTTTTATCTTTCGTTTCTTTATTGTGCTTAATCTTAAACTAAAATCAGGCTGTATCTGTTCTACAGAGCATTGCAAATGTACGGCACCTTATCTTTTGTCAATAAAATATATTAGGAATGTTGATTATAAAATAAATTATTACTTTACATGAGTAGATAGGGTATCTCTGATTCGTTTTTATTAGATAAACTAATTTTTTATCTGACCAATGTTTAGCTAATTTCTTTTACTTACAAATAATCATTTTAATTTGCAAATCAACGCAAAAAAGTGTCGATGCTTTTTATTAAATCAAACGGCAATTCAAAACTAATTTTAGTACACTACATTGTAGTTTGAAGATAAAATATATCGCTAAATTAGGACTGGAACTTTTTTTCTGAAGTGACAGAAATATACGTGGTTTTTTTTTTTTTTTTAAATAGTTAGTTATTACATAAATAATGTAACAAAGTTATAAAATCAAGACGATTTCACAGATCAAGTAGAAAACTTCAATTGACTTCGGATAGCCCTCAATTTTTCTTTGTAAAATATGAAAAAAAAGGCTTAACAAAAACTTGTTCACATTGTTAAAGTGTTCTTTCACCGTTTTACAACACTATGTTTATAATCTTTAGTTGATTCACCTTTTTTTAACGTTGAAAAGATGTGTGCCTGGAGAGTACCGTTCATCAACTCTTAGTAGGTTTATAAAGTACACAGTGAAGCATAAAGCTGACAATATCAGTAATATTTCCGTATGATTAATACATATTTTTGTGAACTAGTTGGGCTACATCAAATCTCACTCATTAAAAAATAATTACTTTCCCAAGCGGAAAATTTTTTTGTGATAAAGTAACGAAAAAAAAAAAAATAACTAATAGTAATATTTTATAAAGTCCAGATTTGAGACTATAATAAAGTTTGATAAGTATTGTTGTAAGTTATTATTTTTTATTATTTTTTATTATTTTTTTTTTCCGTCATGAATTTCGTTATAGAAACATAAAAAAAAGTAGCAACTAGAAACATTTTTTATGATTAATGATCACTATTTGATACTTGACTTTTAAGATTTTGAAAGAATTAATAGCTATTAATAATTGTTAATGATAGATTATATTCATTGTTTTATATTTTATATTAGATAGAAAAAAACAATAAAAAATAATAATCTTTATGAGCACGATTGTACGGTTCGATCTAGAAAACAAAAAAAAACAATGACTAATAATAAGTATTGACCAGTTTTAATAACAACTTGTGACAGATAATTGTGAATAATAAGTCTTATTACTTGTCTCAAATCTAGACATTAAAAACTGTTATTTTTTTATACTTCCTACTAATTTTTAAAAATAATTGTTATTAACTTATCAAACAAAATTATTTCTGCTTGGGTTATTACTTACAATTTAATATGACTGTCAACTTTCTTCGCTTAATTAGCTACTATTTTTATGGCGCTGACAAACTTAGCTCAGAGGGTGCTAGAGATTTTAGTCTTTGGAAAGTATGTCTGTACTGGTTCCGAACTATTGTAGGTACAGATATATTTTCTGTTATGAAATGCTCCAATCCTATAGGCTAGAGTCGCTTCTACCTAATGCCCTCTGAGATAAGCTTTTCAACTCAAATCACACGAGCCCTATACTAAATTTTTTGTAAGCAAGTTTTTTTACATTTTTTTTTAATACACTCAAAAAATTAAGATTCTCAAGTAAATTTAGCACAAAAAAACATATTTTTCACAATTTATAGACTTTTGTTTCATATAATGACTAATTTCATATTTTGACTTAAATCACACTAGTTATTGCAAAGAATGTTCATTAAAATTATTATTATAGATATCATAAAAGCTTTTGTTTTTAATGATAAAATTTAATTTTAAAACTGAGGTCGTAAGCTTCCTAAGTCAAAAATAAAAAATTTAATTAAATTTAACTCCTTAACTTTGTTAACACGTGCATGTATTGCAGATGAATATCAAACTTACTTACTATCACGATTTATACTGCTATGAGTTACAAAATGTTTATTTAATCGTAAGAAAGTTTCTTATAGAACAAAGGAGACTTTGACTTATGCAAAAAAATGTTGATAATACTTCTCAAAAGACAGGACAACTGAAAAGTAACAAACCTGATTTTTGAAAACTGCACACATAAACGTCGTCATCAAACACCTCAAAGTTCTCAACTGCATCGGCAAACAGCTTGAACTCCTCGGGTAAAAAAATTCCGTCAAGTTCATAAAAGTTTGTTCGAATTTTTTCCTGTAAGTTATTTTGAGCCATAACGTTCAAATCTGTTTCTTTAATTTCCTGCATTTTTGATACACAATCGTGAACTCTCTTCACAACTCTAAAGCTCTGCACTCTTATGTTACAAAAATCTTTATCACAGTGATTGCAATGTTTGATTTGAAATAAACCTTGAACCGATAACGATTTAACTGATTGTACAGCAATTGACTTGTGTATGCTCCCGTAAAATATTTTTTCTTGCCCCCACGCGTCGTCTACACACAGCGATTAAAATAATATACGCATTAAGGAGGCTTGGGCGTTTGGTGTCGTATCTATTGAGGGGTCCCTGTGGGGTACTTGTTATACAAATAATTCTTTGTAATATTTTTTTTATAATCATTTTGATTATACACATGTGTGAACAAAATAGCAATAATACGCGGAAAAGTCATTGGGAAAATCGATATTAAAAAATTTCTTAGTTTTCCCGAGGTACCTTGTGTAAAGATGACGGCCCTGCCACAATAAAGCTGACAACACTGTACTCTTTTGCTCTCATCTGCTATTATATACCTATACTTGTGTTAGACTTCAATTTTCATGCTTTTATGTTTATGAATGTACAGCGCATGCGCACTTACAGTACGTGAACAAAACAATTCTCATGTTCGATGTTTTCCTCGCTATTTTCTCAAATTTAACGTATTGATCCTATTCTTTTTTTTAAATAATAGATTCTTTATACTTTCAAGTACATGTACCAATTTAATGTGTGGGCCCACAGCTTTTTATTGCTGTACGGTAGTCTCTTGAATTTCGGGTTCCGTAAGGTTGCGTGTTAAAATGACGAATTTTCACAAGCGATTTTCTCGAAAATAAATGTGTTGACCTACCTATTTTGTTTTCCTGAAAAAATCTAGCAAACTTTATCTATATAATTTCTGAATTTCAGATCTAGCCAGCATTTAATTCAAAATCACCCAAGCCTCCTTAAGGGCATGCGTATAGTCTACTGTGCCGACTTACCTCAATAACAGTTTTTTACCTTACTCACCGGAGACTTATTAGAACGAGTTTTCCTTCAGAGAATCTTTATATAATTATTAAATGAACAACGCTCAGGTATCATTGTCAAAATATTTGACATTTAGCAAGTGCACTTTTTTGGATAAAACAGTACGGAAAAGTCCACACGGACCGACTATGGGACGTCATCAGTCGTCAGCTGGCCGGGCAGGTTCGTGTTTCATGTTTCCTTGAAATTTGCCGTCTGCTGTGTTGTTGCATACAGCAGTCCATTATGTATAATTTGACGTTCGCAGAGTATATGCAGACTGCAGTAAACAATAAGAGCACACATCTGATTTGTACATTATGTAAGTACATTTTGCAGTCGTAACAAAATCTATACACGTATGATTGAGCAACAACTATGTAACTGAAATATTTCGTGTGAATCGTGTGAAAAAAATTACTGTCTCTCAGGAGCATCTTCTAGCAGTTAAAGCTACAATATTCGAGCATGTACCCCCTGTAACAGATTTTCCAAGTTTTCAGTAACAACACAATATCTGTATGAATTGTACACGTTCAGTAATACACACCTGTATGAGTGAGTCTTACACAAATATTTCTTGATTTTTTAAGTTTATCACAGACATCGTCCTATTTTTAGTTGTAAACAGATGAACTCAACAACCCTGGTCACCTTGATGTATTCTACTCTAGTATTACCCAATCAAAACTATCCAGGTGGATTTTCACTTTAACATTCAGCTGGAAATCCAGCCAATTCCAGGTCGGTCCACATGGATTTTCCAGCTAATCCTGGTGGATTTTACAGCCAATCCAGGTGAATATCTAGGTCGATGCACGTGGATTTTCAAGCCAATCCAGTTAAATATCTAGGTCAATCTACGTACATTTTCCAGCCAATCCAGTTGGATTTACAGGTCAATCCACGTGGATTTTCCAGCCCATCCAGGTGGATATCCAAGTCAATCTACGTAAATTTTCCCCAGCTGGAAATCCAGGATCCACCTGGAAATCTAGCTGGATTTTGAAGTGGAAATCCACCTGGATGTTTTTGATTGGAAAAACACTGGTTGGGTGCTTCGCTAACTTCAAGATAAGTGTTTTACTCTGAAAATTACTCTGAAAAATTTGCATTTATTCTAGCATTGTACTCATTGTATCATGAGTATTTAGACAATGGCCAAGGTGTTACTGAACAACTGCAGCATGCATATCTCATCTACTAAACGAATGACCGATACGTGCTATTGAGAACAGTAGTATTGATGTTTCCCAACTTTACGTTACTTTCTAATATACATAAGACTTTTTTTGTGAAACTTTTAATTCTTCTTATAATAGGTAAAAATCTAAAACAAACAATTTAATGCATAGAAGAAAAGGATAATAATAATAATAATAATAATAATAATAATAATAATAATAATAATAATAAATAATTGTAACACAAAGTAGTCAGCAACATCAAATCATTCGTTCATTTACAGTCCTTTGCTTTCATTTGCACTTTATCATATAAATATTTATAACCACTTTACGTAATACTTATTAGTTATTAACATTTGAAAAAAAAATGTTGTTTATCTGAGTTTAGACAACCGTCATTCATTTTTATTTAGAATTTCACTCGTTAAAAACGTACATGAACATTATTTCAACCATTAAAATAATAGTAGTTTTCGTCGGATAAGCCATCGTCTCTGGAACTATTTTGGGACGTAAGGTAGCCACGAAGTGATGGCACTTATGTAGCGAATTCTATTTTTATTACGGAGGGCACACGCGACCCTTAAAAAACGCCCGAGGTCGGAAAAAAACTTTTTCTTACCGTGGGCACAAAGTGCAACTGCCGCTTTGCGCCCTCGGGCCAGACTTTCTGCCCATGGCTCCAGAAAAGTTTTTTGCGCCCTCCAGGCCCAAAGTACTTCTCTGCCTTAAGGCCCCAAGTGATTTACTGTGCGCAAAATTGCACTTTGCGCCCTGGGTAAAAAATACATTATACGCGACTTGGGCACCAACACACAACAACCGCGCCCTTCTGACTTGAATCGGCATGTAGAATGTACTTTATATCTTTATCCAGTCTGATTTTTAAGAATTATATATATTTTTTTAATATATTTTACTGCATATAGGTTTATTGTACGAAAATTCTTTTTTGTAAGTATAACATGAAGTAAATTTGAGTCACAGGTATATTTCACTTTCAGTGCCAAAGATCATCGTAAGTAAAATTGTAACTTTCCCGTATTTTGGTAGGTATTAATGATATGAATTACAAGATAGAGTTAGGTTAGTTATGTAATATTTAATTTGTAAAGTTTTTATCAAGCTGACCTGGGCCGCGTTTCAAATAACCGTGGCTTCTGTAGTGTTCCGGTAAAAGTGGAGGTGGGGCACATCCGTCTGCTATCAATGCTTTGCCTATATCACGTGATCTTACTGTACTGTCAGCCGAAGTCATTTCGAAACACAACCACATTCATTTCCATCTCAAGCAAAATAACCAATACGTTTTTTTCTACTCTACTGCGTTGATTCCAAATTTGAAATTTTTGTAAGTGAAAATATGGGGTCAAACGAATGTAGAAAAAAATATCGTCAAAAATACAACTCACAGAAACGGTAATCTTGTAAGAGCCCTTTCCGTAAAATTAGGTTGATGTTTTGATGAAATTTAAATTCGCTGCAATCGATAATGTAGCGCGATTAATTTGTTGTATATTTTTCCCCATTATTTTTCGATAATGCATACATATCGTAACCTTTTTGCTTGCAGAATCCTAAAGCGATTGATTGATAAAAATCATGAAACTACTATTTTTCCAGTCTGATCAAAAAGAGAAAGTTCAACAAATATTTCTCCGGTAGCCGCAGACAGTTGTCCTGAGGTGACAGAACTAATTGTTGAAGTAACTTCAAGACACGTTTATTCTTCCATCACAGAAAACAACTTCGAGCACGACAGAAAAGATATTCTAGACAAGAGAACTTTTATTTACAGTAGCCACACTAGTGACAATGAACATCAACCGCATGACTCGCTTGAACACAAAAGAAATGTTTATCAAGCAATCGTAGACTATGAATACTTATTGACCCAAATTAGTCAACAATTTGACAATCACAATCCCCGTTATCCATGCGTTTTTGGTGACCTCCTTATAAGTAAAGAGATTAATTACAAATAAAGGAAAAAAAATTTTCTTGGACTGCCAACGATGCCATTTTCATGATTTCATTTGGACTGATGTAAATGATGACACGACCATGAGTATACGTCAGTCTGCTCTATTAGGTATATACGCCAGTGGCATAGGTTTTGATGATTTTAATCAGTTATGCGGATCATTGTCCATTTTCCCTTATCTCAAAATATCTATTCTATTTACAATGATGTAGTTATTGAGTCAATTGAAAAAACAGTCTATACCGAAATACACAAAGCTGCTGAGCTTTCAAAAAATATTGCCATTAAAAAAAGGGACTTTAGAATGTATAATGGTGAAAAAATTGGTATTATAGCTGTGGAGGGAGATGGATATTGGACAAAGCGAACATACAGTAAAGGGTGGTATAAGTCATTGTCAGGTCTTGCTGATATAATTTATTGATGTCTCTACAAGTAAAGTTATAGACATGGGAGTTCGTAAAAAATGTGTGGTTTTTGCAATTATTACAAACGTAAGAACAAACCTGTAAAGCAACATCGATGTTATCATAACTTTGACAGAAATAAGCCATCGACAAGTATGGAGAAAGACATTTTACTTGAACTATTCACTCGAAGTGTCAAATAGTATAAATTAATTTATGAATTTCATATTGGTGACGGCGCCATGAATTGTAGCAAAAATGTTGCTGCCTTGTTGGCTGCGTCTATTTTGACGAAGTCAACTAATTTGTTACTTAAAATTTAGGAGGGATCGTGGCACAAAAAAAAAACTACTCAATTTACAAATGATTAATTAAAATCCACCTAAAAAAAAGACAATTTTGCTGAATTTATCGGAACGGAGGATGGAAATGAACTAGATGAAATAAATTTAAAATGCACTGGTTATGAGCCACGAACGAGGATATATTTCGTGGATCAAGGGAAAAACCCAAGAGAAGAAAAATTAATGAAAAATACAAACGAGTGAGGTTGAACAATAAATTTAAGATAAACTTCCTGCAATGAAGAGTGTGTACTTGTGTATTGTGTGTAGAAAACGTATACGTGCGCGTCCGCACGTGTCTCGAAAAACTCACGAATCGACAAACGTCGCACGGTCCGTGAAGCGGATTTTCGCCGTGCTTTACTCGCAGCACGCCGAGCTTCTCGAAGATGATGCAGATGACGATGATGATAAAAAAAAGGAAAGCGTAAGAGAAATTAACCCCAAAAAAGTGACCCCCAGATACACGTGTGCGTGATGATGATGAGGAAAGATGTAGAAACCAGTAGGACGAATATAATACCCAACTATGCCAGATACTCGAGATCGCAGTTGACAACTATAGACCGCTCTGTATAGACAGATAGTTCGGAACTGACCCAGCGCGCCCACCCAAAGTAGTCGCAAGACCCCCCTTCCCTTTTTAATTCTCCCACCCGCTGCAGTCGTCAGGATCCATCAATCCCTTACACTTTATGTGAAAAGCCGGAAAAAGAGAGAGAGAGAGAATGATGTAAGCAATTAAGAGAGGGGGAGAGACCTATGACCCGAGGACACTTAATGGGAGCAAAGGAGATGGAGATGTAGGTGCATTATAGAGAAGGAGAGAAATGTTTAGCTAATGAGAGTATAGAGAGAGAGACTTAATGAGTTGGCGCGAGAGCAATTAATTGACCGGCGCTTGCATATGGGAATATGTGATGAATTTTGTGTAAACTCGGTGTGCTGCCACCTTCGGCGTGCTGTGAGGTTGATCCTCCACCGCTCACGAGGCGATCTACGAATTTTAGTCGTTTCGACTAAACGGGCGATAGCAATATTCTCAAAACGTTACGCGATGCCGATCCATATAAACAATATAACATCGTTATTGAAAAAAAAAAATGTGTGAATCACTCATACCGAAACGTGTCCAGAAAAATAGAAGAAGCCGTAAGAACAACAAAAGGCGCCAACATAAAAATAAAAAAAAACTTTGTTTTAAATAATATTTTACGATTTAGAGAATCAATAAAGAAAGCAATTTTATTGGCAAGGTGCATGTCATGCTGCGCCACTCGTGGTGTTGAAATCATACAACCATGGGTACCCACATTATACATCAACATCATACACCGATGCACACTTTGAGTAATAATCACTTAATTAGCAAAAAGTTAGTATATTTATTCATAGATGTTATCATAAAAACAGGCTTTAGAAATAACACACACTCAATTTATTTTAACTCTGAAGCCCTAAAAAAAGGTAAACAGTTAGTTGAGAAAAGTCATGTGTGCGATGTTACAGAATTTCAAAGTGATAAAGTTAGCAGTTTGACAAGTGCCGCCGTAATAAGGCAGACCTCGGTAACTTCAGCTCCGTACAAAGTTAATCTGCATGTACGTTTTGTTCAGATTATTTTAAAAAATGTCTAAGTTGCAATGCACATAAAAATTACCTTTATTTACGGTTGGATAATCATCGAAATTTATCTAATTTGACTCCATGTGTCGTTGCGCTACTGTTACACTGAACAACACAGCACTTTCTTACACCCATATTTCATAAACATTTTTATGTTATAAAAATCACAATGATCATGTCTTATTTCGAGTATTTATCTTTCTTTTTGCCGTCTGCTTCTGAGAGTGAGCTCTGGATCGAAAACAAACAAGGCTTTATTAATGTATATCGTAACATTCAAACATTTTACAACCGTTCTTGGTACCACATAGTTCATGTTTTTACATTTATGTAACTACCATTTCCTAATATTGATACTATTTATGCATTCGTAATGATCGTAAAATCTGTAAATTTGACAAAATGCTGTCATTCTTTCCTTAAATGAGCAAAAATATTAATAATTTGGTACCCCAGGTTTCCTGTTTTTGCCACTACGCGTGCTGGTGGTGACTCATCTATGCCCTCCCATCTTTAGTACTGCAGTCCAATAAAAATCAATAAAGAAACGATAAGTTTGATTGCACAAAATGAAGACCCAACAAAAATTTTATTGTTTCCTATTTGCCACTTATATGGCAAATTTATTGAATTCGAATTTATATTAAAAAGCCCATAATTTGTTTTCAAATAATAGTTTTTAAGATCGTATTTTCAGAGCCAAATAAATAGTTTATTGGAGTTTACAGAAATAACATTGAATCTAATCGTATGAGGTAATCCAATAACCTTTTAAATTAGTACTGAAAAGAATTTTGTTGAACCATTGGAAGATTTATCAGATAATTCTTATAATTTTTTTATTGTATTTTATAGTCAAATCACAATTCGTAACCATGCTTGTGATATTATCAAACGTTTGCAAGTTTATACTGAATGGGGATTTACGGGTGCAAAAATCGAAATTAAGCCAATAGCCTGAATAATGTATTGGAATTTATTTGTCTCTCCTGATTCATCAGTGTACATAAACTTTTTATTTTTAATTATATTTGATTTTTATGTGACGATTCCCATTGGTAATAATTAATTTTGTACCTGAATATTTGCCAACAAACCTTTTCTAAATTTAAATTGCGTCACGTTCGTTATTCTTATATTAAAGTTGAAGTAATTTTCCGATCATACGCCTTTATCATCGCGTACATTTGCAATGCCCAAGAGACCGTTTTACCTTTACTCTTGTACCTTTATTTGTAAATGTACTAGAAGTTTCTACTTTAACTTTTATCTCTATAAATATTGCTCTGCGAGCATAGTAAGTTAGTTAGCGCGCTGCAGCGGCAGAGAAAGCTTCTCTCCGCTTGCCTTCACTTGAGCACATTTTCATAATTTAAGCACTGTAAATATATATTGTATAAATTTTTATTGCACATTTGCGTAACATTTATTTTCCGCCATAAACCACTTCCACCTCTACACGACTGAACTGGATTGGGAGCAGCATAAAACCCCTTCCTTCGTGAACAGGTAACCTCATCGTATTTTTATGTGCGTTTATAGTTATTTGGTAACAGATATTTTAATAACTTTTTCTAATTAATAACCAATTAAATTTTTACCAAAAAGTATTGTCGTAAACCGTTAGCTTATGTAGGGTGTCAAATGTATCAGGTAATTTTTTTTTCTATTTTTTTTTTTTTATTGCAATTTAAAAGAAAAGTGCACTTTTCAACTATGCTTATAAAGTTAACATATGTTAAGAATTCTACATATCCGAATGGCGATATACGGGTGCAAATACTGATGGCCGTAATCTATTGGTATTTGTTTGTCTCTCCCAGTTTATCTGTGTACACAAATTCATTTTGTTACAAATTGCGTTTAATTTTTAGGCATCGATCCCTTTATCCAAAACTTTGTTTTTCCTTAGGATACTAGTTAATTTCAATTACGCATGTATGTTGTCACAAGCTTTAATTCTTCTACACGTAACGTTTTCTAATGATTATTGTTTTTGAGTTTGCTAAATAATAAATATCTACATAAACTAATGTGTAATATTTGTTATTCATTTTTGCAGCTTACATCATGTGTAAAAAGTTTACAGCTGACGAAAAAACATTTAAAAAACGTGTTGGGACTTATCTGTAAAACCATCATGTAACTTATGCTTCCAATACGATAATTGAATTCTATATAAACTTATCGTATACAGCCCATACATTATTTTTGGTAAATAGTTAACGTGTTATTTGCAATGTGGAATTAAGTATAAGTTCGATTTTATATAGGAATTAGTCAACTCTTATTTCTATATAACTATTTAGAAACACTTTAACTTATAATTATATTGTCTTTATCAGTTATTTGTGTTTTAATGTGAGAATCACCATTTTATAGCATATATAGTTAATTAATCTCATTAGGTGATTGTTGCATACTATATGTAACTAACCTAATTAATGTTACACGCACTTTTTATAATCTGTACGTTGGATTTTTTGTCTGTTATTTTTTGTACAGTTAGCGCTTATAGCAAATGAAATTTTATTGATACTTATCCAGTTTTGGCTATAAAACATACATATATATGCGTACAAATCGTAAAACTATAGGCAGACCCATGTCGGTCATTATTGATTGCAGTACTTTTAAAATAAATTATTTTTTATGATCGATTTTAGGTTTAGTTTAATGTACCGTCTTCTGCAGTAGATGATTTTTTTTCTAACATCGAATCTTATACAGTTTTTAAAACAGTAGTTTACTACTCAAAACAAAACAATAAAAATAATCATGTAAATAGCTGTTAAGCAAAATAATTTCCAACAGATTTCAAACAATCGCGCGTAAAAATCACGTTTTTCTCATAAATTCCAATAAACTTCATCGGCCAAAAGGAGAAATACAGGTATATCTACAAATGACTATATGAATCCATAAGAAACTGATCATGTAGTAGTACCAATGCTGTTGAAAATTATAATAGAAAACAAATACACCAATTTAGTAGTACCAAATAAATACAATTAAAATTGGGCAGGGATTCTCAATGAGAACCAATAACATCAATGCTTTAATCGCTGTTATATATAACAAAAACCAATATTTCCACAAAAGTATCGTGCCGTGTTCGGATTTTCCTTGTTAATTCCAATACAAAGATAAGTTTTAATTTAGGGCTTTTAGATTTTAGATGTACCTGCAAAGTCCAATAAAAACCCATTATGCAGTAATCTCCACAACTATTTATTTACTGGTCAAATCTTATAGGATACTGTATGGTACAGGCTTGTTTAACTCTCAATAAATGCTGATATATTTTCCTTAAGCTCCAATAAAAGTCGCTTGTTGTGTATACAGCTACATTTATTATTTATTAAATGTTTGCACATCATCATAAAATCACATTGATTAATTGTAAGGTATTTTACGTAAACACCAATAAATCATTGATTCACTTCTCGATAGTTTGTTAAAATGATAGTACTGTCTTACAAAAATTTTTAAATTTAGTAGCGTAAAAGCAAATAAAAACACGATTTAAATGACGTAACCAAATCCTACTATGACCAATAAAGGTGAATATAATTCTTACTGGGTTTCTCTAGTAGACTCTTATAAAAGTAATAATTCAGTGCCGTCTTTTTTTTTTTCAGTTGAATAAAATCCAATACAATCTATTAGTATTTAATAAATGTTGATATGTTTCCCATAAACTTCTATAAAAGTGGCTTGTTATGTATACAGCTACATTTCTTATTTATTAAATATCTGCATATTATTATAAAATCACATTGGTTAATTGTAAGATATTTCCTATAAACACAAATCAATCTTTCATTTGTTATGGATGTTATATGAAATTAAGGGTGCAAACACACATCACAGGCTTTTAAAAAATTTTTTTTATTGGTTGTTATTGTATTGCAGTACTAGGGACTAGACCATGGAATGCTATATGACCACGGTATGTTAAATTTTCATGGAATGAAATTTTTGGAATAAGTATACTTTGAATATTTCGAGTACAAAAATACCTTCTATGAAACAATATTGTGTACGAAGGTGGTGCAATTATCGTGGAAATGAGTATCCCTATGTCGTTTAGGTATGATTTTAATTAATATTTAATGAGTTGACAATTGTAAAAAATATTGCAGTATTGCGGGATAAAAATTTTGAAATAATAGAATGGAACCATACTTGACTGAATTTTACGAACAATGTTTACTACCAGAAATTATTGACAGCTGTTTAGATAGAAATATGGCTTTCCGAATGCCACAGTACAATTTGGAATCAAAGAATTGAAAGAAAGAATGGAAGAAAAACAGACACATCAATTTGATGATTTGTCAACGCACACAAGTCACTTGCGAAATTGTTTGTATAAAATCTGGTGCACAAAGTGTTCATGATAGAGATGATATTAATACCATTGGGAATGAAGATAATTTTTATAATAGTGAAGTATACAATTTCATTCAACTAATTTATTTAAAAAAAAGACAATTGGACAAAAAAATGGATTTGAACTAGAAAAACGAATAGTAGTTGATTACTCCCTGAAACAATAAATCCAGTAAGCATAAAGAAACTATATGATTTAAGTATCGTAAAAAAGCGATGCCAGAACAATAAGCCAAAAATCAAAAGCATCGAGTATGGAAAACCTTCACATTGGATTAAATTGCTGAGAAAAGGATGTTTTACTGAATACTTGTAAGCCCCAACACTTGACGAATTAGACACTTTACGAGTCGTGAACAGTAATTCATCAATTGAAGAAATAAAGCAAAATGTACTAACTCCAAAAAGATTACTAAATGACATTTCTATTGATGCTTTTTTGACCATAATTCGAGACAATACTCATGTCGAAACATGTACCACGTTGGGGCTAAGTCATTTATATTTTATTGAGGAAAGTAATCAATTCAATCTATCTGTGTATATATTACGAGGAAATCATTTTTTACACTGGCGTGCTTACTATTTTGACTTAAAAAACCTTCACGTATATGATAGCATAGGATGCAAAACGTACGAGGATTAATCCTCGTTAAATTTAAATTTAACCGAAGAAAAACGAAATTTTATTTCCTTGTGCTTTCCCGTGTTAAAAAAAAAGAAATATTGTTTCCACAAGTGCAAAGTCAAAAAGATGAGTACAGCTGTGGACTTTTTGCAGCTGCGTATCTCGTTGACGTGATGTTTGGTAGTGATCCGTCAAAGCAAACCTATAGCGAACTTGAAATGGAAATGAGAAAGCACTTTATACAAATAATTGAAAACAAAACCTTGATCGAATGATTAAAAGCAAAGCACTGTTAATGAATGAATGATTTGATGTTGCAAACTATTTTGTATTACAATTTATTATTATTATATATATTATCCTCCTCTCCTATACATTCAATTGTTTGTTTTAGATTTTTACCTATTATAAGAAGAATTAAAAGTTTCACAAAAAAAGTCTTATGTATATTAGAAAGTAATGTAAAGTTGGGAAACATCAATACTACTGTTCTCAATAGCACGTATCGGTCATTCGTTTAGTAGATGAGATATGCATGCTGCAGTTGTTCAGTAACACCTTGGCCATCGTCTAAATAATCATGATACAAAGAGTACAATGCTAGAATAAATGCAAATTTTTCAGAGTAATTTTCAGAGTAAAACACTTATCTTGAAGTTAGCGAAGCACCCAACCAGTGTACGAGTATGATACTAGAGTAGAATACATCAAGGTGGCCAGGGTCGTTGAGTCCATCTGTTTACAACTTAAAATAGGACGATGTCTGTGATTTACTGAAAAAAATCAAGAAATATTTGTGTAAGACTCACTCATACAGGTGTGTATTACTGAACGTGTACAATGCATGCAGATATTGTGTTGTTACTGAAAACTTGGAAAATGTAACGGTGGATGTGTACTTTACGACTCCTTACGAGAAGTTGACTGCAGAACTCGCAATGCTGCTAACATAACAACGCAGAGAATTCAAAATTATTAAGGCGGTCAATTTAAATGTTAATATGCGGTTGGTCATTCTTTTGTCGGTACTTAATAGGATTTGTTTATTTTTAACACAGCTCTCGAGCCATTACCAAACTGTTACTGTTGGTGAACCATGGGTGAACAAGAAAAAAAAAGTTTACAGGTGGAGGTGGAGTTTTCTTTTGATTCGTAATTAACATTTAAATTTACCGCATTAGTGATTTTGAATTTCCCACGCTGTATTAGATTGGTAGCACTGCAAGTTCTGAAGCTAACTTCTCGTAAGGAGTCGTAAACTAAATTTTTACCAATGTAACTACAGAAATAAGCACATTAAACACAAGAATGTAAATAAAAAATCTGTTATAGAAGGTACATGATTAAAGACTGTAGCTGCAACTGCTGAAAGATGCTACTGAGAGACAGTAATTTTTTTTCACACGATTCACACGGAATATTTCAGTTACATAGTTGTTGCTCAATCATACGTATATAGAATTTGTTACGACTGCAAAATATGCTTACATAATGTACAAATCAGATGTGTGCTCTTATTGGTTACTGCAGTCTGCATAAACTCTGCGAACGTCAAACTATACATAATGGACTGCTGTATGCAACAACACAGCAGACGGCAACTTTCAAGGGAACACGAAACACGAACCTTCCCAGCCAGCTGACGACTAATGACGTCATTAGTAGGTCCATGTGGTTTTTTTCGTACTGTTTTATCCAAAAAGTGCACTTGTTAAATGTCAAATATTTTGACAATGATACCTGAGTGTTGTTTATTTATTAATTATATGACGATTCTCTGAAGGAAAACTCGTTCTGATAAGTCTCCGGCGAGTAAGGTGAAAAACTGTTATTTAGGTGAATCGGTACAGTAGACTATATGCAGGGATGGACTTGAATTTTTGCCGCCCCAACGCCATCAAGCTTGCCACCCCTTGTATGGGAGCAAAATTTAAGTTTGAAAAAATGAATACAAAAAATCTGTTTGACTTGACTGAATTAATTCCTTTTCCACAATTTAGCCCTAAAGTGAACTATTGTACAATTTGCTCATGGTTGACCTTTTTTTTTAACTACACAACCTTTTTGTCAACAAATCAATTCAAAATTTTCGAAATTTGTATTACATTAATTTCTAATTCTGCAAAGTTACGACTTATATCGCTATTTACGACGAATACGAACTGTTTTTAGGCTTGTATAAAAAATAAAAAAAAAATTAATGAGTTTTCTACACTGCTAAAATTTGTACGAAGATTAAAACATTAGAGAAATATATTATTTAATGTCGTTATCTTTGGTAAAATACGTAAAGCTATATGTATTAAATGCAAATCGGATCTGGAAACAGTTTTACATGGGAAAACAAAATGTTATAAAGAAAAGGTGGAGAGTGGACGGTATCATGATTTTAATAAATTTCTAAACATACATGTTTCTGATATTATAAACATCTTAGAAGAAAATGAAATTGAGTCGATCGAATTTGGTACATCTAATAGATACCCAAAAGAGTTTTCAGGTTGGTTGATAGGGAGTTGTCCTATTCATAAGCTTACACGACTTCAACGTTTATTGTGCGACTAATGAATTTCTGAATAGAATGAAAAAATGTCAGTATGTTTTCAAAGCAAAGTATCATAAGCAACAGACAAACATTTTTAAAACATTTTAACTTCGTTTATAAATTTTGAATACAAGATGTCAAGTAGTGTTTAGAAGGATCAATTTGTTGTGTAAATATGTGTATTGATATCAAATTCCTGTTAATAATAAGTAATAAAACTCAAATAAGTAAAAAAATTTTATTTTCTCACATAAATTATTTTTACAGTATTTCTTATAATTTTTGTCATTATTTTGTAAATTTTCTATCGTAGAAAAAGGAGGTGATGATGATAAAACAGAGACTCAACGAGTAAAACTAACAGGTAAGTCGCTAGGCCAAATAGTGTGATGAAATCCAGTAGAATCAGCTCTTGCCGTACCAAATGCACATAGCATGGTGTTTAAATGAATGGTTAATCCATGTATTACATCACTGGTAAGAAAAATGTGAAAACTATTATAAATAAATCCTTCGTTACTAAAAAAAGGCCTTTAAGTTCTATTTTTAACTGCTCGACAAAAAAGCATATACGCGAGATCGGTTCAACGAGAACTATTTAACGACGATATTGGTAAAATATTTCCTAACCCACATAAAATTGCTCAAGACGGTAAACTTAAAAAACGTTGTTCCAACTCATAAATAACTATATTACATTCTATCACAGATTGCGATATTTCAAAAGATTTTCCTACATCCATCCATTTTTTCATGTTGTCTTGTGTTTTGAAGAGACATCATATTTTATTTCAGAGAGCAATTCGACCCTTTAAACTCGCAAGGATAAGATATTTAAAAGAGGAAGAAAATAAAAACACACATACCGCGCTTTTCAGGTTTTAGACTGACCTAGTAAGAAAAGCGTAAAATGAGAATTTTTCTCTGTTTAGTTAAGCTAAAAAAGAGGGATGCAGCTACATGATACGCGTGCGCTCTTTAAGTCAGCTCGACTCCCCGCGGTAAATCAGCTATACCGTTACCCCCGCCACCGCCGCCACCACCGCTGTTACGAATGGGTTTTTCTTTTTTATGATTTGTAAATTAATACACTTTTATCAAGTCAGTTATACTAACATGCGTAGTTTAGTTCAAATGACGCGATGGATACGCACTGGCAGCATCCGTGGACGAGTATGATTTGTGGTCTTACAGGGTGTGGTAAGACTATTTTTGTCAAAAGATTTTTAAATGTTATCGATGAATTGTCAAGTGTACGATTTAATTGAATTTTATTTTACTCCACAAAGTGGCAGGATAGTTATAAAAGTAAAAATTTTTTATAAAATGGTCAACAAATTGAATTTCTCGAAGGACTACCAAAACCCGAACATTATTCAAACGATCCTCAACGTCAGAAATAACTCATCTTCGATGATTTGATGCGTGAATCATCAAACAATGTTGTTGTGGATTTGTTCACAAAAGGAAGTCATCATAAAAACATGAGTGTTATGTATATAACTTAAAATATTTTTACAAGTCTACTTATTCACGTGATATAAGTCTCAACGTTTCGTATATTATTTTGTTTAAAAATCCTCGTGATCGTGCTCAAATATAACACTTGGCAAGACAAATTTTTCCCAAAGATCCTAAATTTGTACAAGAAGCCTATCAGGATGCGACGACAAAGGGACATGGGTATTTAATGCCTAGGGTAAAAAATTAAATTTTGTTTAAAATACTGGTCAGTGAGCTTGTATCTTCAGTTTTGTTTGAACGATGGAAGCATCTGCATCACAACAGATGACAAGTCAACACTTTGGTCGCCAAAATAGTCGTAGGTCCTCCAACTCCTCGTTTTCTTCAAAGATACCGTTTGAAAAAAGACATATGAAAATATTGGAAGCTCTCGAGCATTTAAATTATATCAGCCTGTAGCATTATTAATTAAAGCCGATAAAAAATTAACGCATTGTATTTGCGAGTGTGTTCTAAATGTACTAAAAGGTGTTGTTCCTTTAAAAAAATTACAAAAGTCAAAACTTGAATAATTTAAAAATGTTAATTAAAAACAACGTCCAATGGTCCAATTTAAAAATGTGTTGAGATAAGGTGTTTCTAAGAAGAAGAAGATAAAGAAGAAGGAAGGAGGCTACGACAGTGAAGATTCTTGGAAAAAAAAGAAAAATTATTGTACAACAAGGTGATGGTTTTTTACCTTTTATACTTCCAACGGTGTTAAGCGCAATATTAACAAGAGCTTTATAAAATAAAAAAATTTAAAGTGGTATGGAGAAAGCAAAAAAAATGATTTTAATTTCGAAAGAACAGCTCGAAAGAATACTCAGTGAAAATGTGAAACCCCTCCATGAAGCAGTAATACCTGTTTCCACTGCTACTAACGATTTTTTATCGCAACGAGTTTTACAATCCACACAAACTGTTGGAAATAACCTCAGTCGTTTAGATGATGAAATGAAACAAATTCTTGACTCCAATGCGTTCAACGACGAACGTGAAAAATCTAAAGAATATTTAAGAGTCTTACAAAGATACTTTCATATCATAGACAAACAAAGAATTCCATATGTATTAACGGAAAAAGAGGAGGAAAAATATGATACAGATGCAAATGATCGAATGAGTAATGATATGATTCTAAAAACTATACCTAAAGCATATCAAAAAAAGTCTGAATTACTTTTGAATTATTTAAAAAAGAATAACCGTAAAATTAGTTGGAATAGTGAGGGTGTCGTGACCATTGATGGTGAAAAATACAAGGTTCTAATATTATTGACTTAATAAGTGATGCGGTAAGACGCAGAAAAACAGTCAAATCTGTGGGTAGAAAAAAAATTTGGTAATATGTTGCGTGAAATCGTTACCTTTCGAGAGTTTGTAGGAAATAATGACCTGTGGGAGATTCGTAACGTCAATCGAGTCGAGACTTTATCAGAGACTTGTTGAAAATTATTCAACTCGAGAGAGAAGACAGACCGTGACTATGACGATATTACCGATTAATTGTCAAGTAAAGACGGCAGTAAAGCATATCAATCATTTATGGAAGCTACTACTAAACGGAATAAAATTATTAAAAGTGACATCCAAAGTCCATCCAAGACATCTTTGCAAAAGAGAGGAGAAGTAGGAGGACAGTGGCATAGAAATTGAAAAAATGGACGCGTTGGAAAAACAATACCTTACACCCAGTCATGTGGCTGGTCTTACCGAGGCTTGAAACTTCATAAGATTAAATAAAAATGTTTCATCAGATAAAATAAAGAAATGGTTAAAGGGACAAGACGTTCACACGTTACACTAAACTATTCGACGTAAGTTTCCACGCCTTTTTTATGATGTCAACACTTTCGATGACTTGTGGGAGGCTGATCTCATTCAATTGACGTCTATCAAAAACTACAACAGTGGAATCAGTCTTATCACGTAATGGTTGAGCCCATACAAATTTACTCAAAACATCTATTACAACGATAATGTACGACAAGACTTGCCCTGAAGTTAACACAGCTTTTAAAAAAATTCTCAATGATAAACACTATTAATTTCCAGAAACAGTCCAAACAGATCGGGGAAAAGAATTTTTAGAAAGCGAGTTCCAACATTTCTTAAAGCGTAATGGAATTAAACTTTAGATTGTGAGTAACCCTTACGTTAAAGCAGCTGTAGTAGAGCGTTTCATACGAACACTCAAGGAACGTATGTACAGATATTTTACATACAAAAATACATTCCGCTACATCGATGTACTACAAGATTTAATTGATAGGTATGATGAATTACCGCACTCCACAATCAAGCTAGCACCGAGTGTAGTAACTATACATAACGCGCACGTTGCAAAAAAAATTTAGTAAACTCACGAACACAAAAGCAAAAACATCGTTAGAATCGTCAAGCTAAATCAAAGTATAAAGTTGGAGACTACGTGCGTATTGGTCGCGAGAAAAATGTATTCGAAAAAGGTGCCGTAAATCTTGAAGTGAAGAAATATTTAAAATTGTCGGTGTTACCAAAAGACAAAATTTATACACATATTACTTGCATGATTTGGATGGTGAAAGTATTGATGAATTTTTTTACCCTGAGGAGCTCAGCCTAGTCGCTAAAGAGTGAGTATTAGATCAGGAGTATAAAATTAAAAAAATAATTCGAATTAAAGGAAAGGGAAGAAACAAACAATATTTTGTTAGTTGGATGGGTTCTCCAAAAAAGTTTAATTCTTGGATTTTTGAAAGAGACTTGAGAGATGGTTCATAACGATTTTATGATAACTTTGCCAAGCAACAGCAGTATGAAATATTTTTCTAATAATACTACAAAAAATTTTTCTACTCAATTACTAAAAGAAATCGAGCTGTGTGGAAAATGGGAGGTTGGAATTTCCGAAATTCACGTACCGTGCACTATTTTACATGTAACTAGAGAGGACGCCTTACTCAGTGCACCTGAGGATAAAACAAAATGTCATTTTTAACATGGCACACACGACTCGATAAATAGCTTATGTGAAGCGATAAATAACAAACGGATGAAATATATCTCTGAAGATGAAGAATATCAGCGTAAGTTAATTTATTATAAGAACGATGGATTTGTATTCATTGGTGTACCCATCTTAGAAAAGAAAGGAACAGTGTTTTCATTTATAATAAAACATTTTGAAGTAAATAAGGGTGAAAAATTACCCTGGTTATCAAACACAGTACAACGCATTGTAGGATTTAAAGAAGGAATAATTCATATCAAAAAAGATCGAGAAATAAAGTATGATTACCGAATGTTAATTCACGGTAAACAGCCGGAAAACATGTCAAGAGCAGTGCTGGATCAACTTTTTATTTACTCTAATATATGTGAACCATGTATTGTTGGGGGCATGCTTGCACCTTCATTACAAACAGTTAATTTGAATGCTAAAGAAGTTCACTTTGGTGGTACAATCGTCAAGAGATATACGCCTGTTGCATACGTACCTCTCCTTAATGATAAATTTCATACAATCGATATAGATATCAGAGACCATTTCAGTAAACCGATAGCATTTGAGTTTGGGACACTGACGATGGTGTTACATTTTCGGAAAATATTTTTTTAGAATCGTTGTACAAAATGAGTTTTTACGATGTGTATCATTTTCAGTACGGTGGTAGAGGTAGAGGTGTCAAGCATGGGTTTACTGGCTCGCATGGGCAGAAAGTCCATAGCTTAGGTTCTTTTTTCATGGGGCTCCTTCGCACAGCTATGCCATATATAACAAAAGGTGCACGCGCTATTGGAAAAGAAGCTTTCCGAGCTGGTGCAAATATTATTGATGACATTGGTCAACGTGATTTGCCATTTGAAGATGCATTGACAAATCGTGCAACCAAATCAGGTATAAACTTGAAACGTAAGGCAGCGGAAAAGCTTGTTAGATTAATGGAAGGATCCGGGTACAATGCTTTACCGTACAAACGTCGAGCGCAGTCTCGTTGCTCAAAAGAAAACATCTCGAGTGACAAAATGTGGACGCAAAAAAAGTGTTGCTAAAAAGAATAAGACGAGAAGAGGGAAAAAGAAGAATGGTAAAAAAAATAAGCATGTTAACACTAAAAAGAGTAAAAAAGGGCAAATAAAAAAATCTAAAGTGACCGATACTTTTAGTTAAATATTAATAATGTCTTTTTTGCATAGCCACACTAATCCGTGTCTCAAGAGTAAGTTGGATTTATTTTCTCTTCCTCTTACTCAGACAGCGTTAGAGGCAAGTCAGTGGGTTTATTTTAAACCTGTTTTATAATTAACCGACGAAAGTCCGATAGAGTTTGTCATAAACTCTCAAAATGAGGATTATTTGGACCTCGCTCACACAATGCTGAGAGTTAATGAAAATTCATACCTTACAACAAGGATACAGATGCGTCTGTGGCTCCAAGTAAACAATTTCTTACACTCTATATATTTAATCAAGCTGATGTATATTTCAATCAAAAACTAGTGACCCCTCCTAACAATGCTTACCCGTACAGAACATACATCGAAACACTATTAAATTACGAAGCTGCAGCAAAAACTTCTCACTTGTCCATCCGTCTTTGGGAAACTGATGTAGCTGGTGAGATAGATGAGCTATCCAGATCAGAAAAAATTATATTTCTCGCAAAACGTCAAGAGTATATAAAGGATGGTATGACAGTGGGCTTGATGGATCATTTGCATTGCGACGTGTTTAATCAAGACAAACTTTTATTAAATGGTGTCAAAGTTCGTCTACGTCTGTCTACGTCTGGTTCGTTTGAAGGATGCATTTTGTTTGATGGATGCATCTACAAGGAATTATTCAGTGAGTATTACCGAAGCAACACTTCTTGTACGACGAGCAGAAGTAAGCTCCACAGTTTTGATTGCACATGCAAAGACTTTAGCAAGCACTACTGCAAAATATCCGATCACCCGTGTGGAAGTTAAATCTTTTACTATGCACAGTAGTATTACAGGCGACTGTTTAGAAAATGTTATTCTTTGCCAGTTACCAAAAAGAATAATACTAGGTTTCGTTGACAACAAAGCTTTCAACGGGGACAGAAAACTTAACTCCTTTAGTTTCCAAAATTACTCTATCAATTTTTTGCCATTATAAGTGGATGGAGTACAAATTCCAAGCAAACCATTACAACCTACTTTTACAGGAAGTGGATCTATGTACGTTGAAGCTTATCATACATTATTTTCTGGCTCCGGAATACATTACATGAACGAGGGAAATAACATACACAGAAAAGATTTTCCAAAGGGGTACTGTCTTTTTGCATTTGATCTTACACCAGATTTGTCTGCGCACTTTGCAGGTCATTGGAATTTAGTAAAAAATGGTTCTGTCAGAATAGAAGTACGTTTTGAGACGCCTTTGACAGAAACGATAAAATCTGTTCTTTACTCAGAATTTGACAACGTGTTAGAAATAGGCTCAAACCGTCAGATAGTTGTAGATTACTACTTCTAAAAAGACTTTTTTTTTCTCATCTATAACCTCCCTTGTACCACCACTACCACCACCACCCCCCATCACTTCTCTGCTCATATTCACTACCACTTCTTTAGCGCTGTTACAAACCTTTTTTCCTCATCTCGTAGTCTCCAATCTTTCGTCGAACGATCAGTATGCCACGTACTATTTAAGACAGTGGACGTGGCTGCTCACAAAAAATCATGGAAAAAGTTAATTTCATTGTAGATATTCAAGCATTTTACGATAAAAATGGTGACTTTTTACCAAAAGAAATCGCAGTGGTGGATGTCGACTGTAACTTTAGTTCACATTCGATTATGAAACCACCCTACAACACTACGGAATTGACGTCAGGACTTTTAGCTACAAATAGTTATTTAACATGTTATTTTCACGGACTCGAGTGGTTTGATGGTGAAGCTAATATCGAGGACGTATAAAGCGCTCTACGTGACATAGCAAGAAGTGCTCTCCACATTTACGTTCGAGGTAATCAAAAACAAAAATTACTGGAAAAAGTTTTGGGTCGTCAAATAATAAATCTCAAAGAGTACTCTTGCCCATCTTTTAAAAATCTTTCTCGCGATAATGATTACTTTTGCTGTTATCATGGTCGAAAAAAGGAAGTTTTCAGCTCTGCTCTAGCTCGTGTTTATTAGTTACAAACCTGGATCAACAAGCCAGTGCATTTTACAGAAGTTATTCCCTCTTCCGCCACACTAGATGATGCCTTAGATGTAAAAAAAACAAAACTCAAATGCCGATAATAGAACCTGCACGTTTAAACCAGTAGATATCCTTCTCTGCTGCTACTGCTACACAAGAGATCGGGAACCTCATGAAAAGCATTAACCTTTGGAAATCTAGAAAAAGTGGGGACTCTACTGCATCTGTGTATACTGAAATAAGGGGAGATGAATTCACTATAAATATAAAAAGGGCTGCGGCATATTCCAAACCGACAGACGAGGTATTTCTAGCAGACAAGCTGCCGTTTATTTGGACAAGACCGTGTGCTCTTGTAGCTAATATAGACGAGAGCACAAGACCTGGCACGCATTGGATTGCCTTTTATGTCGATACCAGCGGACACAGAGTTTTCTTTGACAGTTATGGGTTGCCACCTGCTGTCTCACACCACGTTGATTGACTCAGACAAAACTGTATTAGTTACGAGTGGAAAGTACAACAATTGCAGAGTATTGGCTCTCGAGTGCGTGGTCATTTCTGTACCGATTTTTTGTTTTTTACGTCTCATTATTATACTTTGGCTATACTTTGTTCAATATTTTTAAGAACTACATCAACTAATGATGAAATAAGTGTAACTTTGTACAATAAAATTACTAGACGTAAGAAACTAGAAAATAGGCACCTTATATCCTCAACATGTAATAAAAATTTTAAGTCTAGAAGTGTGTTACTTTAATTAATTTTAAAATATACATCCCTGCGTTGAAATACATCACAAAAAACTAGACATCTTGCGTTCTATTTATCACTTACATTGCATAAAACTATAACCTTTTAGATTAACAACACTTTTTATCAGTGACAACTTTACCTATATGTATTAATATTATGTCACCATACATTATATACTATAAACAATTATCTTAAGTTTTTACACTGTATTTGTAGGTGTATCACTCTGTTTCTCGCTATGAATAAATTTTGTTAACCCCATTCCAAACGACTTCATTATTTTTACCTTTCCATCCTACCTCCAAGGCCCCACCAGATTTTAAAAACCGCGCCACTCTTCGAAGCTACCGAAGTTCCCCAGCTAGGGACCCCGCTCCTCCCCCTCCTCGAAAAGCACGACCAAACACTCTCCCCGGCCCCGACCGCCGGCGCCAGACGGTGACGTCAGAGGTGTCTGGAAATTACTCACCCTTACTACTTAGCAACATATATATATGTATATTCATCTCCTTAAAATGTATTAATAATAGAAATTTTTAAAAACTACCTAGTCAAAGAATTCAAGTTAACAGTTACAAAAGCTGAGATGGAACTAGGTAATGTAAACACTTACATTGCAAGTAAAATTTCTGATTTGAACAAAAAACCTAACAAAAGTGGAAAAAGAATCAGAAGTAAAAGTGGAGATGGTAAGAAACCGAAAAAAAACGACATCTCAGAAAAAAATAGTCAAAAAGGCCGAAGAAGAGAAAAGTAGTGATAGTAAAAATAGTAGTAGTAAAGAAAATTTTTCAGAAGAAAATACTACAGAAGAAGATGATGATAAAAGAAGTCGCTCTAATAGTCATATTGATAGCCAAAACGATTCGACTACCAGTAATGATGCAGCGTACTTAAAATGATATTTTTGAAGTTGTACTTCCATAGGCGCGTTGTGCGCGAGGGTACTTACATCAACGATTTCAGATTTTCCCCTTTACCTCGGCCCCCGTGACGTACTTTCGGTTTCCTCTACACCACATGACATCACCACGCCACACATTTTGAATTTCACGAATTCCATTTATTCTTCTTTTAACCGATTCTTAAAAAAAAAAAAACAGTTTTTAAAGGGACTCGAACTCGGGACCTCCTGCACATTTGCCGAGGCCCTTACCCACTCTGCTACGAACAGTCCTAATAGGGAGAATTCGATTCTCACATGTTATGGTGTAGTTCGTCACTTATTTTTTTTGTAAATTATTATTTGATGTATATTAAATAAAAATTAATTTATTTATTTGGTTTAATTATAAATTAAAATAATACATAATTTACTTAATAGAATAATTTAAAAAAAAAATGTTTTTTCAGAAAACTTCGTCATTAGTATATTTTAGCAGAGCACTTTTCCAATGTATTAGTAAATATTCATTCTTGTATATTTTATTCGTTACATTTACAGTAAATAAATAATTTTTTTTATAATTTTTCATATTTTCCAAAATTTTAAAAAATTCACAAACAATTAATTTTTATTGTATTTTCTTCTTTTACAATTTTTCTATTCATGATAAGTCATTTTTTGACTTAAGGACGTTCTTCACATAGTTAGTAGGGGAAAAGTTCAGAGAAGTAAGACGAACGCCAATGTGTGCAGTAAACCAAAAACCCTGCCAAAGTGTCACATACACGCATTTACGCACACTTCATCCCCTCTTTCTACATTCATTTAAAAACCAATATGTGGCTTTATTTGTAAATTCGATAGGTTTATCTAAAAGTAATCTTTTCCACCCACAAAATTGGGAGATTCCTACAAATCATATAACTACCATTTAACGTTACTTTTTCACAAGGTTAATTGTTAAATGTGATTTTTTTAAATGTAACATATATAAAATAATGGCACAGTCAAACGAGCTGCAAATTTAATGGGTATTTTTTATGTTATTTCAATATATGTTTGCCGTTTGAACAATATCTGTCAAAAAACCTATGTGTGATGGACGTTCTGAAGAGACATTCACAGGCATGTAGTACTACCCTATTGCAGAAAGCTATACTACAGGATGATTTTTCTTGATTTTCTGCATAAAATTATATTTTGGATATTAAATATGAACTAGGAATAAGTGTGTTAGCTTATGTGATAAAAACGAGCGTGAAGTTACAGATGTAATCAGCGTCGGCAGTAGGAAGTTGTTCTGAAATCACTGGAAGATTTGATGAAAGCGCAGTCTTGTACTGGCCACCCTATATATTTTTTTTTATTGTACTGTGCTGTGATATATTGCTTATAATCGTTAACTCATTAAATATTAATTAAAATCTGTTATGGGGTGCGCATGGGGCAATATGTTACCAGCAACAGGACATGACCTCACGCCCTGCCAAGTTATATTTTAGTCGGGTGGCTATAGGCCCGAAAACCCTCGTCGACACTCCTCGTTAAATTCGCAGGTCAATTTACCTGCTTTCTCGCCTCCATCCCTGCATCAATACACTTAAGCGTCTCGGGATCGTATCGTCGATCCCGCAAAGCCGGTACACCTAAAACGGGAGGCCACACTGGAAGTCTAATAATATACACAGATACGGGATACGGGATTCTCGGGTTGGATGTAATACACACTTATACGAGCTAAATAATTTAGTACACGAACTCTTGTAGTTTAAATAGAAAATACAAAGTATATATTGTAAAAAAGAAAATACAACTAGTTATCTAAATCTACGAAGGTGTGTATTTACCGTAACGGAAACTCGCCTGAGCAATAACAACAAGTTGAGACAGCTGTCTCTCTCGCACAAGTTATTCCCTATACAAAGGGCAGACCTCGTGAGTCGAAGGAACAGAACGCGCGCAAAAACACTCGCCTCGACTTACTTGCTTTTCACAGCGATCTTCGGAATAATTGGCCAATGGATTTCTCGATCCTACGAGAGGAACTGCGGTGGGCGTCCCCACCAACCAAGCTCCTTGGACTCGACCTGGTAATCCTGGTATTCGCCACCTGAATCTACCAGGTATCGAGTGGCGTCGACCTTAAGTCTCTCTCGATCGGCTACCCTTCTCGTACACCTAACCTCTCTGGTTGGCACGCACTCACTTCACGTTACGCTCTGCCTCGTAACAGTTCCCAAGCTAGTCTGACTCTTCCCTATCTTTTCCGTCACTTCGCTCCTCTTCTCCCGTCCCCCCTCCCCGCTACCGCGAACCCCTCAGGTTTAGTACTCGTACTTCAACAAAATCAAACTAAGTAATATTAAATTTGGCCCTAACATTTTTATATGTTTGCATAAAGTACCAGTCAAAAGTCAATATCCCAGCAGGCACGGAAACACAATATGAATTGTAATTGAATTTTTTTTTTTTTAATTCTTGAAGAATTCATTAGAATTAATTCAATATGTATTCAATATGTAATCATATGTCTTCAAAAGAATTCTTAATGAATTCTTTTTTAACATAATTTTACGTCGTTAAGTACACGTTAAGAATTCATAAATTCATTAACTTATGTCATGTGAGATAAGCCCAACAAAAGTTTTTAAAGAATTCGTTAGTCCTCATGTGAGAAATCTTCTTTATCGACTGCCTGAAATTATCGCATATATTTATAAATATATATCAGCCTGATATATTAATTCGTTCCCGGCGAAATTCAAATAATTTATTTATTTACTTACAAATAATAACCTGAACGTTAAAATAAATTGATGTCACTTTGTTACGAGGTTAATCCCGACACAACTTTCATTTATCTACAACTACGATATGGTTATGATTATTACTCGTATTTTATTATAATTAATAAAAAGAGTTGAAATTTTGCGGGGAACGGGCTAATGTATGTATGTATGTATGTACATTGGGTGCGTTTTTTTAAGTAGTCGGTCGGTCGGTAAACTTGTTTATGAGTCTATTTAGATGTTTATAATCAAAAACTCTCGGTGCCGATCACCAGGACATCGTCATCGGCACCCCCGTATACCTAGACTCTCGTTAGAGTCTAACTGAATTTTTTTAATTAAGAACTCTAGGTGACGATTACCAGAACATCGTCATCAGCACCCTCGTGTACCTAGACTCGTTTCTAGCTGTATTTATGAGTTTATAACTAATGAAAACATTGAATTTCAGATGGAATCCTAAAATCATCAAAAGAGTATACGAAACAAAAATGTAGTCATCATCAGGATTGTTAATAAAAGTTGCTTTTTAGAATTAGAAGCTTTGAAAGTTTCAAAACTTTTAAAAGTTCTGTTTTGTTTGCTACAATCTACATAGCTATAGCTATAAGGCATAGGGTCTATAGAGTATAGAGGTAATGCGTGTTGTGCTCTCCTACTGTAACTGGTGTACGAACCCTTATTCTTTTTTGTCAATCATTTGATGGCATCTCAGAAGTGATAAAATAACTTGGCGGGAAATTCAAATGGACTATGTGGGGCATGACGCAGAAATACCTCTGACAGGCTTAAACAAAAAACTAAAAAGACTACTGCCGCAGAGCTGGCTCTAAACCTGTTATTTTAAGTTGAGAACATTACTTTGTTTTGATGTTTAACGCTTTCAAAAAGTATTTTCATTGTTGTTACTTGGAAGTTTTACTGTCGTTCTGAAACGAAACCCGTTTTTACACATATATTGCAAGATTTTTTTTACATATATTTCAAATCTGTTCTTTAAATTATTATACAGATTTTTGAAACCTCACATTTAACTGAGTATAATTATAAAAAACAACATAATATTTATTATTATTTTTTACTCAATCAAGAAGTGCTTAAAAAATGTTAATTAAAGTACATTAAAATAGTTTCAAAATTTAACATTTACATAATAAATTCATTACTTATTGTCAGTCACTGCTTGTTTCAATACAAAAAATCGAAACTAGTCTATTTTAAATAGTCAGTCGATGCTAAGAGTAATTCATATCAGTATGTAAAATACGATGCAATTTTTTTGTAGTAATTATTGTCAGAGCCTAGACCATCGTATTTTCTCGAGACGTATCTAAGCACCGTAAAAATTATTACTGGGTTAATTAATTTAGAAGATTGCGTTGTAACTAACATGTGTTTCATAATCATTTAGAAAAATTTTTTTTTGTATCCCATTTTGATCCCACGGTACTTAAAAATTAAATTTAGATAAAAAATTATTTCGTTATCAAGTCGGTTTTCTTCTGTACACACTTACTCACTCCGGCTTTGCATATACATTAATATCCGAAAAAAGTCTGCAGACAAGTGGAATCGAGCCTAGGTAGCTAGAGCCCGCGTGTGACACAAACACGCTTCACCACTCGGCTATCGAGGATTCGGAAATTCCCTAACATTAAACGCCTACATTAACTATTTACAAAAGCTATGATTCTTTGTTATTTTAATTCCCTCTTATGATTAAAAAATTGTGTGAAAAATCTCTTTGCTCTTTTCGCTTATGGACAACGCTATCTTATATTTTTTTATTACACGTGCACTTATCTCTACATATTAAAGCAATGTCGTACGATATGGATTATGTATTATTGTAAGTACATGATCTTATAATTCGAATTATAAAATAAAGTCTTCGGACGTGTAACGAAAATTATTTTTAACACATTGAGATTGCAAAAAAAATCGTATAATCATAGCGAGCTTCCATATTTAGGACAAGCTTCGGAGCTTTACCATAAACATGATTAACTTTCGACCTTAAGACTCCTAGTGCTTTCGAAGCACAGGTAGCTCGCACGCGTGTCTATCGTTTCGTTTTTGCATTCTCGGGTTCGAATCTCAGTATGGAAGATGACTTTTTTTTTTTGTTTCAGTGGTCTTACTGGTTATTCTGTATTTCTTACTCGACAAACTCTTTTATCATTAATACTTATGCAGATATTTGAATTTAAATTAAATATTAAATGCCTTGAAAAATTTTATTTTCATTGTCCAATAAGCTCCAGATTGTATTTTTGTATCTTATACATACTTCTTCATTTAACTTTTATTTGATTCATATAAATAAGTTTCTTGCCACTTCGAGAAAAAAATAATAAATAGGATGTCGTATAAAAATTTTTCTTATAACTTAATAATAATTCTCCAGATTAATTTTGAATTTTAGCGATAGCTTATTTCGTGTTGTTTTAGTTGTTAAAAAGTAAAGCAGCGTTAGAAAACAATAAAAAATTCATGCACAAACGAAAAAAGTCTCAAAATGATATCTAATTTGAGTTTCAGTTATTTTTTGTAGCAAGAGGCGAAAATCAATTAAGTAGTGCACCATAATGAACTTTTACTACCTTATTAAATATTTAATTTTTACTTACGTGTCTACCTAATTAATAGTAATAGAATACTTCAAGTAAAGACAGTTAATAAATGATTAATAAGGCCTTCAAAGTGATTTTTAAAAAATCAGATCAGATGGGTGAAGAGTCGAGTCCAAGAATGCAAAAACGAAACGACGAACTTGCATGCGAGCCATCTGCGTTAAGGGGAAACTGTGTAAGCTCCAGTCAAAAGTCACTTATATTCATAAAAAAGCTCCAAAGCTAAACATCGCTTGGGCTCGTTGGAATTATTATATTTATTTTGCAATCTCAACTTGGTATGTGTTCGTATTGATAATAATTTCGATTACACGTGCAAAAACTTTAAATAATAATTTTCATCGTCACAAGAAAACTCTGTGAAATTACATCACCGCAACTGCAACCTTTCTCCAGTACACACCTTAAATTTTTTTCCACCCTCACAAGAATTAAATAAAATTATGTGAAATTACGTACTTCACGATCACAGATGAGTAGAAAGAATTATTAATTTTACTCATCATAAGCTGTAGGCCAAGCTCCGGAGGTGGTCGATGAACATATGTGACTTCCAAACTATCATGACACAATGTCTCGATAGCTCAGACGGTTAAGGCTTATACCGCAGTTCCGTGCGAGCAGCGGGAGAGTAAGGTTGTCGGGCGGAGCGGCTTAGCATAGGTGGCCGTTGGCCGTTAGCCTCTTACGCAACAAGTGTTAAGTGTAATGTGTAAAGTGTAAAATTACTTTCCAAAAGCCAACAAATTGTGAAAGTGGAAATATCAGTTAGTGATTTATCAGTGCACAGTTACACGATACGCGGTCGGCTAGCTGTCTCAAAGCCTCGCGTCGGTAGTTAAACTACCGAAATAAGAAACCCGTAACCCAGTGTTAACCACGACAAGAAGCATGCTACCCCGCACTCGCACAAAAGAAATAGCTAAATAAAATAAGGCTGGATGACCCCGCCACAGGCCTCCGGCACATTAAGGAAAAACAACAGAAATAAAAGAAAAATGAACATCAGAAGTCCGCAAGAAGTAGACAATGAAAAAATGGAAAAAAAGCCTCATAATCAAGACACTTTACAGCTCACGCCAAAGACCTCCTTCATTACATCTGAGGAAATAAAAATTCAAAAGTACCTCAAAAGCACAATTGCAAGCCCAAGGTTCAATCCACCCCCAAACACCTCAACGGCTTTTACAAGGAAAAACATCAAAACGCCAACAACACTTCTCACAAAAGAGCAGCGTTCAGGAGAACCAAGCAAGAGTAAACAAGGCGACGACGCCAACAGCCAGCTGCCCCTCTCCTTTAGTGAGAGAGAGACAGAGGAAGAAGACATGCACAGTGAAGCCAAGCGTACACAAGATGCCCGTTGGGAATTCCCGCGCAAGCAAGCAAAACAAGCTACTGTCGCCATTTTGGAGGCAAGAAAGTCGCCATCAAAAATCCCGTTCAGCACCAACAAATATGACGCCATGCGCATCGATGGTCAATTCGAGGAAAAAATAGACGCCAACTCACAATCCTGCTCTGATGATGACGAGGAGCTATACAACAACCAAGGTAGAAATAACAATATTACAAAAGCGAAAAAAAGTAATAACAAAACTAAACGTGACAAAATGCCACCTATTTATGCTTATGATGATAACCCGAAAAAAATAACTAACCTATTAGTAAAAAATCAAATCAAAGATTTTAGCATTTCTCATTACCGGAATGGTGAGCAACTCATTCACTCCAATAACATTGATGCTTTCGAAAAAATAAAAACAGTCCTAAAAGAAAATATGATAAATTATTATACGTACACACCAACTTCTAATAAAAACAAGTTAGTAGTACTAAAAGGCATCAATGATGTTTTTACAGAAAAAGAAATATTTGATGAACTAAATAGTTTGAATTATACTAATGTTGAAATAAACAAAGTAGAAAAACTAAAAACAAAAAATAATAAACACAACATCCTTTTAGTACACCTAACCAACAATAGCGACACAAGCGAACTATTTAAAATTAAGCTGATTGCTCACCAAAAGATAACATGGCAAAATTTCAAAAAAAGTTTCGCATTTCAATGTTATAACTGTCAAAGAGTGGGACATTCTAGCAGAAATTGCTTCCTACCTCACAGATGTGTAAAATGTAGCGAACAACATGAACCAGGTAAATGTACTCTCTCTAGAGATAAGCTTCTTAATAAAGACAAGGTCAAATGCGCCAATTGTAACGAGAACCACCCAGCTAATTACCGTGGTTGCACCTACCTCAGGAGTGCGGACGAGATGATTAAAAATAAAAGAAATGAAAAAATTACAGAACAAATACAAAAGGGCTTATTGATAAGGGGACCCCCCCCCCCACAAAAAGGTCATACGCCCAAGTAGTAAACAAAATTCAAACAGGCCTTATCCATCCTCCTGCAGTGGATGCAACCAACCGAGCACACATGTTAAGTGGTGGAGCTCCCACAGATGTAAAAATAAGAAACGATAACAATGATTTGGAAGCAGTTAAATCTCTTTTAAAAGAAATGCAAAAAGACATTAATAGCTCTTTATCTATCCATTTCAGTAATTTTGATGAAAAGATTGCAGTCTTTGGCAATAGACTTACAGAACAAGAAGCAAAAATCGATTATATATTCAAACAACTCAACATTCAATGGACTCACGATTAAATAACCTAAAAATAATCTCTGTCAATGTTAACTCTCTCATTTCTAACGAAAAGAGAAACATATTACTTAACTTTGTAAACAGGCATCAGCCAGACATAGTGTTACTAAGCGAGACAAAATTGAATAATAGACACAAGATAATGTTCAAAGATTATAACCTAATAAGAAGAGATAGACCTAACTCCATACAAGGTGGAGGCACTGCCATACTAATTAAGAGATCGATACCATATGACCTTGTAGCTGTAACCTTCCTAGAAAATATCAACTCTTTAGAATATTGCGTTATTAATACTAACCTACAAAACAATAAAAATCTAATAATAATCAGTACCTATGCACACAGTCATAATAGGAGCAATTTTATTGCGGAATTAGATCACCTTTATTCTCAACTTAACCTGTCCCATCAGAGCAACTACTATATCCTGGCAGGTGACCTAAATGCCAGACATAAAAATTGGGGCGATCATTTTACTAATCCTAGGGGCACCTACATTGATAATTGGAACACATTTAACTCTATCAAAAATAAAAGTTCAATATACCCCCCAATAGAAGCAACTTTCGACAGAGGCCAGTCCAGGCCAGACCTTTGCATAGCCGACTCTCGCCTTACAATACAGGCAGCATACAATAAATTACCAGTAGTAGAATACGAGAGCGACCATCAGGCTTTAGAAATAAATCTTGATTTAAATAGCATTAAAAACTTTATTACACAGGCTACTGCCGAGCATGTTAAAAATTATAAACAAACAAAATGAAGAAAATTCACAAAAGAACTAGAAAAAAACAAAATAATAATACCAAATAACAAAAACCTCACCAACAATGAAATAGATAATTACTTACACACTATTAACCTTCAAATTACAAACGTGATTGATAAAATTGTTCCTAATTTTGAACCTAATAATAGTATGCAAAAATACAATAACCATCTGATAAACAAATTATTAGGAAAAAAAAACTTACTAGTTTCACACCTTAAAAAATTGTACAAAAAATATAACGTAAATAATTATCTAATCACTAACGAAATAAGAATCACAAAAAAATATATCAACCTTCTAAAATATGAGATTAAAAAGCAATACTCCATAAATTATAACAAATTTTGGGCTGATAAGGCCAAACTCATTAACTATAAGGATTCGGGCTCCTTCTTCCCACAAATAAACAAAATTTTCAGGAATAATAATATTAACAAAATCGAAACATTACATGTAAATAACGAAGAAATACAGCACATTGCTAGGTCCCCCTCAGATATAAACAAATTCGAAAAAACAAACGATAATAAATACATACTAAAGAATGAAATAGACATTCTGAATGCGCTAGCTAGCAATTATCAACAAGTAAGTAAAAGATAACCGGAAGATTTAAACGACAGATTGACTCAAATTGTTAATAATAAATACAGAGAAATCAAAAATAAAATCGAAAGAATACACGAAAATAACGAATCAATAACAACATTTAATAATACGAACCTATCAAACTATCCTAATAACCACGATCAAAAAATATTCTTTAACATAACCGAAGCTCACTTCATCTTCAAAAATCTGAATAACAAAACGTCATCGGGAATAGACGGAATCCCTAATATTGTACTCAAACATATAAACAAAGAAACAATAATAAACTACACAATCACATTTAATAATATCGTTAACAATTCGTACTACCCAAATTCATGGAAAAGAGCCAAGATAGTCCCGATTCTTAAAAAAGATAAAAATCCAAAAGAGCCAAAAAGCTACCGACCCATTTACCTTCTTACCGGTATCAGCAAAATATTTGAAGCGTTAATTAATCAGCAAATACATGAACACTGTAGAACAGAGCGTATAATACCAGACGAACAATTCGGCTTCAAACACAATCACTCCACTGTACACGCTCTCCACAAAGTTTTAAAAGACACCTGCAAACACCTAAACGACCATAACATGGTAGCAGCTTGCCTTGTAGACATAGAGAAAGCCTTCGACACCATCTGGGTAAAAGGCTTACTATTTAAGCTGACACAAAAAAAGTTTCCTGACCACATAGTCAAAATTCTTTACAGTTCTTTCCAAAATAGAAGTCTCTACACTGTCAACATGAACGGTAAGAAATCCCATACATTAGACCTATTCGAGGGTCTCCAGCAGGGCACTGTCAACGCCCCAATACTATTTAACATATATATTAGTGGACTAGCCAAATTATTTGAGTTAAACCAAAACTTGGGAAAACATGCAGTATTCTTTGCTGACGATCTAATATTATATACAAATGCAAAAAAGCCGTCTGAGGCAAAAGATAAACTAGAAAACCTAGTTAATAATGTAAATAGCTATTACAAAAAATGGTTCCTAAAAATAAGTGCACCTAAGTGTGAATCGATCTTAATCAGACTCGACCACAGTAGATTCAGTAGATCTGAAAGACGGGACTGGAAAGATTTTAAGATACAAATAAGAGGGGATAATGGTCAAAAAACAGACATACCTCACAATAAATCAGTAAAATACCTGGGGGTTCAAATTGACTACTTGTTAAGGTTACATGAACACCCCATCACACAATTACACAAAGCTAACCTTGCGTTCCAATCTTTAGGAAATCTATTTTACAATAAACACCTAAATAAAAGAGCCAAGGTCATATGTTATTGTCTATTAATCAGGCCAATAATCACATATGCAATCCCAGTTTGGTTTAATCAAAGTGCCTCCACAATGGAAAGAATTAGGTCATTTGAAAGAAAATGTTTGAGAGCCTGTCTAAATACATACAGGAATCCAGTGCATAATTATCAAAAATATTTTAGTAATAAAGTCATCTATAACTTGTCCAGGATACCTCGGATAGACGTACATATGTTAAAGTTATGTAGAAATTATTTCGTCAATGCAAAAAAAGTTGCAAATAATACTATTATTTCCGAATCACTAATTAACTTAGACATAAACTTATTAGAAAAAGGCAAAGCTAATGGAATAGTCTCGCCAGAAACGTTCCTATTATTAGATAAGCAATGATTGATACAAAACAACAGCAATATACCGATAATTTATCATTGGTCTAGATACCAAAGAAACAAAAAAATCCCTAGGGATATCGATCACACTCCCCCAATCTAGTACAGCACCGCACTGTCTGATGCAGATATAGCAAGGAAAAGACTTTTAAAAACAAAGCATACTGGTGGATTCATAATCCATAATCAGAGCTCATGTAGTGTGGTGCTTGCTTGTTTGGAAGGAACTCTGTAAATACATATGTACATAATTAAAAAAAAAAAAAAAAAAAAAAAAAAAAAAAAAAAAAAAAAAAAAAAAAAAAATCTTTCATTATTTTTATTTTTAGTTACTATTTCTCACGCAATCCGAAAAAGCTGCCTAGTGCAAGTTAATGTTAAGGTATTTTTTCATTTACAACTGAAATTTTTTGACCTTTGAGTAAGAAGCTAAATGTAATAAAAAAAGATCATACTATGTAACAGTGTAAATATTAAGCTAATAACACTCTAAGAAATACTTGTAGAGCATAAACTTATGCCAATTAGTATATAAGAACCAACCTTGTAAAGCGTTTCTTTGTACGTCATATTCTACGCTTTTTATTTTACTTACCATTGTATCTGTGTTTGAATAAAACGTTCTTTAAAAAAAAAAAAAAGTTAAGGCTTATACCTATGGAGAGATTATTTTGCAATGCTGGGTTCGATCCTCATTGTCACCATCATTTTTTTTTTTTTTTTTTTTTCTTTTTTAAGTAATGGATTATTCTGTTTCAATTTCTTAGTATAGCTTTCATTTAAATTTATGTACGTTGTCAACTCTTTGTGTCAAATACATCAAAATAAATAATTTTTCTATGCTGTGTTACGTGAGATTGTAAAGCTGGTAAGGAGGTGCGTCACACAAAAAACTTAACTCGTTGGTCAAATATTTTTAGCTTCTTGAAGGCAAAGGCATGTGTGTGTCTCGCATGGTGTTCCCCACTTATCTACTGTTCAAATCACTGCACCATATTTAAAAATTTTAAAAGTCAAGCTACTTGCTGTAAAGCTACTCGAGCGTCTTTCAGGCAAGAGGCCAGGCGATAAGTAGGGAACACCACGCGAGACACACACATGCCTTTGCCTTCAAGAAGCTAATAAATAATTGACCAACGAGTTAAGTTCTTTTTGTGACGCACCTCCTTACCAGCTTCTCAATCTCACTTAACACGGCATTGGAAAATTATTTATTTTGATGTATTCGTCACAAAAAGTTGACAACGTACATAAATTTGAATAAAAAATATACCAAGAATTAAATTAGAATAAACCATTACTTAAAAAAAAAAAAAAAAAAAAAAAGATGGTGACATTGAGGATTGAACCCAGCATTGCAAAATAATATCTCCATAGGTATAAGCCTTAACAGTCTGAGCTATCGAGACATTGTGTCATGATAGTTTGGAAGTCACATATGTTCATCGACCACCTCCGGAGATTGGCCTACAGCTTATGATGAGTAAAATTAATAATTCTTTCTACTCATCTGTGATCGTGAAGTACGTAATTTCATATAATTTTATTTAATTCTTGTGAGGGTGGAAAAAAATTTAAGGTGTGTACTGGAGAAAGGTTGCAGTTGCGGTGATGTAATTTCACAGAGTTTTCTTGTGACGATGAAAATTATTACTTAAAGTTTTTGCACGTGTAATCGAAATTAGTATCAATACGAACACATACCAAGTTGAGATTGCGAAATAAATATAATTATTCCAACGAGCCCCAGCGATGTTTAGGACAAGCTTTGTTATGAATAGAAGTGACTTTTGACTGTAGCTTATACAGCTTCCCCTTAACGCAGATGGCTCGCATGCAAGTTCGTCATTTTGTTTTTGCATTCTTGGACTCGACTCTTCGTCCATGTGATCTGATTTTTTAAAAATCACTTTGAAGGCCTTATTAATTATTTATTAACTTTTTTTACTTGAAGTCTTCTATTACTATTAATGAGGTAGACACGTAAGCAAAAATTAAATATTCAATAAGGTAGTAAAAGTTTATTATGGTGCACTACTTGATTGATTTCTTGCCTGTTGCTACAAAAAATAACTGAAACTTAAATTAGATATCATTTTGAGACTTTTTTCGTTTGTGCATGAATTTTATATTGTTTTCTAACGCTGCTTTACTTTTTAACAACTGAAACAACACGGAATAAGCTATCGCTAAAATTCAAAATTAATCTGGAGAATTATTATTAAGTTATAAGAAAAATTTTCATACGACATCCTATTTATTATTTTTTTCTCGAAGTGGCAAGAAACTTATTTATATAAATCAAATAAAAGTTAAATAGAGAAGTATGTATAAGATACAAAAATACAATCTGGAGCTTATTGGACAATGAAAATAAAATTTGTCAAGGCATTTAATATTTAATTTAAATTTAAATATCTGCATAAGTATTAATAATAAAAGAGTTTGTCGAGTAAGAAATACAGAATTACCAGTAAGACCACTAAAACAAAAAAAAAAATCATCTTCCTTACTGAGATTCGAACCCGAGAATGCAAAAACGAAACGATAGACACGCGTGCGAGTCACCTGTGCTATGAAAGCACTGGGTGTCTTAAGGTCGAAAGTTGATTATGTTTATGGTGAAGCTCCGAAGCTTGTCCTAAGTATGGAAGCTCGCTATGATTATACGATTTTTTTTGCAATCTCAATTTGGTATTTATTTGTGTTAAAAATAATTTTTGTTACACGTCCGAAGACTTTATTTCATAATTCGAATTATAAGATCATGTACTTACAATAATACATAATCCAGATCGTACGACGTTGCTATAGTATGTAGAGATAAGTGCGCGTGTAATAAAAAGTTACAAAATTGCGTTGTCCATAAGCGGGAAGAGCAGAGAGATTTTTCACACAATTTTTTAATCATAAGAGGGAATTAAAATAACAAAGAATCATAGCTTTTGTAAATAGTTAATGTAGGCGTTTAATGTTAGGGAATTTCCGAATCCTCGATAGCCGAGTGGTGAAGCGTGTTTGTGTCACACGCGGGCTCTAGCTACCTAGGTTCGATTCCACTTGTCTGCAGACTTTTTTCGGATATTTATGTACATCCAAAGCCAGAGTGAGTAAGTGTGTACAGAAGAAAACCAACTTGATAACGAAATAATTTTTTATTCAAGTTTAATTTTTAAGTACCGTGGGATCAAAATGAATACTTTAGGAATACTCTAAGAACACTTTAGGAACACTTTGAGAATAGAAAAACAAGTTCCTTGGTGAATTCATAAAGAATTCTTTATGATTTGTGGTTGCCGTACTACATTATAAGAAAGTAGTGGTTATTTGTTTATTGATGAGTAGTTTGTAGTTTAAATATCCGTCATTGCTGTAACTAATTTATGTGATTTATGTTTACAACATATTAGATAAGTAAAACGATTAGTGCTACTATTTTATAAATTTATGATTTGTTTAAAGGTACACTATTATTCGTAGTCATATAATATAATTATATTCTAAACATAGAGATTCTAACATTTGTTACGTGTTAAAAAAATATTAGAAAATAAATATGATGCAAAAATTATTTTTTTCTGTTGTTACTGTATAGAAAATTGATAAAAAGTATGTACCAAAATTTTTTAAATGAATTCCTTAGGGACAGTAAATGAATTGATTACATTTACTAAAAAATGATCAATGTATTCATAATGACCTTTAAATGAATTCTTTTTAATGGTCTTTCAGCAGCTTTTCTCACAAAAGTAATAAAAAGTTTTTTTTAAAGAATTCTTTAAGAATTCTTTGCGAACTCAAGACACATGACATAAACCTGATGAGATTATGAATTCATTAAGAATTCATTTAGCTCATATGATGACAACCTGTAGAATTCATTAAAATATTCTGAATTTAAAATGAATTCATTTAGAATAAATAATGCCTGCTGGGCACGGCTTATTCGCTTCCTCTATTATTTTATCCCTATGGGTGAGATGCCCGTTTTGTGCCAGGCATATCATGAGGTCTAAATTTAAACTTACACGATAGATACTGTGGCTGACCACTGCGCAAGATTGAAGCAAGGAATAAAAGCGTAAGCTATTTAGCCCGAAGGGAATAGGGACGCATATTCAATTTTTTGTAATCAGATGTGATATCATATGTGCTCGTGCTTGCGTGTTCCTGTTACGAAGCGGAAAGCCGCAATCATACTCCTGGAAAGTTTTGTTTTAAGCTCCTTAGAGAGTGGAAAAAACAAACCAGCACAGTAATCAAAGTATGGCAGTATAAGCGATTTGACTCAGGTAAGCTTACAATCTCGAGGAAGTGACGATCCGCATTTACGAAAGCGATACAGCGCAGAAGAACATTTATTTTAAGTAGTACAGCACTGTGCTCGAAAGCTCAATGTAGAATTAAGCACAATGCCTAGTATTTTTAGTGTATCAGAAGTTTGAACTATGAAACCATCAAGCTGGAGTCTACTAATAAAATTACGTGAGCTTAACCATAAGGCACATGTTTTTTCCTTATTGATAAGTAGGCCATTAGAGAGAGCCCATAGTAAAATATTGTGTAAATCCTCATTAATCCTACGCACAATACTCGCCAATTCATCAATCGAACCATAAAGATATATACACAGGTCATCAGCATAAAGATGATATGAGCAGTGCTTAATTGCAGAGTTAATGTCATTCATGTAAAGGGAAAAAAGCAGTGGGCCCAGCACCGAGCACTGTGACACTCCCGAGTGTCTATACAAAGGTTTAGAGCTTTCAGAGAGAGAGAGAGAGAGAGAGAGAGAGAGAGAGAAAGAGAGAGAAGAGAAAGAGCGTGGGGGTTGATGCAGCTCGAAATATATAATATATTATTATGGTATAAAAGATTTTTAGTACACAAATAAGAATGAATTTGACTTCTCATCGTTATCCCGACCGGTTAGTAAATAGACGGATATTTAAATGTCCCTTGGACCATATTAAAATACTATCTATTACGATGATAGAAAAATTTGTATTTTAAACAAAAAGAACCCTCCTTATGAGTGTGCGTGCGCGCGCGCAATGGCGGCGCAGCGCGCGAGCGGCATCACGGTCAGCGCGTGTGTGAGGGACAAAAAAAAATATGAGAGAAGAGAGACAGAGAGAAGGGGCGCTTATTTAACCTGAGAGTGTGTGTTATATCAGTCAGAGAGAGCGAACAGTCTTGTTCAACAAGAAGCGTAAATAAAAACAATAGCAGCGAGGGAGAAAAAGCGTGTTTGAGTGATCGTACTTGACAATTGCATTTTTATAACATAGAGATATTGTAGATAGAATATGCAAGCCACCGATTCTTCTGTAAGTGGAAGCGTTAACACGATAAAAAGAGATGCAACATCAAGCTACCTTTCTATCTCTCTCTCTCTGTGGTCGCTACTGATTGCCTATGCCTACATGTACGTAAAACATCTGTATCCAATCAGAAGCGAGCACAGAGAGAGATAGAACGGTACTTCGATGTTTCATCTCTTTTGAACGTATTAACGCTTCGACTTACAGGCTTGCCTACTCTATCTCTAATATCTTTATGTTTTATAAGAGTTTTTGGACTTCTCTCGCGCTGTGGCCAAAAAATATCTCTTTTTCTTTAAGTTCCGGTACCGCAAATATATTGTAATAACTGACAAATGTCCGTCAAATGTAGTGATGATCATAAAAAAAAAAAAAAAAAAAAAAGAAAAAGAATTTTTGCTCGCGTTACTTCTAACGCATAAAGTTTCATAATATAAATGAATTAAAATCATACAAAAAAGATCTAGAGAAAATCTATAAGTGTAAACTAATATTTATTAATGGATCTATTTTTAAAGATATGCAGTTACGCAAGCAGTTTTATTATAATTCTGTATACATAAAATGTAAACGAGCAGATGAATGGCTAACTCGTGGCCAACGAGAGAAAGCTTACTCTTTGAAGAAATTTGAGTACCCATTCTCCATTAAAAAGGGTTTTGATAAGGAAGGAGAAACATTGTTTATATAAGAGATCTCTTCTTTAAATCACAACAAGGAATGTGAAAAACGTCGCGCAGATTGTTTGAATGAAGACAATGAACAAGCTGATATGGAGATGGCAGAATACGAAAAAAAAGGAGTTGGTGTTGAGCAATACAAGAAAAAAGCTTGCAAAGACGGAAAAGAAGAAAAAGTGGAAATTGTTGAAAAAGAAAATAAGGATCGAAAAAGCATGCAAAAACGGAGAAGAAGATGGAGGAATCAGGTAGTAGGCAGGTCGAACAGGTGGGAAAAGGTATGTATGCGTATATATTGCATGTATTTCTGAGCTTTTAGTTATAATATGATGAGTTCTTTGTAATCGAAAACTGTTTGGTACAATTTTTACAACGGGCTTACATGTATGTACTTACTTTTGTTTGTGCATAGGTAATTAAAGAAGATATGGTGATAGGGGAGACCAGGATATGACGGACAACTTTTCTTTAACAGCTCATTACAGCTTTAATTTTAAAGTAAGATTAACCAAACAAGCCGATTTTTAAAGAAAAGAAAATGTAGTTATCACAACACAAGCAAATTTTATAAAAATGATAAAACTTTTTATTTTAGAACGGCACAAACCAAAGTTCTGAAAACTACTGCTAGTAGTGCCCTATAGTGAGGTAATTCTAGCAGGGGGAGGGGTACCACTAGCCTGATAAATCACGATGATTTGTTAGGGTAACTCGTAAAATGAATTACGAAAAAGAAGTTTTTTTTATTGGTTACACATAAAATTAAAATAAAAAAATTACGAAAGCATGTATATATGTATGCATATTACAAATATTTTAAATCACATTGAAGTTTAAATTTGCTTGATAATAAACATCTTAAAAACTAAATCACCTTTTTTATCACGGTGAGTCACTGTGTATCACAATATTTACATATCTGGATAAGGTTAGGAAATCTGTTTACGGTCGGAGCTCACCTATAATATAGAGGCCTCCCAGGGCCGTACCATATAACTTTTTTTTGCTTCACCGGCCTATGTTATAACATAGGCCAGTATATAGAAAAATAGTTATATGGTACGGACCCAGTGCTGGTAGCGCCCCACCCTGAGGTGTCAGTCATTCCCCGTATAGAACTCGTTATTATTTTGTAAATAACTTTTTTTTCTATGCCTCCTAGAGCTAATTTAAAAAAAGCATGTTGAAGCTCAAGGTTTAATCTATAAAATAGACATCATAAGATAGTTAAAAACAGGTTCGTTTGTATCGAGTATGTGTGATTAAAAATGCGAGAGCAGGCACTCTATCACATAAAATTTTACATGTTTTTTATTAAACGTGCGCTGCATTGTTAAGTGTTTTACTGGGAGAGGGAAAAATTAATCGCATTAGGAATTTTTATTTACAAGGTTTGAATTGAAAATATTTTATTTTTCGAGAGAAACTGAGGTGATAGAGTTACCTGTATAGTAAGCTTGTCATTCCCCGGTCTCCCCTACCTACTGCATCACTGGTCAACAGCAGTACTAACCAGTTGACAAGGGATTAGAGAAAACAAACTGATTCCTATTTCATTGCGAAAACACCTTCGAGCTGTAGCATTTTTGATAATGTAACTTGTGATACACGCTTTACCACATCGCAGCTGTCAATGAATTTTTCATCCTCACAATCATTGTCGAAAAAAAATAGTGGGAAAGAAAGTAGCAGCAGGACTATTTCAAAAGGTAAGTCTTGTTTGACGTATTAGTTAAAATAACAAAAATTATAAAAACCTATTTTAATTTTAGACACAATAACATTTTAGGTTATCAAAATTCTAAGGCACAAGCGACAAATAAATTAATAATCTCCACTCAAATGTTAAATAATGACAAAGTTTTATTTTTATTTAAAAAATTTAATATTTTGAACGAGAAATTCGAAGACATCATCAGTGGCCAAACAAGGATATAATACGAGGATGTATCTGGATTAGGCGCGCTTCCAGATACTTTTTATGATAAAAAAATACGTAACATCCATCTCCTGCACTACTATATGCCACAGAGAGTTCATTTCAGCATTTAATGCAAGTACTGAAAATTGAACATCACTTAAAGTGCGGTATTTGCATGGAAAACGCACCAAACGCTGTGCAGTGGGATCGCTGCTTGTACTGGGTACACTTAACAAAAAAATGTGCAGGTAAAACCAGGGCAAAATTGACTCAGTCGAATGTATACTTTTGTCTTAAGTGCATTTTAGAACGTGAAAATGGTATTACGGTGCCCCACCGTTAGGCCACATTGGTAGGTTGGGTCTGGTAGGGAGGTAGGGAAAAGAAGGAAAAGCTCAAAGGGACTAAGTAAGAAAGGGGTAAAGGAAAGGAGGGGAAAGTGAGGAGAGGCCGGGAGCAGCAGATTAGCTTGGGCCTTCAAGCGCGCCAGAAGCTAGATTTTTGTTGGTTTTACGTGAGAAGCGAAATTGTTGTTTTTTTGGTACGCGAGAAGCGTGGTGTTATTATCGCTGATATTGCGGATATTGGCGATCCTCGGCGGTGATCCGGTGCAACGTCTCAGTTCAGTGTCTGGTGTCGTGACCCTGCTCTTGGTCTTGCTGACAAGTTCAAGCCAAGGCCAAACCCGACGACCTCGACCTTCCAACGTAGCCAGTAGGGACACCTACTGGCCTCTGCGTACCCACTTCGTTAACGCCTGTGGTCTCAGTCTATCCAAGGCATCGTCGAGGAGCGACCCCTGAGACGCTGTAAGTACCTGCCAATAGGCAGCTTACTGTAAAAGGCAGCGGCCCTCGATTAGCTCGCAAGTCTGCCCAGTTTGCGAGCTTTGCGCCGCGAGCTCGTCGAGTATTCGCGCTTGACGAGCGTACACACATACACACACACACACACACGCGCGCGCGCGCGCATACACCCGCAAGTATTTATTATATTCTATATTATTTTTCCATTATTTTCAATATATACTTTGTTCTAATATAATACTCGCGAGTGCTTACTTTTCTGTGTGTGGCCGCCCCCTTGTATAAAATACGAGAGGCGACGACGTCCGAGGTCGTCGCGATACTTGTTTAATTGAACTGCTTAGCTCACTCGAAACTTATTGAAGAAAGTCTCGAGTAGAGAGCAAGCTGAGGACGAGAAGAATTACATTACAAGCAGCTAAAGTAGAGAAGCAGCACATAATTATTGAATAGCATGATGTGCTTGAAAAACTGTCCCGACTCAGCAGCAGAAAACAGGCTATCCCGCAGGTGTTACTCGCACACTGGTCAGTAGGCGAAGAGAGCAAGCGCGGGGCCTCGTTGCGTTGAGAAGCCCAAGCGCTCGAGGAGCCGGGGCGGGGATACCCTCGTGAGAGCATGTGTGTTTGGACTGTGGAACTTGGAAATAGAAACTGTAGTAAGCAAACCACTACATTCGTAACACCCACGAGAGCTCCCCACCGTCGCTCCACGGGCGGAGGAATATAATAGCGCTGCTGCTTGGGCTCACCGTCGGCTCGGTGTTACAATCCTATTCTCACGTGACCAATACTTGACCCCGGCGGTGTTTAGGAGAGCGAGACCCACGTGTATCCCTTACAGGAAGTGTCGCTGAGGGTACCTGGGCAACACAGGCCCGGTCGAGGTTGCAAACTCCATCTCGCTAAATCCGCATCCGTGGCACCCCATAACAATGGATAACATCTAATTGAAAACATTCATACGAGTCACTTATATAAATAATTCTGTTTATAGAGGTAAACATTGTAAATGTGGTCTTTAGTTTAATACTGTGTAAAAGTATGTTACATATTAACTAATAACTTATTTACCTTAATTGATTTTTTTGTATAATTCATTTTATTTTATGATTGTATTTAACAACATAATTAAGTAATTAAAAAAAGTTTGGAAGACTGTATACTTACTAATGTCTAAAAACATACTGCAAGATACTCGTTTGTACTGTATAACTTTAGTATTAATATGTGCCATCTCTTCATATCGGTTAAAAACATAGTTTTTAGCGTCTTATACAACATAAATCTGTACGAAAAACACATTTAAATTTCTTACTGGCTTACTGCATGCATTATGTTTTATTTCAATAACTATTAATAAAAATAAATTATTTGATAATTTGATTGGATTGTTAGTTATTTTACCAGTAACCACTAACATCTAATATTAGATAACTGATTTCTAAATACAACTTCTTCGTATGTAGTTTAATTCGCGTACTCAAGGGATGGCCAGTACTCATTTCGCGCACGCCAGGGGACACTTCTTTGTATGTGGTTTAATTCGCGTAGGCGAAGGATGTCTACCACTTACCTGAATTTGCGTGCTCGAAATCAACAACGATAAATATCTAAACTCAAATCGTTTCGCGCACTCGAGAAAAAATATTTTATGTAGTTTGATTTGCGTACGCGAGGGATGGCCACTGCTCATTTCGCGCACGCCAGGGGACACTTCTTTGTATGTGGTTTAATTCGCGTAGGCGAAGGATGTCTACCACTTACCTGAATTCGCGAGCGCGAAATCAACAACGATTTCTTTCGAATTATTTCGCGCAGGCGAGGAGTAATATTGTACGTAGTTTGGTTCGCATACGCGAGAGATGTCTACTACTTACCTGAATTCGCATGCGTGAAATCAACAACGATAAATATCAAATCTCAAATCGTTTCACGCACTCGAGGAGAATTATTTTATATAGTTTGATTTACGTACGCGAAGGATGGCCACTGCTCACTTTGCGCACGCGAGGGGATATTTCTTTGTGTGTAGTTTAATTCGCGTAAGCTAGACTATTCCTTAAGGCTTATTTCGCGTACGCGAATAATATGGAAGTGCAGTCATTCGTAAAAATATTTTATATGCTTCGCGCACGTAAAAGCTATGAGACACGTAGGAATTAGCACTGGCAGTGCCATCTCTAGGCTTTCGTCAAGTTTGGGATTCACGATTTCGTGATCTGTTGTCTATTTATGTGTATTTCAATCTTAGAGGGCAGCTGGCTCCAACCTAATGGCAAAAAAAATATGTAGTCTAGTTTTGTGCAAGATGACCCCGACCCGATTAATGAACATAGCGAGTAACAATATTGTCGTGTATGTATAGCTTTTTCTGGTAAAGTGTACTCTACCCGTTGATATAGCTATGTAGAAGAGTGTGTTATATATGTAAAATTAAATATCATACATACATTGGATGTATAGATTTTACACACGTACGCATATATATTATATTAATTATATATAATAAAAATGTTAATAATATTTTCAAATATTACTGACACCGAGAATCGGAGCCACATCCTTCGGAACGGTAGTCAGAGACTTAGTCGATTGTGCTACGCAGCACGCTGATTTGATCTTTGTTTTTATTACTTATGCATACCAACCAAGAAACTTCTGAATTAAAAAATTTATTGATAATTGGTCGTTTTTCATATTAGGTATATGTAATTCAGCCCGCTGATTTCAAATAAAATAGTTATCATTATTTTTAAGTGGTCTAACAATACTATTGGCCAGGTGCAAGTCCTGGGAGGGGATAGATGAGTCGACGCCATCGTGACTAGTGGCGAAAACAGGAAACCTGGGGTACCAAATTACTGTCGTTTTGGCTTAATTAAGGTGAAAATAACAGTGTTTCGTCAAATTTTTCAGATGTTATCATCACGAATGCATAAATAGTATCAATATTATGAAATTGCAGTTACACAAGTGTAAAAAAATGAACTATGTGATGCCAAGAACGATTGTAAAATGTTTGAATGTAACAATATATATTAATGAAGCCTCGTTATTTTACGATCCAGAGCACAGTCTCAGAAGCAGACAGCAAATAGAAAGATAAATACGCGAAATAAGACATGATCATTGTGATTTCTATAATATAAAAATGTTTATGAAATATGGGTGTAAGAAAGTGCTGTGTTGTTCAGTGTAACAGTAGCGCAAAGAAGGAACAGTAGCGTAAAATTACATAAATTTTGATGATTATCCAACTGTAAATAAAGGTAATTTTCATGTGCATTGCAACTTAGAGAATTTTCAAAATAATCTGAATAAAACATACATGCAGGTTAATTTTGTAGGGAGCTGAAGTTACTGAGGCCTGCCTTATTACAACGGCACTTGTCAAATTGCTTACTCCATAACTTTGAAATTCTGTAACATCGCACACATGACTACTTTCAACCAACTGTTTACCTTTTTTTAAGGCTTCAGAGTTAACACAAATCGAGTGTGTGATATTCCTTGTAAGGGACAATGAAAGGATGTAAAAACAAAGACGAGATTGAGATTAATGATTGTATTATATTTTAACAGGGTTACAAAGTACTTATCGCTAAGATTGTCGTCTACGCACCTAATTGCTCAATAGTCGGTTCGCAACTGCCTCTACGCCGTCGTACTCCCTGCGTTCACGGTTCCGGTTTCCCCTTCTACTTTCTAAGTTATAGTTGCGTACAATAGATGTCTCCGTGCATGTCACGACTCTTTCGGAGTATCCCGCTTATTTTAACTGTTCACTTTACGAGTAAAGTGTAATTATGACGAGGAGAAAGGCTGTAGAAGTGAGATGGCTGTATATTCTAACGCGAGTTCACAACAGGGGATAAATAGATGACTCACACATTTGAAGCTCCTTGATGTCTCTTTCTTACTTTCCTAAAAGCTAACTAATAGGAGAAACTGCGTGAGTCGTCCCTTCCATCGAGAACGACTTGGGGCGTGGGGGGTCTTTAGAGTGAACTATACTCGAGGTTCCAAGGAGCCTACAGTAGTCTCTCGGACTTCAGGGCACCGGTAGCGGAACAATTATAAGGAAAATAAGGCCCAGTCAAAGAAAATCTTTTCTTTCGACGACATCTTGATCAGAGCATCTCGCTTCGTTTGTCTTCTTCCTCTGACTGGTAAGCGTGAATTCGACTTCGTGTCTATACCAGTCGATTGATTACCTTTTAGCCTTCTGCTTACGTTTTTTTTGTAGAGTCAAATTGTAATTCATCGCGGAAAGCTTATAATTTGAGTTATTGATTACTGCGAAATTTGCTCTCCTTCGAAATCGTCAACCTTTTGTTCTTGCGACGCGGTTTTTTTCCTCGTTGATAGTTTGATTGTTTTGCGTTTTGCTTACTTCTCTCATTCCTTTTGTTTAAATCAGCCAGAAACTGACATTGTGTTAATTTGAATCAACCACTTGTAAATAGAACATCTTTAATTAAACCTTTTACTTTGATATTTAAGAACTAAAACGATTTGCTGTTATTCATTTGAAACAATTTGTTTGTTTTTAATATCAACTCTACATACTAATTGGAGATCAGTTCGTCACGAGGCAGATTTCAATTGACGCTATAGCCGACATTCACGGCATTTGGATAATAATAATGAATTTTTCTTTGAAGTCTCTCTCGTACCAGACGTGGTCTCGCGTACATGACATGTTTGGTTTTGTACACAATAACCCGATGTAGGCAGAAACGCTGCACATCTGCGCCCACGCGCCACCAAGGAGCAGTCTCGCAGTCTGACGGCTCTGGACCTCCAGCATAAGCCCGGGCTCTCTGGCGACCTTCATTACACGAGCGGGCTCCACGAGGTCTATGACAACATTGGCTTGACGACCACAAGAGCGACTCTTGTGTCAGAGTGAGTCCTGCTCCCCCGCGCGACGGCTTGTTCAGCGTTTCTTCCTTTACAACACTAGCCCTCGAGTCTTCTCCTACGCTCAAGGCTCGACTTCGCGTCGTACGTACATGGTAACTCGGGTGACGCTTCCGCTATGCACGTCCGTCGCCAACATTCCTAAAGCCTGTTTTTATGATAACATCCAGAACATTATCAGATGAATAAATATACTAATTTTTTGCGAATTAATTGATTATTAGCAATAGTGTGCATCAGTGTATGCTGCGAACGTATAATGCGGGTACCCACGGTTGCATGATTTTGACACCAAGAGTGGCGTTGCATGACATACACCTGGCCAATAATCAGGTTTAACAGTTAGTTTTGCTTATATCTTGTAACGGTTTGAGATACAGAGAAAATAAGAATACCAGTGCATAGGGTCAAAAATTTTCTATTCATAAGCACTTTTAATTTTATTTTGACAAGCGCAAAATGTTGAGAAAAAAATGAAAAGGCATTTTGGTATTACCTGCAAGCGTGAGTGAGATAGAAAGAGCTATAGATATTCTGCTGTCGCACTCGCTGTCTTTCTTTTTTGTACTCATACAGGCAGGTAGGCCTTTCTCATTAGGTTCGTTCGAGCCCCTTTTGGTTCGGTTCGGTTTTCTTAACAGAATATACTTATATAATACAGAACCAGTTCTGTTTGGTTCCCTATGTATAGGTATATTTTGTCAAGAGAACCGAACCGCACAAAAGTGGCTTGAACAAATCTATTGCTTTTCTCAATATTTAGCCTTTGTAGAAAATGATGAAATAATATCAGAGTAAGTATTATTTTTCATCTTTTATAAAAAATTTCTTCTTTGTAAACAGGATTATATTTTTAAACATAAATATTTGACCATAATGCAAAGTTTTTTCGGGGTCTTCTAATTGTGTTGACTTAAACTCCGCATGTTAACCCGTCTTTAATAAAGAACCAACGAAATTCGCGCACCTGCACAACTACACACAGGAGTGGGGAGCTCTCTCTATGCCTATACTTTAACTTAAGCCCCGCCCACTTCCTGCAACTTAAATACGAGTTTTTGTACCTTGCAGATACAAGCGCCGATGGTCAAGTGGACCAAACCTTTTGTTCCTGCCAGGCTAACTAGCCAGGTTATCGATTCTCGCCGATGTCATATTTTTTTTTTTTTTTTTCTTACATGTTTGTTATAAATTACTATTTACCTATTAACCAATGTTTAAAAATAGTTATTTTTTTTACATACACCACAGTAAGTATAAGTACTTTACATTATAAATCATTCTTGTGAATGTTGCTCATTAAAGTCCAAACACAATTCTTTAAATTACTTTTTATAAGATAAGTAATAGTAAAATTAATTTAAAAAAAAAATTAAAAAGTCTAGAAAATATATTTTGCAGATTTACAGTTTTTTATTTCCAGTAACTATGGAAGAAATACCTGACGACTTCTCCTTTTTTTACTGACATTATCATTTTCTGCTATAAATTATTTAATGTATTTTTCAAAAACTACAGAATTACTTTTTATAAGAAAGTTATTGTAAAAAGGTAAATCAATTAAAATATTTTATTACAAATATACGCTCTCACCGTAGTTTTTCCGGTCTTGAGACCGGCTCATATAATATGGTTACATTACGCGCCGGTTTTTTTATTTAATTTTATGTTACATTATTAAAAACGAAGTATTTGGCAAATTAATTAAAAACATTACTTTAAAAAAAATAAGAAAATCAAATAATGTAACCCATTGTGAAATTTTTTCATGAAATAATAAAATACTTAAAAAATAAGTTTTTATAATAATTTATGTAAAAAAAAATGAATTTGACAAAAAACAATCCAAACGTTAATACGAATACTGACCTCTGAAAGCATTAAAAAAGTTCAACATGCATATTTATAGTTTTTATTGTAGTGAAGATGGAAGAGATACTTACTTTAGTTACCTTTAGAAGCTGTTCTTGTTTTTACTTACACAAACATTAGATGGTCTTAAATGATTTAAAATGTTGTTTAGAAGCTTCAAAATTGACGTAATTAAGAACTGTGACACTGCTATAACTTTTTATAAATTAATAAGCATTTATAGGGGTGTTCCCATTGCTTTTTTTTTTATAGGTTATTATTTTGGGTGTTTTCAACAAGTAGCAATCACACTAACTTTTAGATTGTTTGGTAAATAATATGATTTGTTTTACATGATTTTTTAAATTATTGCTCAATGTTTTTTTTTTTACTTGAACATACGTTTGAATAAAAAATGCGTTCATCTTCGGTATACGGGTCTCCAGACCAAAAAAACGAGAGAGAGAGGACCGTGCGTTTTTAAAAATTATCATATGTAAGGAAGTTCAGGTATGTGTTTCAAGTTGAATGTTGATTAAAAAATTATAGATGTGATAAGCTGCATTGTAAAAAATAAACATGAATTTTTTTATCATTGTTACCAAAAGTTTATACGAAAAAAGCACAAGTCCAATTTTCTTGTTTAAAATAAAATTGAACCATTTTCATCATAGTTGATAGAGTTGACAGTGCAACTATTGCAAGAAAATTTCTAAAATTCAGAACCAATTATTGTCGTACAAAATATTGGCTAACTACCCATTTTTATAGATATGAATGGAAATATGAACAGACAATTTATCGGCTTATGAAAAAAAAACATGTCAGTTTGTTAAAGAATAAAAAGCTCGTGTATTAACGAGATTGATCAAAATAATATAGTTTTCGTTACTGGTGCGTATACCTTTCAGATGCGTACTAATAGCGAACGATATTTTTGATTTATCGAGGGTACAATAAACATCTAAATATTAAAACGCTTGTGGTAGAAAATTCTTTTTTAATTATATTTTTACGAAATTTTGCGAATACATTTACGGATTTTCAACTTGTAATAATAAGTTGAGGTCGTATGATTATTGACAACTTTTTACTTGGTTCTCTCGCCCTTTTTATTTCCTATGATAAGGTTATAGCTATTAATAAATTACAGTTTTACGGATTTTTTAGTCTTTTTAAGTTATTCTGCTGAATTTCACTTGAATTTGATTGCCATCGCTTGTTTTTTAATGATTTAATCAGAACAACACTCAATTAACAAAACTGTTAGGTAAGAAAGTTTTACCACATTTACAAGCATTGATAAAAAATTTTTTATTAGTTGTCAGTGATGTTGAAGTTATAAAAAAACCAGCAAGGGAACAATGCGTATGTATGCTTATTATTAAATATTAAGTTGATGCAGTACTGGAGGTATTAACTCCTTCAATTCTGTAGTTTTTAAAAAATTCATTTAATAATTTATAGCAGAAAATGATTGTCGGTAAAAAAAGGAGAAGTCGTCAGGTATCTCTTCCATACTTACTGGAAATAAAGAACTGTAAATCTGCAAAATAAATTTTTTAGACTTTTTAATTTTTTTTTTTTTTTAATTAATTTTACGATTACTTCTGTTACAAAAAGTAATTTAAAGAATTGTGTTTGGACTTTAATGAGCAACATTCACAAGAATGATTTATAATGTAAAGTACTTATACTTACTGTGGTGTATGTAAAAAAAATAGTTATTGGTAAGCATTGGTTGATAGGTAAATAGTAATTTATAACAAACATGTAAGAAAAAAGAAAAAGAAAGAAAAAAAAAAATGACATCGGCGAGAATCGATAACCTGGCTAGTTAGCCTGGCAGGAACAAAAGGTTCCGTCCACTTGACCATCGGTGCCTTAGAGAATATATACTTGGAGGAAGCTTTGTAAGCTCCAACCACAAGACGAGATGAGGGAGACAAAAGACAAATAGCAGTACAGCCTTTCTCTCTTTTACACGTCTCTGATTGGTTGGCTCTTTCCGTATATATAGGTATAGTCGTGTCCACGAGTGGCGGTCGTGGGGGAACAGAGCAGATTTATGTAACCTAAGCTCTAATGAAAAAGAACTTATAAGTACATTACCAGAGAATATAGAATACATCCTCTTTAAGTATAGAAGGCCAAAGTGGAATTCCGAGCAATACACACTAAAACAATAATCTTCCCTTAGAAAATAATTAAAACAATAAAATTTGAATAAAAATTTCCAATTTTAATTAAAGCTCTCATACTTGGTTAAACACTTCATGTATGGCTAATGACTCAGTTAGAATGTTTGTCTTCGATAGCTGAGCGGTCAAGAATGCTTGATTAGCTTTTGCGCTTTGGGCTTGGAATCTAACCTATGCTTTTTTTTTTTTTAGGTATATATTTTTATAATACTTATTTTATTACGTTTCGTTGGTTTATAATTTTTATATATTTTTATAAATACATTTATTTTATAAGATTTCACACTGTAATAATAAGATTTAGAAAACTACTCTTGGCTAATGCCAATAAAATACTAATGCGAGCATAAATTCAATATCATACTATTACAACACGTATAATTTATTTTTCATTGGCATTACTCAATGGAAACCGACGAGAAGGTGGCAGTATTTTTCATCAGGATAGGATACATGCAGGATAAAGGGCATATTAGATATTAGAACTCCAATAAATCCGTACTGATCAATGCAGTTAATAATAAAATAAATAATATTTACACTTGTAATAATAATAATATACAAAAAGTATTTACACATTTTTGCATTAGTATTTTATTGGCATTAGCCAAGAGTCGTTTTTTAAATCTTATTATCACAGTGTGAAATCTTATGAAATAAATGTATTTATAAAAATATATAAAAATTATAAACCAATGAAACGTTATAAAATAAGTATTATAAAAATATATACCTAAAAAAAAAAAAAAAAAAAAAAATAGCACAGGTCAGATTCCAAGCCCAGAGCCCAAAAGCCAATCATGCATTCTTGACCGCTCAGCTATCGAGACAAACATTCTAATTAAGTCATTAGCCATACATGAAGTGTTTAACCACGTATGAGAGCTTTAATTAAAATTGGAAATTTTTATTCAAATTTTGTTGTTTTAATTATTTTCTAATATAAGATTATTGTTTTAGTGTGTATTGCTCGAAATTCCGCTTTGGCCTTCTATACTTAAAGAGGACATATTTTATATTCTCTAGTAATGTATAAGTTCTTTTTCATCAGAGCTTAGGTTACATATATCTGCTCTGTTCCCCCACGACCGCCACTCGTGGACAAGACTGTACCTACACGGAAGGGGGCCAACTAATCAGAAGCATGTAAGAGAGAGAAAGGTTGTACTGCTATTTGTCTTTTGTCTCTCTCATCTCGTCTCGCGGTTGGAGCATACAATGCTTCCCCCATGTATATATTCTCTAAGATCAGTGCTTATACCTGCAATGTACAAGAACTCGTATTTAAGTTGCAGAAAGTGGACGGGGCTTAAGTTAAGTATAGGTATAGAGGGAGCCCCCACTCGGTTTACTTGAGAGAGGAGAGGGTGACTGCGCAAGGCTCCCAGATTTTCGGGAGTTTGCCGCATGCGCAGTGCGCAATCACCCTCTCTCTATAGAGCAAGCTGGAGCGGGAGAGCCCCCCTACCCAGACTTTTAACCTAAGCCCCGCCCACTTCTCACAACTTAAATATGACATCTTGTCTAGGAAGAGTACCATCGTCGATAGCCACGCAGGCTAAGTCTTTTGCCCCAGCCAAACTTGTCAGCTTTCGAATCTCACTGATGATTTTTTTTTTTTTTTCTCATCTGCACAATTTTTATACGTTAGGTTTTTGTATTAAAACAATATTTTGTTGGTTTGTTGCCTTTTGTACGCTTGGTACGTGCGACGAGTTGTCACTATAGACAATTCCAACAAAGCAAAATAATAAAAAATTTTTTTCTATTAAAAAAATGCTTGTAGTTTTTTTTTTTTTTTTTTTTATGTACGTTATACATAAAGTGTCATGACACGTTTATGTAATTATGTAAGCTCATGTATAACGTTTCAATACTAAGACATATTTTAAAAAAATACTATGTACAAGACAAGGTAAGTAAAATTATAAAACAAAATATTCGTCATTTATTTATGAAATCAAAACATTAATATTTAGTGAGTTAAGCGTCGAGTCATAATAACTAAAGTATTATTTAGTATTTAAAAATTACCAAACGACACGTCTTGATCATTGTTAACGTAATTCACTATTACATTATGGTCGGTAAGCAACACTGTTTAATACATTAATCTGTCCCAAATTTGACGAATTTTTTTTTGATTGGTGTATCATTAATAACTTACTTCGCTACAAGTATTTATTTTTAGAAATACGTCTCGTTAAAAAATTTGAATTGCCATAAAAGCTCATGCTGCAACTTCTCAATATATGTCTATATGTACCCTAAAAACATTCTACAAAAAATTGTAAAAAAATTCATGCTGATTTCAGATAGTAAAATCAATAAATTCTATGATTTTTTAGTTGTTGTTAAATAAATAAATAACTTTTTTTTCGCTCAGAGTATGTTAATTACAGCACGCTCTCTCTGTAGTTTCTCCGTAGTCTAGTCTAACTAACATACTCTGAGCGAAAAAAAAGTTGTTCATTTATTAAACAACTCAAAACTCGTGGATTTTATTAATTATACTATCTGGAATCAGCATGAATTTTTTAACTTTTTTTTGTAGAATGTTTTTAGGGTACATATAGACATATATTGAGAAGTTGCAGCATGAGCTTTTATGGTAATCCATATTTTTCAACGAGACGTATTTCTAAAAATAAATACTTGTAGCGAAGTAAGTTATTAATGATACACCAATCAAAAAAAAGTTCGTCAAATTTGGGACAGATTAATGTATTAAACAGTGTTGCTTACCGACCATAATGTAATAGTGAATTACGTTAACAATAATCAAGACGTGTCGTTTGGTAATTTTCAAATACTAAATAATACTCTAATTATCATAACTCGACGCTTAACTCACTAAATATTAATGTTTTGATTTCCTTAATAAGTGACAAATATTTTGTTTTAAAATTTTACTTACTTTGTCTTGTACATAGTATTTTTAAAAATTATGTCTTAGTATTTAAATGTCATACATGAGCTTACACAATTACATAAACGTGTCATGACACTTTATGTATAACGTACATAAAAAAAAAAAAAAAAAAAAAAAAAACTACAAGCATTTTTTTAATATAAAAAAAATTTGTTATTTTGCTTTGTTGGAATTATCTATAGTGACAACTTGTCGCATGTACCAAGCGTACAAAAGGCAACCAACCAACAAAATTTTTTTTTAATACAAAAACCTAACGTATAAAAATTGTGCAGATGGAAAAAAAAAAAAAAAAATCAGGGAGATTCGAATGTTGGCAAGTTTGGCTGGGGCAAGAGACTTAGCCCGCGCGGCTATTAGTTTAGGCGCCAGGTAGGGTCCCGTGGCCTTTTCAATTAGAACGGACCCACCAAAGTTTTTTTAATGTATTTTTGCCTGCTGAACACGATTATCGATGGTGGGTCGCGATCCGGATGGACAATTTTTTTTTATCAACAAATTTTATAAACAAATATAAATTATTCATTTTTTTGGAAAAAAAAAATTTTTTCCTATTCTTTAGCTCATTTTGAACAAAAAAGTTCATTTACACCATATGCCTAAACCCAATACTTTTCCCGTAAAAAATTCGACAACGTTCAAAAAATGCGTTTTTTGCTATTTTCAATAGCTTGCTACTTAAAGCCCAATTAATATTTTTCAACTCAACACCTCTCAAATTGTGAGCCAAACATAGTATTTGAAGAATACGTAAAGACCAATTGATTTCATTTGGTTGTTCTTATCCAGCGAGCTTGACGGTCTGTGCCTTTTTAATGTGACCGTACGGCCTCGGCGCAATACAATATATTCTGGCATTAAATGTTTGTTATCTGGACAGCCATACATAGATTGTTTTTTATGTATTTTTGCCTGCTGAACATGATTATTGATGGTGGGTCGTAATATCGAAGTTGATCAATGTTTTTTTATTAACAAATTTTATAAACAAATTGCAAAAATGTAATTTTTTCTAAAAATAATGTTTTTTTTTGCTTTTATTATATTTTAAACAAAAAGTTTAGTATAATGTATAATGTACATCTGTTAAGCCCATACTATTTCCGCAAAAAAACGTGAACTGTAAAAAGAAAGATCTACCTCCGACCTCTAATTCTATCAATTTGCACATTTTAAGAGCATATTTCGTTGTATATTATCAAATTAAATGTTTGAATGTTGATGTTAAACAATTAGATCCGAAAGAGTTTGGTTACATAGAGTGTGACGATCTCCTTATGCCACGAAAAATTGAAACTTTAATTCCACCTTACGAAGAATTATTACAACCTTGTTCTTGTAAAGTATGCAGTAGAAAAATCTGCTTATGTGTTGCAGAACAAATACCGTGCTGCACTTTTTGTAATTGTAAAAAAGAAAACACATGTAAAAATAAGTACAGTGGAAAATAAAATAACAAAAATTGTGGTAAATTCGTAAGATATGTATATATGTACAAGATGCAGTATACTATAAAATAGATTCTAAACAAAGAAATGTATCGTACCTTAATAAACTACGTATCATCACATTATTATACTTTGGGGTAGTCCTGTTATATTTTCTTAAATTTTATTTTGCACACATTGATAAGATCAAAAATTTTTGATTACTGGTGTATGCTAATTTGTTGACAACAAGAAACTGACTACATAGCTATATATATACTACCGTAAGCCCCTATATCAACTGGAGAATTAAAAACTTTTTAGTAAAAAAATTTAATTAAAGCAAAAAAACATTATTTTTAGAAAAAATTACATTTTTGCAATTTGTTTATAAAATTTGTTAATAAAAAAACATTGATCAACTTCGATATTACGACCCACCATCAATAATCATGTTCAGCAGGCAAAAATACATAAAAAACAATCTATGTATGGCTGTCCAGATAACAAACATTTAATGCCAGAATATATTGTATTGCGCCGAGGCCGTACGGTCACATTAAAAAGGCACAGACCGTCAAGCTCGCTGGATAAGAACAACCAAATGAAATCAATTGGTCTTTACGTATTCTTCAAATACTATGTTTGGCTCACAATTTGAGAGGTGTTGAGTTGAAAGATATTAATTGGGCTTTAAGTAGCAAGCTATTGAAAATAGCAAAAAACGCATTTTTTGAAAGTTGTCGAATTTTTTACGGGAAAAGTATTGGGTTTAGGCATATGGTGTAAATGAACTTTTTTGTTCAAAATGAGCTAAAGAATAGGAAAAAATTTTTTTTTTCCAAAAAAATGAATAATTTATATTTGTTTATAAAATTTGTTGATAAAAAAAAATTGTCCATCCGGATCGCGACCCACCATCGATAATCGTGTTCAGCAGGCAAAAATACATTAAAAAAACTATGGTAGGTCCGTTCTAATTGAAAAGGCCACGGGACCCTACCTGGCGCCTAAATTATATCGTCGATGATACTCTTACTAGACAAGATGTCATATTTAAGTTGTGAGAAGTGAGTGGGGCTTAGGTTAAAGGTCTGGGTAGGGGGGCTCTCCCGCTCCAGCTTGCTCTATGGAAAGAGGGTGATTGCCCACTGCGCATGCGGCGAACTCCCGAAAATCTGGGACTGGGCAGAGATGAGTAGAAAGATTGCTAACGCCAATGCTACGGCGTGAGACAACTTTTTTCTGCTGATCGAGGTGACCCGCCGCGGCCAGCCGTCGAACCAAGGCGCACATTTTTCGAGAGTGCGAGACTCGTATCGAAGAGCGTGCGCCTACAAGAAGAGAAGTGGATTCGCGTGGAAATAAGCATATAGGCGCACATTTTGGCGACACGTAGAAGAGGTATACTGAATGTGTGCCTACGAGGAGAGAAGTGGAAAAGTTTACTATAGCTATATATCTAAGCGCACAGCCAAAGCAAGCGACGAGACATAAGTTTTTCTCTTTTGACTGCAACCGAGTATATGCTATATAAATTTAACTTACTTTTGCTCTCTCGCTCTTGCTTGAATGTTATCTATCAATCTTACATTAGATTAAATCGTGAAACTAAATGCTCATAATTTTATGCACATATTTGATACCGAAAGATTTTTTTTTCCGTACGTTAATACTTAATTTAAAATCTTGTATTATTTTGAAAAAATGTTCAGCTAATTTTTTTAAGGATGTCAGTTCAGCTAAAGAACCACTGGTTAATTATTTTTCCTCATCATAATTGATATGAACTGTAGGACAAGCCTCGGAGGTTACCGATAAACATATGTGACTTCAAGATCTCCTTCCCTCGAAATTTCCATAGCTAAGGTAGCAATGGCTTATGCCACCACTAGTCTTGTTTTGCTATCTGAGGATCGATTCCAACTGTCAGCCAATTTTTTTTTTTTAACGTGATTCATGATTCTAGTTTATTTCCCTTTTACTCATATTTTATTGAAATTTAAAAATAATATTAAAAAACCCTTTTTTCCTTATACATCGAAATACCATTTTTAATACTAATTGTATTAAATAATTTCATAAGCTGATACTTATCGTTAGCATGGCCATTTCGGAATTTCATAATAATAAAATAATTTCTTAGGATTTGAGTATAATTCTTACATTTAAGACTCCCAAGAAATTATTAACACAACTTATAATATAAATTATCAACACTTATACATAATTTTCATTAATTTTTAGTTTTTTTTTTTTCTAAGAAATAATTAAGCTGTTCTGATCGATATTTTTATCTATCTATACAATAACCATGATCTTCAAAGGCACAAAAAAACTTACATCAAACTCCCGAAACATTTATTTTCCGTCTTTCGTTGTTAAAAAATTTTAGGTATAGCAGCTATACTTATTGTGTTGATTAAATATGTAATTTCAATGTCAATTACATAATGTTGATTCCGAACCAAACTTTTAATTAGCTTATGTAAATATCAAAACTTAATACCTTTAAAAGATATGCAACAAAAATCTGAACAGTAATGAAAACCAGATCTAATATATATCAAGTTAACTGTTACGTTACTAAAAATTTTTACCTGGTAGTAACAACCACTTGTCACTTATATTATGAATTTCAAAAGTGTAAAAGTTTAAAGCTTGAACATTATTTCCGATATTTTATGAGATCTGTTTTTAAATTGTTAAAATTTATAAGTGTTAATAATTTATATTATAAGTTGTGTTAATAATTTCTTGAGAGTTTAAAATGTAAAAATTATACTTATATCCGAAGAAATTATTTTATTATTATAAAATTCCGAAATGGCCATGCTAACGATAAGTATCAGCTTATGAAATTATTTAATACAATTAGTATTTAAAAAAATGTATTTCGATGTATAAGGAGAAAAAGGTTTTTTAATATAATTTACAAATTTCAATAAAACATAAATAAAAAGGAAATAAACTAGAATGATGAATCACGTTGAAAAAAAAAATTTGCCGACAGTTGGAATCGATCCTCAGATAGCAAAACAAGACTACTGGTGGCATAAGCCCTTGCTACCTTAGCTATGGAAACTTCGAGGGAAGGAGATCTTAAAGTCACATATGTTCATCGATAACCTCCGGGGCTTGTCATACAGTTTATAACAATTATGATAAGGAAAAATAATTAACCAGTGGTTATATAGCTGAAGTGACATCCTTAAAAAAATTAGCTAAACATTTTTTCAAAATAATACTAGATTTCAAATTGAGTATTGACGTACGGAAAAAAAAATGTTTTAATATCGAATTCTGTGCATATAATTATGAGCATTTAGTTTCACGATTTAATCTAATGTAAGATTGATAGATAACATTCAAGCAAGAGCGAGGGAGGAAGAGTAAGTAAATATGTATAGCATATACTCGGTTGCAGTCAAAAGAGAAAAACTCATGTCTCGTCGCTTGCTTTGGCTGTGCGCTTGGATATATAGCTATAGTAAACTTTTCCACTCCTCTCCTCGTAGGAACACATTCAGTATACCTCTTCTACGTGTCACCAAAATATGCGCCTATATGCTTATTTCCACGCAAATCCACTTCTCTTCTTGTAGGCGCACGCTCTTCGATACGAGTCTCGCACTCTCGAAAAATGTGCGCCTTGGTTCGACGGCTGGCCGCGGTGGGTCACCCCGATCAGCGGAAAAAAGTTGTCTCACGCCGTAGCATTGGCGTTAGCAATCTCCAGCGTTGGGTTAGGCGGATTCAATATCGGAACTTATTTCTTAGATCGTATATATAGCTATACGATCGAGGGAGAATGTTCCGTCGAGCAGACAGCACAGCAGTGAAGGGGCATTGCCATAGACACGCGGAAATTTGAAATTGTAATAATAACACAAGGGCCTATCACCCAATGACCCGGGGCACTAACTGGCCACTCTGTTAAATAAATAATTTTTAATAACACATGCGCTTATCACCCAATGACCCGGGGCGCTAACTGGCCACTCTATTAAATAAATAATTTTTAATAACACAAGCGCCTATCACTCAATGACCCGGGGCGCTAACTGGCCACTCTGTTCAATAAATAATTTTTAATAACACAAGCGCCTATCACCCAATGACCCGGGGCGCTAACTGGCAACTCAGTTAAATCAATAATTATTTATAAATGACACAAGCGCCTATCACTCAGTGACTTGGAGCGCTTACTGGCCACTCTTTTAAATAATTAGTTATTAAAATAACACAAGCGCCTATCACCTTATGACCCGGGGCGCTTACTGGCTACTATTGAATAATAAATTATCAAGGAATTACAAGAGCGCCATTTAAAAAGATCTTTGTCGTACTAGAAAGGCAATCAAAATTGTGGTATGTTTACATTTGTTATCAATCAACTTTTTATTATTATTTATTCACTAGATTTGCAATTAGTGCCCCAGGTCATACGGTGATAAGTGCTTGTGTTATTAAAAATGATTTATTTAACAGAGTGGCCAGTTAGCGTCCTGGGTCATTGTGTGATAGGCGCTTGTGTTATCAAAAATTATTCATTTAGCAGAGTGGCCAGTTAGCGCCCTGGGTCATTGGGTGATAGGCACTTGTGTTATAAAAAATTGTTTATTTAACAGAGTGGCTAGTTAGCACCCCGGGTCATTGGGTGATAGGCGCTTGTGTTATTAAAAATTATTCATTTAACAGAGTGACCAGTTAGCACCCCGGATCATTGGGTGATAGGCGCTTGTGTTATTAAAAATTATTCATTCAACAGAGTGGCCTGTTAGCGCCCTGGGTCATTGGGTGATAGGCGCTTGTGTTATTAAAAATTATTTATTTAACAGAGTGGCCAGTTATCGCCCCGGGTCATTGGGTGATTGGCGCTTGTGTTATTAAAAATTATTTATTGAACAGAGTGGCCAGTTAGCACCCCGGGTCATTGGGTGATAGGCGCTTGTGTTATTAATATTACAATTTTGAATTACCGCGTGTCTTTGGCAATGCCCCTTCACTGCTGTGCTGTCTGCTCGACGGAACATTCTCCCTTGATCGTATAGCTATATATACTATCTAGGGAAAAAGTTCCGATATTGAATCCGCCTAACCCAACGCTGGCAATCTCTCTACTAATCTCTGGACTGGGAGCCTTGTCTGCGCACTGCGCTTGCGGCGAACTCTCGAAAATCTGGGAGCGTGGGAGCCTTGCGCACAGTAAACATATATCAGGTATCCGAAAATAGACAAACATACAGACAGACAGAGAAAGTAATGCACACGAATGTATTGTTAAACATGCATTATGTATCAACATATCCTTGGTAGCACAATCTTACGCACTGGCAGTGCGTAAGTCTGCACCTGGTCTGCTTCCAGGATCTTGTGTAATTCTGATGCATGACAAGTGCATAAGACGCTTTGCGGCAGATTTGCGTGCAGGCGAGTGCGCTAGACTCTTGCGTAAGAAGTGCACAAATCTGACGATCAGCCGAGTGCGTTATTCGTCTTGACTCAACGCACTCCTGATTGCGGCAGATTTGCGTGCAGGCAAGTGCGCAAGACTCTTGCGTAAGAAGTGCACAAATCTGACGGTCAATCGAGTGCGTTATCATTTTTATTCGATTCACTCCTTCTTGTTGCAGAATTTTGCAGAATTATTGGAATTGACACAAGCCGTTTTAACTATGATTTTGACTTATTTTGCTTGTAATAACATATTTCTCACGTTTTTGCTGGTGTAGAAATTGTTAAGAAATTTCTGAAGTGAGATTTTAACATTAGAAATTTCTTGAGATTTTTTTACAGGGTTATGGAAGACATTTATTTTTGTGCACTGACATTTTTTCATGTACAATCGGCACCAAAAGATCGCAAATTACCTTTATGTAGGAAAAAATTAGGAAAATACTATGAGTACACTAGTTTTGCTAACTCATTAAGGAAATTTTATTGTATCGGCGAAAAAAAAATTTTCTAGAATTCAGTTGCGTATGTTTTTTATAGTGTTAAGAATGAAAATAGTTCATAATTCAAAAATGTATGTACATGTGTGCTCATGTATGTATGTGTATTTGTATGTGATCGGTCGTGTGGTCAAATTTTAATAATTTGGGGTTCAAACTTATTGTTTTTGCATACTTCTACCGACTCGAAAAAGAAATTTTAGTTTCGCACCGTATCAAGGTTGATGCTGTTCATTTTCGATTATTGACACGGTTTTTAAAAACATTTGTTTTTGCTTTTAAAATTATTTTTATTTATTGCGTATAGAATCAACACTATTTTATATTTTAAATCCTTTTAAAAGGTTTTTTTTTTTACTTCGAATAGATACAATACTTAAACTTCAAGATTTGTTAATGTGTCAGAAAAACAACTAAAAATAACAAAACAAACGTATTTACACTTTTCTCTGATAAAATTTGGATCAAAAGGATTGAAATAATTAACTGGCACTAAAAAAATTGATATATTAGATAGTAAACATAAGTAAAATGTATACTATAATGAAATTACTAGTTAACAAATTGATTCAAATTTATTGCAAAATAAAATATTTAGCGGGTATCATGGCAGGAGTGTGAGGTGCAAATATAAATATTTGGCGTGGGGGTATAAGTGCTTCTCATAACGAATACACCCTATAAACTTATTAAAAAAAACAAGCAAATTGTTCCTTACTTGGCAGTGTGGTTGGAAAGGTCAAGATATCGTGACAGAGGGGGGTTGAAATAACCAGCCAAGAAAACTGTTACATCAAATAGAGAAACATATATGCGTGTATATAATGACAGTTACGAGAGCTTAGAATTTTTAATAATTTACCAATACAAACAGTGCATTTTTCACTAAACACTAATAGTATGTTTTTCGCGAACAATTTCCTCTGATTTATATAAGAAAAATTATTATCAATAAAAATTATACCTGTGGATTTTATTTTTTATAATGATATTGCAAATAAGTGTTAAGCTGCAAAGTGCAGAAAAAGAATAGGAAGTCGAAAAATACTGTTATACATTTTTTTATAGGAAACAAGTACAAACCCATGATTTGTGCACTTCTTACGCAAGGATCTTGTGTTGAAAAGCCTTGGGTTATAGTTTCAAGCAGTCATTATTTAACATCTTCCTTATTCTTGATAAAAATGACTGGAGTTTTGAATGCAGGTTATTTTTACGCCCTTTATTCTTCTTGATTAACTAATCACACATTACATCTATAAACTCTACACTGGATTCACATAAATTTAAACTAATTCATATAAATTTAAACTAATACATGCGACTTGACCGTCACTTTATTTAATTTTGTTTTGGTTTTTATTTGTTTTTATATAACTTGTATTTAATTCTGTACCTTTATTTTTAATTCAACTTCTATTAATCATCCATTATTTTTATTTATTAATGAATTTTTCTCTTAATTTCAAATGTAAATCTATTTTTGTCAACTAATTTGTAACTTTTGCGCATTTTATATTATACTCTGTAAAATTAAAATTTGAGACCGAGCGTGGTTATACCACATGGTCTTATAAACGTTACTTGCTTGCTTACTTACTTACTTACTTACTTACTTACTAACTCAATTACTTACTTACTTACTTGTGTACTCACCTGCACGAAAATTTTGCGCAAATCTGACGCAATCAGGAGTGCGCCGAGTCAAGACAAAAAACGCACTCAACTGATCGTCAGATTTGTGCTTTTCTTGCGCAAGGATTATGTGCACTCGCCTGTACGCTAATCTTGCGCAAATCTGCTGCAAGCGGAACTGCCTCAAGTCAGAATGATAACGCACTTGACTGACCATCAGATTTGCGCACTTCTTACGCAATCTTGCGCACTCGCCTGCACGCAAATTTTGCGCAAATCTGCCACAATCAGAAGTGTGTCAAATCAAGATAAATAACACACTCGACTGATCGTCAGACTTGTGCACTTCTTACGCAAGAGTCTTGCTCACCTGTCGTGCATCAGAATTACGTTAGATCTTGGAAGCAGACTAGATGCAGACTTACACAATTTCGCTGTCAATGTAAATCTTGTGCAAGAAGTACGTTAGAATTGCAAAGACTGTGCTACCAGGGGTGCGTAGGTTGGTAATATAACACACTCTTTATCCTGTATTATTATTCTTTCTCGTTCTCGTTGTTTATATGTTAATGAATAAAAAAAAATAATAATAATTTAATATTTGCTTTTTCCTTATCAACAGTATTTACTGATAAACATACGTATTCGTAAACAAACTCTAAATTTAAATAAAAAATGTAAAATAAATACCACCAAGTTTAATAATATATTATTTGATGTTTCACATCTGTCAGGGGTCCTGAGACTCACACCTGGTTTTTTTTAATCATATTCTTTTATTATTATAAAGAACTTTGTTTATTTCATCTTATGCCATTTCAACATTTATTTACAATAACTAATAATTATTATCGTTTTATCTCTTTAGAAAATTTTGAATCTATTTTATAGTACCTGTTGTGTATAAACAGGCAATGTAGAAAAAAAATACTTCCCTTTGGATCAGTGGCTCAACAACACCTTCATTCTTTTTATGTGAGTTTGTAATTTTAACGTCAAAATTTGTTTAAAATATATTCTGTACCATAGCACAAAACTAATGCAGTTGTACAAAAGCCCCTGTAGTTATGAGGAAATGAGATATACCCTTTTTCTTATATTCCCAGAACATAACTTGCATCTGGTTATACGGGAACAATAGACTAGATACTCTTGCAAAATTCGAAGTAAGAATACACGTTTATACTTTTTTGTTTGCGTTTAGGTGTCTTCATTTTTCCAAAAATTCTTTACACATCAAGTTGTCAATGTTTTCATAATCAAGTAAATTGCAATAATTGCTGCACAAATGAGATCGACAGATAGTGGGAGAACTTTATACTCTTCGCCGCTTTTCACAATCTATAGCTGTATTTTGTAGATGTGTGATCGTGACCTCACTAATGCTGTTTCCCGTGTTTCGTGCATGGGACACGCAACCCCATAACTATATTTATTGAATACATGGAATGGCAGTGTTAATAGATTATCTATACTTTAGAAACATCTTCAGTATTAATTTCATTTTTGATGCTCAAAAAGCAAGCTCCAGTTGAGGAATTTTTTATACCACTAAATAAAACACAGAACATCCCATATTGCTTGGTGTGTTTCCAAAGTTTTTCAATCCACTTATCAACAGAATGTAGAGTTTTAGCAACATTGTCTTCTGCTAAATCATCATTATTCAATGTAACATGAAGGAAACTAAGAGCATGCTCTGCTGCCACCTGTGAACACCTCTTTACTAATTCACGATTGCTTTCCGAGATTACAAGACGCACGTGATCCCCAACTTGGAAGTCATTACCATACGTTATTTTCAAGTTCGAATTTTTCATAAATTTAGAATAATTATTCATTACTTCTGTGCATCCAAAAATCCCTGCAGTTTTGCTGTGCCCTGTTTCAGCATTGGTGGTGCGGTTAAAAATTGAAGATCCCACAGTGAAATTACAATTTTCGTATTTTGATTTCATAGTTCTTTTGTCTTTTTTTAACTCAGACATATAAGAGCTAAAATGTGACTTCTCTATTAATATTGAATCACCAAAATCAATACTGTTGGCCAACTTGAGCTGAACCAATTTCAAAGAAGCTGTAGCATCTTCTGCTGAACAGTGTCCAGCTTTATTATTTTGAATATTTTCATTCAAAAACGTCGAGGCAAGTACCTTTAATTTTGTTTTTCGATATCTGTCTCCTGTGACATTAAATATTACGGCTGTATCAATTATATATGGGTGCATCATTTTCAAAGCATTGAAGTCTGAATTAAGGCTCTGTCCAACAATGATTGCGTCAGCAGGAAGAAAAATTCTTATAAAGTCTTGTACATCAGATAATCTTGTTGTGACCTTTTCTAACATATCTTTGGTGATACCACTATAGGGAGTAAGATAATCTGTAATTTTGTTGTCTGGTTTGACAAGAGTATCATAAACTACATTTAATGCTTCATCTACAATAGATATTCTGGTCAGTTCTAGTGAACCCAAAGTTGTCCTACACATCTCACAATCTATACCATACATTTTTGATTCTGAATTTACCTCAGCATATGTGTCTTTAGTCATTACATAATTCTCATACTTTTTAGCAAGACCACCTTTCAGCGGAATAGGATAATTTTCTTCAATAAGTTGATAAGGTGAAAGTATTAACTCAGTCCTTGAAAACTTGTCAGTTGCTGGCAAACGAACATTTTCTTTTGTATCAACATTTGAAGCTACAATGTAAAAAAATTTATGTGACATGTTAAATAGTAATAGTATCCATAAATAAGAATTAAAGGCATTATTTTAGTATCCTGAGGGGTAGGGATGGATTTTTTTTATATATTTCCATATTTAGCTTTTTGATTGTTGTATTGTTTAAATACACATTACTCCTTTGTGCCACAAAACACTAAATATAACCATTTTTATAGAGAAGTAAAGCCAACGTTATACAGCTTACCTGTTTGCAAAGGAAAAATCGCTTTGAAAAGTTTTACTATGTTATGATTCTTTTCCAAAGCTAGTTCTATAGAGCCAAATTTTCTAAGTAACCGAGATTTCTCTATTCCAGTAAGGGGTACAGCAACCAGTTCTTCAATGATCGAGCCACCATACACTGCAGGAGTAATAAGCTCCAACCCATGATCTAACTTGGAAGTGAGGTGTTGAAAAATCGACTGATTGGACACATAGTGATCAAGGGACAGCCCTTCCAAAATGCAGACAATGGTATGCTTGACTTGGTTATACTTCTCAAGTTTGCACCACCTATCAGGCAGATAAGGCGATTTGTTGCCCATAACACAATACAACAGCAAGTGTTGAATATCCTTGAGAAAAATGGGAATGCGGTCCTGAACATTGACGCTTATGTTTGCACATTCACCTACACCTAACAGCCTGAATCGGGGAATTTTAAGGAAATTTTTTTTTTGTCTTCGAAGCTTTTCTTTGAGCGCCTTCAAACTATTTCCGGAAAGTCTTGGTTTTTTCACCTTTAAGTAGGTTGAGAGCGTGTTGTTTTCCATAGTATACGTATTAGCCTTTGAAATAAGTTATAACTTGTGGGCTTGATTTTTTGCAAGGCACAATTTCAACAGAGAAATCTTAATGTGCACATACACTCTGTAAATGGTAAAATTACCAGTGGAATCATAAAAGAAAAAAAGAATGTAGGTATTAATCAACAATACAAGTAATTTCTAACCATTTTCGATCTCAGGAAAATATCTTTTCTGAACTTTTTTTTTCATATGATTTTTTTTTTATTATGAAGAAAGGAAAGATTGTTTATTATTTTATTTTATATATCTTTTTTTTCCGGTGTTGCTTATAAGAGGCTATTCACAGTTAAGTGAGACAGCAAAAACTATAAGGGCCTATACAGCAAGCTGCCGTAACGAAAAACCACAGATATATAAGAAATAGACTGCTCGTTCTCATGTACGGCGCAGAAGCACAAGTAGAAAGAGACGCAACATCGAACATGTATATATGTCTCTCTTGCACGTTGTCAACGGTGGGGGTCAGTAAACTAAGGCCAGCTGATGCAACTCTCCTACAGCGTTGGGTAAGCCGGATTCAATATCGGAACTTTTTCCCTAGACCATACATATAGCTATACGATCTAGGGAAAATGTTCCGTCGAGCAGACAGCACAGCAGTAAAGGGGCATTGCCAAAGACACGCGGAAATTCAAAATTGTAATATTAATGACACAAGTGCCTATCACCCAATGACCCGCGGTGCTAACTGGCCTCTCTATTAAATAATAAAATATTAATTAACAGCACAAGCACCTATCACCTGATGACCGTTTTGCTATTATTTAAAAATACATATCGTTTAATAAAGCGACCAGTCAGTAACCCGGGTCATCGGGTGATAGGCGCTTGTGTTAATAATGTATACTTTATTATTTAATAGAGAGGCTAGTTAGCACCCCGGGTCATTGGGTGATAGGCGCTTGTGTTATTAATATTACAATTTTGAATTACCGCGTGTCTTTGGCAATGCCCCTTCACTGCTGTGCTGTCTGCTCGACGGAACATTCTCCATAGATCGTATAGCTATATATACGATCTAGGGAAAAAATTCCGAGAGTGAATCCGCCTAACCCAACGCTGTTGGCGTTAGCAATCTCTCTACTCAACTCTGGCTTGGTTGCTTGATTTGGACCATGCGTTTAAGCTGGGTTGCCCACTTTGATTTCTAGTTGGGTATCATAAACGTATAAGAAATGTAGACTGCTCATTCTTATGTACGGCGCTGTAGTAAGAGTAGAAAGAGACACAACATTGAACGTGGGTATCTGTCTCTCTCACGCATTGCCAAAGATGGGGTCAGTAAACTAAGGTCAGCTGGGGTCTGACCGGGGCATTTGATGGAGCTATTCACATAGACATTTTTTGCTTATTTCATTGTGAACGTTCATATTGAAAAGGGAACTCCACTGTTCCGCTAAACTCAAATTGAGGGAACAGACTAAACAGACCTATACTGTGTTTTTTGTCAGTCAACATAGTTGCGACCATATAGGCTTTGTTGCCTGATGCAAAAAGAGGTATAGGTCTGTTTAGTCTGCTCACTCAATTTGAGTTTAGCGGAACAGTGGAACCCCCTTTTCAATGTGAACGCTCCGCATGCGCATTATCGTCATTTTCGATTATTTCATAGGGATTATCGAAAAATCTGCTTACTTAAGCGAGATATCGAATGCCCCGATCAGACCCCTGATGCAACCTTCGAACCGTTGGCAACGCAAGAGAGAGACAGATATACACATTCAATATTGTGTCTCTTTCTACTTGTGCTTCAGTGCCGTACACAAGAACGAGCAGTCTATTTTTTATGCCTACATGTTGGGTATTGAGATCGGCCCTTGAGAGCCTTCTCTCGAAACTTTGGAATCACGCCACAACGTGTAAGCATAGAAAAGCTGGTGGCACTGACAGTCATGAGCCTTCTCTTACCGTTTTCGAAACTCACCACTTTACGGAAATTAATCTAGGGCAGTGGTACTAGTGCTATGGGGCCAATCCCAACATGGTTCAAGTTAATTTCTTTTCGGAGCAAACGAAGCTACGAAACGGGCAAGGTGCATGCGTAAACATGGAAATCATATAGCGTTTATTAATCAACTTCAGCTTAGATCAATGGTCAGAAAAGTGCCATTCGTGGCAAAATTAGTATTTATCTTCTACTCGAAAATCGAACATAAGCTGATTCATTTGAAGGTCAATTTACGAGCAAGAGATATACTTTAATCTTGTCGCAAATGGTATTTACTTAGACAAATATTCATTGTCTATCTAGTGTTCTGGGTTGCTGCTGGCTTTTAAAATCGACTGCATGATACTACTTTATTTACAACATTATTATTCTTCTGTATAAAATATGACAGAAAATATTTGGTATTTCTACTACTTAATCATGACAGATTTCTCAATTTCTCAAGTAATCCATCCTGGTGAGAATTGCGGATGGTTGAGGTTTTTGACAACTGGGCCTCAGACCTCAGCTCTTGATTTATTGCGAGATAAGTACACCTGTACTGGAAACTAGTGCTAATAAAAGCTTAGGTGTTAACGCTTGGATGTTTATGCAAAATAATTATGCTTTTTATGTTATGCGTTGAGACCTAAAGTCAAAACTGTAAGCTCTTGAGTCATTTGAGTAACTCAGAAAGAGTAAGAGTGAGTGAAATAAAGGAAAGTGTAATTTTATTAAAGTGATTCAAAGGATTTCTTGTAAGTTAAAAACACTTGGTAAGAACAACAGTGCACACCTTGTCCTGCTTCTTCTTGTTGTCATCACTTGCCATATGAAATATCATCATGAACAGTGTTGTGCTATGGTTGGTCTACTGAAGTCGAATTGATAATGTGTCTGCTTTTTTCATATTTTTCCAACGTATTTCTATGTGTAGTGGGCGTACATGTGCGTATTGGAAACTTGATCTTTAGACAAGTTAAATTTTGTGAACTAGATCAGAAGTCTAACAGAAGTGCTATCCTTTCTTAATCCATTAAGGGTAAGTTATTTATTTGTAGATCTTGTTTGCAAATGCGATTACTTCATTGTTGAATGCATTTTAAGTGGAAAAAAATGTATTTAAAAATCTTAGACAGTTTCTTTATTTCATGTCATTAACTTTGGATAACTCTAAATTGTGTTGTCCTCATGTAGGTCAGTTTTATCAGTTATATTTTATCCAATTAAGTTATGAGGGTAAAAGTGTAGTTTAGCCCACCCTTTGAGAAGTTAGCTGCAGTATGGCGATCAAGTGATGCCATGATAAGAGAGAAAAGATTTTGTGATGTTTCGTCCCGGGAGCACGCCAGGACTCATCAGTAAGGCTGATGACGTGCTCCCTGCCTTAGACACCTATATCGGTGGGGGTACCCTAGCTCAATCTTAAACGCCCTTATATATTAACCAACATGAAAATCCGGGCACTTGCGAGTAGGTTAACTTCAATGGTTGGACCCCTAGCGGATGGTTGGAGAAAGACGGAGAGCAGTAGTGACCATGTGGTAGTGAGGGTCCCCACAGCAGCAATGTCAGTGCTGCCAGTAAAAATAATGGCGGCAAATTCAAAATTGATTCGGTTAAGTATTATAAAACAAACACATCAACCGCGGGAGATTTAAATTATTCCAATACGTTCATAATAATGTGTTTGTTCTGAAAAGAACAGATTGTTTATAAAAATATGCTGTTCATTTTGAAGAGACTTCAGGTGTTGTAGTAGATGAATAGATGGAAGCAACATCTCGCATGTATGCATCAAAGATACATGGTTCATCTGCTCTCATACGAAGATACATAAACTGCGCTAAGTAAGAATCAAAATGATTATTGCTCCTATCAGCTGCAGGAAATGTCCTCTTGACATCAGTGCACATACCTTCGATCGTATTCGTGCAAGCGTTCGTCTGTTTATCTTTGAATGTTACCGAATGATTCACTGACAATTGTTGATACCCTCCTTTTTCCAATTGATCATACGACTTCCAACAGTCGCCCATGATTGTCGTTCCAGGTCGAATATACTTTTTGATAAGAGGTACCAATGTATCAGCAGATCTATCAGCAACAGTCAAGAGAAAGCATTGATTGCTGCCTCTTTCCATCCACCAAACACCTACTGATCTTCAACACGCTTGCCTCGATTATATTTGCGTTTACCGAACTTAGACGCTTGGCTTATTCATCGGACATTTATATACACTAAGGTGTTTAATGCTCCTCTTTACAACTTTTTTTTATAAGTCTCCTTTGTTACTGTTGCCAACAAATAATGAGTGTTAACACACTGTGACAAGTAAAAAAGGAAGAAAAGAAAATAACCCTTGGATATTCCATGGTTATTCTTATCATGTAAAAAACAAGGACAAGAAGTAACGTAAGTTAGTCTGCCTTAAGCATTTATTTAAGTATATATTTTTTGTCATATTTTGACTTAACATTTTCAGTTGTCATTAACCAAACACAAAAAAATTTAAAAATTTATGTCTCTTCAGTTTGTATATTCATTGCATAAACAATTTTATTATTCAGCTGTGCGAAATTATTGCAGGTATTTACGTTGTATCAAAAAAGATTGTAAGGCATATGGTAATTATATGAATAATATTTACATACCAACAGTGAAAAAGCGTAATCATGCATCTGAACTAATGAAGGCTAAAAAAACAAGCATTTCATCGAGAAATGAAAAAAAAATAGTACGATTCGTCTTATCTACCCAAAGCAAGTATACAATACTGCCTCAATTAGGTAAGAACTTCATTAAATAAATATATAAAAGGGTTCATAAATACATACTGAAATTTAGAATTGCTATCAGTCACAGGTCAGTTAGTTATTACGCATGCGTACGATAAACAGCGTCGCTATAATTTCGTTTGTTTACCAGTCCAAAATAATATATGGGTATTTTGTAGAAGTACAGATACTTTATCAAATTTTTTGTTGCAATAAATACGCAATTTTTAAACCACGTTCTCGGGAACGAATTTTATTTAAGGTTTGAACTGTATACTCCTTTTATTACTTAAATTTTTCTCTTGAGAATAAATTTTGCATTTTCAAAGTATATAAAGCATAAGCCTAACTTTTTGAATGTTATGGTGTTGTCCTATAATGAAAGTAGAGATTTACGAAATACAAAGATTAATCTTGGTATTACATCTTTTCTCGATTTTCGAAATAGTAGTCGCAACAAGATATTATTCTAAATTTCTAGACAATACCAAAACAAAGTCCTCAAAAACACGGGTTTTATATTCAACTTTTGTTTACTTTTAAATTCATTTGCCATCTAACGATTGTCTATATTTAATCTATCCAATAATATATACTTTTCCGCTGCAAATTTGAATATCTTTCTTTTTAATTAAACCGTTTTCTTTTGTGTTCAGAACTTGAATCGCATTGTTTTTCTTGGAAAACTAAAATAGAGCCTTGCATTGGGAATCGTTAAACCAAGTTGTTGTCGTAAGAGGCGGTGCGTACACAAAAAGTTAAGAAAATGTATTGATTTTCATATGTTTTTGTTAACAAGTTGATACGGTCGACTTTCAAAATTACTTAAAACGTAATTATGATGATAGTTTTGACTGGTGGAATGTAAACAAAAGTTATGTTGCAATTAGTTCATTTATGAATGTTGTAATTACTTAATAGAAATCGCCACATCGCTGCCCAAGTATCGTATGCGAAAGTGCGATCTCTTATTCAACGGTTCCTGTGTTAATGTGTACATTTCTAATTTTGAAGTGTTCCATGGCTTACTTTATGGACAGAAGATGTTTATCAATGAAACGTTCAAAATTGTTCCTCGTCTGCAGGGAGCTTACCAACTTATAACGATTATGTTTAAAGTAACAAACGGTGGATTCAAAAAGGTATATTATTGCATTTTGTTGTAGAAAGTTTTATTTTAGTCTACTATCTAATGTAAGCAAGATAAAAATTACGTGCGTCTTAATTGTGGGTCGAAAAAATTACGAATAGTCTTTATGCAGTTACATTGTAGCGTCTTTTAACAAACTTAATTGCAAGCGCTTTCAATCTACCTCGAAATATACATATTTCAATGAAGTAGGACAAAAATTAAAGTTAGTTTTTAATGCTTTTGATAACTTTGAAAGCAGATTTCTTAATTATTTAATGAATAATTTAATATTAGTCAGAAAATACAGTTTTACTATAAGATAAAACTTGAGTCTATTGAAATAATGTAAATGTTCGTATTAGAGTTTTTTGTGTTTACGAAATGTAAACACATTTGACTTGATTTCATAAGATTTGTTTTGTAAATAAGATAAACAATTTGTATACACACTAGAATGTTTAGAAACAGTATAATTTAAAAATTAGCCATTTTTATTTAAAACAGTGAATGCTCATAAATTAAAAATTAGAATATTTATTTAATTTACAAACATTTTTTTATTCATTCAAATAAATATTATTATATAGTATCCAACTAATGAATAATTTATTCGAATACAGAATACTGTTGCTTTGAACAGGTCATTTATTTGAATAAAAAAATAGAATATTGTTAAGAAAATATGTGTTCAACTATACTGTATAACCAAGGGAAAGAGAAATGTCCTTGAGAAATTAAAATTTATTCGCAGCAAAATATTGAATTGGCGTCGTACTTGAATACATAATGAAAATGTTAATTATTTAAGAAAGTCACTATGTTTAAGAAATATAATAACTAATAAGTTTAAATAAATTTAAACAGTTATGTTAAATTGACTAATGGCAAGACTGTACGTCATCTCGTTTAATTAACACTTTTATAAGCAAAAGACTCTTTATTTTAATAATAGTAACAAAATATTTTGTGTATTCAAATACATAAAATGTCAAAATAATGAGAATAAAATAAAATTGAAAACATTTTTGTTCAGTAAAAAATATATTTTGGTACCAGAAAAAATATTATAATATACTATTTCGCTTTACGTTGTGTAATATGTGAGAGAGAAAAAAATTTTATAACTTCAGTATAGTCAATAATTTTTTATGCGAATTAAGCAGTTTTCATCAAAATTTCTAATAAATAAAAAATAATTCAACAATGTGAATTTTTGTAGTGATTAGTACTTCAGTATAAACAGGTAACTACTAAAATATCTCTATTTTTTAATTGAATCATTTCTAAAACAAATCATTAAATAAGGACATAACAATTCGCACATCAAATGACAAAAAAAAAAAAAAAACTAAATCTTGGATATAAAAAATGAAAAGAGTTTAGATCCGAAAAGACTTCAGATTTTCGCATAACTAATAAATATGACATTTACACTCTTGTAGAAGTTATTTGTGTACAAATAATAGTATACAGTAATAATAATAATTACACGATTCATAACACACATTTCTAACGAACAGTTCGTCATTTTTAGTATAAATGTACAAAACAATTAACCATAGTTTATGTAAATAGTCGATTCAGAATTTCTAATTATCCATCTAATAATGCTGTCGAATAAATGTCTATTTCGTTCTAATAAACATTTATCACGTAATAATAGATCTTTTATTCCCCCTACTACAATCATTAATTTTTTTACGACGGTGTTCATTCAAAATTAATAAAAGTTATTCGCTTAAAAAGCAACAAGTTATTGGATACTGAAATACGGTTTTGATTATACTTGAAAAAATCGTGTGCGTGATTCAAAAATTAATTGTTTAAACAAACCAATCTTTTTTCTCAATAAATACTTATCAAATGGTGTTTCACGTTAAGACATATATATATAAAGTATTATATGAATTTCATTACTCCGTTAGTCTTATACTAAATTAATTATGAAAAAGATTCATCAAAAAAAACAAATCAAAATTTTACTAATTACTGGGTTTATTAATAATAATTAAACAGCGGACAGTGGGTGCTCGGGTACCCAAGTAAAAAGTTATACTTCTATAAAATTATATGGCAGATATATTATAATAAAATTAGCAAAAAAACATGGTTATTTTTAAAAAAATGCTATTAACGCAAAAAGAATCTGGGTGGTAGTTAAACGATTTCAGAACAAATCTAAATAGTTTTAGACTCCAAATTGTGTCAGCTAACGGTCCAAAAAAATGGTAATAGTGGCCAAAAATGGTTTTTCGCGTCTAGAAAAAACTGGAGAGTTGGACAAACAGTTACAATGATAAAAAAGATGCGCAACTTCAAGACGAAGAAAATGAGCTCCGGTGGGATAAAATCGGTACTGCCGTTTTCTCGTTATTTGAAAAAAAAGTGCCACGTAGGACCGGTTTTTTTTAAATCTATAACTCGCGATCCTTTCAACATTTAGACTTAAAAATTGAATCCAAGGTATATCTTGTGTCTCTCAACATCCATACTCAATTTCAAGACGATTAATTGTAAACTTTTTGCAAACCGCTGCAAGAAGCAAAAAATAGTCCCTCCGCAAAAAAGTTGGATGTGACTGGTTATTCAACATATTGCCATTTTTCAAATGGCAGTGTACTCGTAGAGAGTAACTCTACAACCTATTTAAATGTCAATCCGTTTTGCATTTCGGAAGTACGTGAAAAATTGATGTCAAAAACCGGCTATTTTCCGTGGATGCGGCAGTGTGGCGAGCCGTCGCTGTAGGCCATGCCCCCTCTCCGCATCATAGCTCCGGGGTTTGCGAGCGGCTTGCTGCGCCGCCGCATCCACGGAAAATAATCGGTTCTTAGCATCAATTTTTTGCGTACTTCCGAAATGTCAAACGAATCAAAATTTTATTAGGTTGTAGAGTAACTCTCTAGGAGGACACTGCCGTTTGAAAAATGGCAATATGTTGAAAAACCAGCTACGTCAAACTTTTTTGCGAACACGGAAAAAAAATCAAGCATCTGTAGCATGAATACCATCCATACATCGACAGTGTGAGAGAAGTATTGGGTTAAACGCATCGGTTCACATAGCAATACTGTGCGATACAGGTATAGACTGTATAAGATGCGCTCAAACGAATGTAGTATGGTCTGCTAGCGTATACACTGTGACACACACGGTCGTAGCGCGTGAAGCCCAAGCGCAAAGTGTTTCGTGTGTACTCATACTGATTTTAAATGAGAGACATGCATGAGATACACAGGCATCTCATGTATTCTTCGTGCCTATCATGGGGTTGGTCTTTTTCACTGTGCTTACTAAGGTATACTTAATCTATTAGAATACACATTACTGTAAATTTAAGGGCTGTCCTATGATAAAATATTACATAAAAAAAAATTTTTTATATATTTATATGGCAGAAAAATCCTAATAATTTGATATAATCAAGACTCAATAATAGACAATTCTTTGGATATAAATACGTAGTTCCAACTTCTACTGATATTAACCGATGTGATTGACATCATTGTACATAATTAGTTAAGTCCATCATTTTAACACTTAGTGGTAACAAAAAATGATTTTTGTATTTACCTAAAGTAATTTTTAAAAATTTTACAAAAACTATGAGGAATATTTCTATTGGCATTTTCATACTGTTTAATCTTTTCGCGCTGGCACAGGTGTTTATTAATTTACCTTTTGCCGTATAACCTTCAAAATTGTAACGTATACTGATGTTGTTTCGGTGATTGTCTCCGCTCTCTCTCTCTCTCTCTCTCTCTCTCTCTCTCTCTCTCTCTCTCTCTCTCTCTCTCTCTCTATATATATATATATATATATATATATATATATATATATAATGCACTCAGCGCAGGGTGTTGACAAATAAAGTTGAGCACAATTCACATGTAGTACACTTGAACAAAATATCAGTAATTAATGATGAACAATCGCCACATTAATTTAGTACTTATTAAGGGGGCTCCTACGACTACTGCTGAGGTCAAAGACAAACAAAAAATAAAGTTTTGTTTTTCAATAAACAAATGTGTCTGAAAATCATTATGATATTTTTAATAACGTATGAAGTGGGAAAAATGATATTTATGTGTGCAGTTTAACTTTGTACGAAAAATTAATTATTGTTTTGACCAGTCTAGTGCATACGAGGGTACACCACCAGACCAGACCACCTGTGTTGGTGTAGTATAGCGATGTAATACATAGGTATATGGTATATACATGTCGTGAACAAGTACGTCTGCTACCCACGTGACCTCCTGACCTCCCGGACACTATTTATTTATTTCCATCACAAATATCTCGCTAAAATGGTCCTTTATCCACAATTTTTAATACAGCATATTACAGAGGAAGACTTTATCTACAAAACGTATATATTCAGTCTGCTGGGACTTTTAATTTAGGTTTATTATAAACGAAAACAAATTGTTTTTCACGCTGCCCCATAGGAACACGTGCTAATAGTTACAACTTTGAGCTCGGATTTCTTAAAATTTTGACCCATTCGAAATATAATTTAAACCACCATTAAATTCAGTAGACTTTTATTTACAAGAAATAATATATCTCTGTTTGGGGACTTTCGTGAAGGAGCCCCCTTAAAGAAATAACTATTACCTTGGTTATTCATCATTATACACATAAAATCACACGAGCATCACACATATCACATCAGTATATCAGCTGTAATGAATGCGTATTGCAGACCACGTATGTTATGTATAGGGTATGCCTATAGCTCCCACTCGAATTCAGCGTGCGTACACGCGAAACACTTTGCGCGTGGGCTTCACGCACTACGCCCGATGTGTGTCATAGTGTATACGCTAGCAGACCATACTATATTACTTTGAGCGCATCTCATACGATCTATACTTGAAATCCAAGCATTGCACACATGAATCGATAGTCATACTAACGCAGTATAGATTCTCATGCTACAGCTGCTTGATTTTATTTTCAGTGAAAGGACCATTTTTTGCTTTTAGCAGCGGTTTGCAAAAAGTTTACAACCGATTGTCTTGAAATTTAGTGTGAATGTTGAGGGACACAAGGTATTCGCTATGCGCCTATGTCAGGTGGCGCCGTTGAGTGAAAGATATTGTCCCTTGCTGAGATCGCCAGAATGTAAAGAGCCTTATAGGAAAATTTTTTAATAAATTTAAAAAAGAGATATTAAGTATGAATTGACCACAAAATATCGGTGATTTGAGTGTGTTATGTCACTGTACAGTTATAAATTTTGATGTGTGTTGTCATGTGTACTACAAGATTTGAAAAAACAAGAACATGAATTGCGACTATGATAACACAGTATATATGAGTGCATATACATGCTTACACTTGTGGAAAGCTTAAAGGCATACAAATAATCCACGAAAACGTAATATAAATGTGCAAAAGTTAACGTAACCTGTCATTAGTATTTACGTTTATTGAACACTGTGTTGTGAGAAATAGATAAATGTAAGCAGTACTTGTGTTTTTCAAGCTCTACATTAGTGCAAGCATGTGTATGCACCCATATGTGCTGTGTTATAACAGTCGCAATTCATGTTTTCATTTTCTCCAATGTTGTAGTACACATGGAAACACCAAACATAACTTATTATTGTACACTAACATAAAACACGCTCAAATCACTGATTTAGTTCGTCAATTCACTCTTGATAATTTTTTTTTAATTTATTTAAAAAAAATTCCTGTAAGGCTGCATGCAATCTGGCGATCTTATCGAGAGACAGTTTCTCTCATTCAACGGTGCCACCTGACATAGGCGCATAGTGAATACCTTGCATTTAAATATTGTAAATGAATTTTATGGCATACTGTCGAAAAGTTAATTCTTGGTCCAAAGTGTGTACAACGTTTCGGTTGTATATTGACAACCCTTTTCAAGCAAGAAGTTAGCTTACCATGTAACCTTATGGAAAAATCACTTAAAACTGCATTTATAACATCTGTATGAACCCCCCTATTTTTTTGTATAAAAGATTACTTTTAGATAAACCTGTTTCTTTTTTAAATAGTTCTACGATTATTATTATTATCTTTTTTTGCTTTCTGAATAACAAAAAAAAAAGATCGAGAATGTGTAAAAGCGTGTATGTAAGCTCATTTATATGAAAAAAATAGTTTCCATCGTTGCTGCATATATTCTCGCTCCTCTCACCTCTCTGAATTTGGAGCTGAACTTTTCCCCTACTAACTATGTGACGAACGTCTTAAGGTGGCTCCTCACTAAATCAAAACACTGGAGTATTAAATGATATTTTAAAGGATGATTCTTGAAGGTGCAAGGAGTCTTTTCCAAAAATTTTAGACCTCGTCACCACCAAAATTGTTGAAAAAAACTAACTGGAAAATAGACTCTGTAACATAGCCTCTTATGGAGGGTCGTCAAATTGGTGGCGCAGGTTGTATGATATCTCAGCAAAGATACTGTAGTTCTTAATAGAAAACTATATAGCAGATAGAAGAAATCAGAATCTTTCCAACGACATTCAGGTACTTGGACATTACCATGGGTTTTATAGGATATTTTGTGAAAATAGTAGATAACTGTGCAAGTCACAGAACAGATGAAAAGTGTGGGGCGTCTGCTACACCGAAGAGCGGTAGCCCGCGTAGTTTGAATTGGTCAGAAAGTTGTACGTAAAATGAATAGGAGTTGTGGGGAATTGTAATTATAATAAAAATAAATGAGACGCTGAACTTAGAAAATAATTTAATGCGGGGCTGACTTATGTACTTTTTTGACTAATAGATGAAATTAATAGAATATATCACGATAAAGTTAGGACACGGTTTTATTTACTCGTCACTAATAAATAACTTGTAGATTTTTTTTGTCTTTGGTCACCCGTGGCTTATTATTAGGTACTTATCGTCAGCTTATTATTATTTACATACAAGGGTTATGTTGTCAGATTTGTATACATACGTCTGCTCGGGTCACTGTATTGTACGATATAGGTCAACGGTGTAGATGTGACTAAACTTTTTTTGAAGGGACTATAGGTACCTATCCATTTTTAGTCAAGAACCTCCACAGCCAATGAAAAGCTGTGTTGCAGTATGCTTACTCTTCTTGTGGGATTTATAGTGAGGAGCCACCTTAAGTTAAAAAATCACCTTAATCACGAAGAAAAAATTGTAAAAGAAGTTAACGCAATAAAAGTCAATTATTGTATTAATACGGTACGAAATTTTTTTTTTTTTTAATCATGAATATAGTAAAAAAATGTTACAAATTGTATAAACAATTATTTATTTATTTTAAAAGTAACAAATTAATGATAAGTAAATAAATGTTTGTTAATACATATGAAAGCTGCTCTGCTAATATATACGAATTTCTAAATTTTTGAAAAAACATGTACCAAAAAATGTATTTCATTAAATAAATGAATTATTTATTTAATTTATAACTAAGCCAAAAGAAGCAATACACAGTAAATAAAAATGTACATTAAGAATAAGTTACTAACCGTAAAGTAAAATGAAGTACAAGAATCTCCCTCGTTGGGCCTACTTATAGCAGAGTGGGTAAGGGCTTCGGCCAGTGCGCAAAGGACGGGGATTCAACTCTACTTAAAAACTTCTTTTTTTTTTTTTTTTTTTTTTTTGTGGAAGTTGGTTAAAAGAAAAAGAAATAAAATTCAAAATGTGTGTTGTAGTGTGGTATAATGAGGTTGTGCAGTGTGGTGTGGTGGCGTTATGTAGTGTAAGGGGACCGGGAGTACGTCAAGAGGATTGGGGCGAAGGGGGATAATTAAGCAAAATCCACTTCCGTTCCACTTTTTCTCAAGGTCACCCATCTGAAATCGTTCATTTACTCTGTAGGGCAGAACGTGCCTATAGAAGTATAACTTCAAAAACTTTTTCGTTGTTTCATAATTTTTCTAGAGTAAGAAATGAATTGTGAAACAAAGCAACAGTTTTTAATTATTATTAATAAACCCAGTCAGTAAAAACATTCTGATTTAAAATGTTTAACCAACCTCCCAGTGAGAACTCAGTTGATCTAAAATAACAAATATTGAATAACAATTTTAGACATTACCAGTATTTTCTAGTATCGATAGCCACAAAACAGAAACTACGTTCAAAAAATTATTTTTTTTCATTCAACAAATCTTTCCTGCATTTCCGCCTAACGAATGTAGCTGTGACTTCGAAGTAGCCATTAGAAACGCAACTGAGGGATTTTTCTGGGCATAGTTATCAGATGCTGCTATTTCCAATACGTGCAAGTATGATAATAATTAATGTTTTAAAATATAATACTATAGTACTGTAATTTGATCTTTAAAGAAACGTCATACCATGTACTTCGTCACTAGTATAAGAGGAAAAATAACCTCGTATACGTATTCCATAAAATTAACTAGAAACAACAAGAAGCTTGTTTTTGCATTTTGCAAAGTATATGTGAGCGAACCCTTTGAAAGGCCTGCCGCACAAAGACTGGCATAATGCTTTGTTATCTTCTTTGTCACGTGATCGTTATTCTTTTTCTACACTTATTAGAGATAACATCTTATTCTTGTATCATATTAAAAATTCACAATTTTCCATGATTTTGTTCACTCCAGTAAATATAATTATTTAAGAGTACATTTTTTCTTGGCAAAATAGAAAGTGTGCATTAGGCAAGATTACACTATATACAGAGATGATAAGAACAACCTCCAGGTAGAACATTTGTTCTAGCAATTAAATGATTAAACCAACAAGTTTAAACGTTTTTTAGAAGCAACCACAAAAAAATATAGCCCTCGGCCATTACAAAATTATTAAAGCTGTAAGAAAAGTATGTAGAAAAAATTTATAAAATAATGTGTAAACTATTTTTAAGAATGTGTGCATTTTTGTATAAATTGCCGATAGTGACTCGTGTTTTTTTATTCTTTCTACGATGTCATACAGATGTAGTGCTTATTTAAGTCTTAGTTTAGTTTTTATTTCATTTCGGTTAGAACATTTCATTGACACAAGCAGCTTAGCTACACGCATCCGAAATGGACGTATTTTTTTAGAAAATTGACTAAAATTGACTTATCACCCATATGTATATAATCAGTCATATCTCAAAATACCATTGACCAAAAAAATTCAACTTCAACTTGTGTGCATTGTTATGAAGTTACTATCGTTCACTTGAAGAAAATTTGTTATTAATTATTTCTTAAGTTCAATTGTTGATTACCGTCGACAAAAAAAATGGATTATTTTGATTATACATCTTAACTATTCAAGGACTTCCGTCAATGTTACAAAGTTAATTTTTTGGTTTTCCATCCTTTTTCAAAATTAAAAAATTGAAAAAAACACCTAATTTCCGCAAGAGAAAAAAATTTATAATATGCATTCAACCAAAAAAATTTTAAAAATTCTCGACAAACTTCTATGGAACAAATCTTTTTTTTTTTTTTTGTAACAAAGTTTTTCTCAAACTAACTAAAACATAATTTAGTGTTTCAATTACAGTGCTTGGAAAATATTAAGTACAAGATGTAGATAAAAAAGTTTTGTGCCCAAAAAATGGGCAGCTGTTTTTTCTTTAAAACAATTTTTATGAACATAAATGTTTCATAATATTCGTACTTACGCTAAAGTATAATTCATAAGATTTGTAGGCCTTGTAAAAAAAGCTAACAAGTTAGAATAACTACTGTTCAACATGAGTCTGAAATTTCGAGCGCTCACCCAAGTTATTTTCGAAAATGTAAGAATACCCTACTTACCAGAAACTAAGCTTTGCTAATGACTAGAAATGACTTTATAATAATAACTATAACTAAAATAATAAATTTTTACGAAAAATAAAAAGGAAAAACCATTATAACCAATTTCACTGGGACTTCAGGAGAAAAGAACAGGTTTTCAGTAAAATACGTTCAGTGACCGAAACGTATGAGCTTTACCCCAGTAGTTTTTTAATTTTTTAAAAAATTTTTTAGTAGCGATCTAACAGTATAATTCTTCAAAATTTTCTAACAGTGGAAGTATTATAAATAACAGCAGAAACACCAGCGTTCGTCATAAAAAATCGAAATTTTTTATGAACTTCTGATGTCAAATCGCTGTTCTTTGATTTTCCCCCGCCAACATTTTCCATACTCTTTAATTTTAAAGCACAGAATATGCTCCTCAAGTTTGGAAATGATCCGAGTTGAGGAAAAATTTTGGCACTCAAGAAATGCACCGTAGATCTGCAAAAATTAGTCGATATTTTCGAAGCTGCGCGTAAAAATCGGGCAATAACCGTTTTACCCCGGCCTTTTTTGATTGTACAGCAATTCTGTGATATGGAAAACAAATTGAGGTTATTCCGAGACGGTTTGACTAAGGGAAAATTTATAAAGGTGCTGCGGAGCAGCGACACTTTTCAACGAAAATTGCGATATTCCGTGAACATTCGATCTTTCATCGGTATTATTCGATTTTTCCCCGACGATATTTTTAACACTCTTTAATTTTGAAGCACAGAATATGCTCCTGAAGTTTAGAAATGATTCGAGTTAAGGAAAAATTTTGGCACTCAAGAAATTCACGGTAGATCTGCAAAAATTAGTCGATATTTTCGAAGCTGCGCGTAAAAATATTTTTTGGGTTTTGGGACGCTGTGATGCTTGCAAACGAATGTCGCGATATCCAGTATGCATTGATTGGCCTGGCCCACTAATTTGCCATTTGTTTAGCATTTGGTGTATACATCGTACGTTTTTAATGATTGTTAATGTTGGGAATTGAGAAAAATTTGTAATCCTTCGCAGGATCATTAATAACTTAATTAACTAAATCACATTTTATACATTATTCCGATGAGCTTAGTACGAAAAATACAAATGGCGTAGAAATGAGTTTTTATTTACAAATACAGGAGAAAAAAATTTTATTATGCATATAAAATAACAAAGTAAGATGAATCTATTTTCTTTATAAATATGTTAAACTTTAGAAATTAGACTGTTTGTATTTCTTGCACAGTCTGCAAATAAAATTCTCGAGGTCCTCAATGTACGAATCGATTGTTTCAACTTCGCTGTCTTTATTACTGTTTTCAGTGTACGATGTATGAATGTATCTGTTACACTCCAAGCATTTTATTTTATTACTTTCAAGTACACGAAAGCAATGCAGACAATAATTTTCTAGATTTTTTGATTTTAATAACAAATTTTGGGCCACAGTTTGACGAAATGCTGCAGGATCGAAGTCTTCTTTAAATCCTGTGTTTGAGCCAATACATTGTGCATAGTACATCACATACATTCTGCAACTGTGCACGTCACGTGGTGCTTGCAGGGATAAACATTTATTTACATTTTCGATTTTCCACTGATTTTTACGATATTTGTAGAAGCTTGATGTTTTTGTAGCTTTTTTACAAAAGCAGTAATTGCTTCTTTTAATCTTTTTTCGTCACTAGTATGTCCATATGGATCAAATACAGTTAACGTTGTATTTTCCAGATGTACCATTAACAAATACCAATGAGAAAAATATAAATACGGCATAAAGATAATTTTTTCTAAATTTTTTTCGGTTTTTAATATTAATTTTTTTTAAGCGTTTATCAGTCGTTGCTCAGAAAAATCACCAATAAATGTTCGTATATCATCGGTACATATAAATGTGCACTGATCCCATTCGTCTATATTTGAACATATATAGGCATCAATTACCTGTCCATCTACCCATTTAGGATCTTTTAAACTACTGAATTTGCGGGCGGTGAGATAACATTTTTCTTGACTCAAAGATTTTTTCGAACTATAGCAACTCACTGCTAAGTGCCCAGATTTAGATATCCAATAATAATTTAGGTTTTGCACTACTCCATTAAAGTATTTTTCCATTTTATCACTACGATTGTCACTGTTTGGTACATCAACAATTTTATGTAACTCAACTATTTTTTTTTATTTTTTAAGTCATTTACAGATAGGCCACTTTACGACTACTATTTTTGTTGTATTTTTTTAAAATTGTTTTCGCTATTGTGTTATTGCTGATGCTTTTTTGGTATTTATTTGAGGGCAAGTTTTCCGGAGTCTTTTTCGTCGATTTATTTATTTTTTTATTCTCGCACTTTGAGATCTTATCTTCATTATCACTCATTTTATTTATAATCTTGTTGATTTCCGTTAATTTATCATGACCTTTTTTCCTATTATATTCTCCTTTACCTTTACCCCACTTTTCTTCAGTGTAAGAATCAGGGTGTGCTTCTGGATAATTTGACGTATGCTGCTTTTTACTGCCTTTCAAGCTTACTTTTAATTCCAATTTAGACATAATCTGTTTGCGATTATTTTCGAATTGTCTCACTCTATCAGCCAGCGACGAATTCCTGTTTCCTTGAAAAACTTGCTCTTTGTTTACTTTATGTTGACTTTCTACAAAAGCATTGCTTATTCTACTTGTTCTACTTATTCTACTACTCCAATCCCATGAATGGACGGCCACGACCAATCTATAGTAACAGCTGACACAATTGGCCAACGATTAACTGTTTGTATAACAAATGCTTTATAGATATTTAATACAGTTTTTACGCTACATACTGTATGATCAGATGTAAACCATCGAACAACTTCCAATATCTCATATTTGTACTTAGTGAGGATGGTATAATAATAAATTTGTTTTTCTTGTAAACCTTGTGGTGTTCTCACAATAGAGCCGGTCGCATCTATGTGTAAAATAACTTTATTTTCTCTACATACTAGTCTGAGATCTTCTTCTGTAAACATAAGTACGCATATAGGTAAACTTATATATCTAATAAACGGATCGGCCATAAGTTGTTGATTGAAATACAATTGCATCAGGTCAGCCAAGTCTATTGATTTTAAAGATAAGCGATTTTTTTTAGCATCTTCTGATTTTATCTTATGTAATGTATCTTGTCTCACTAGGTCTTGCATATGTCCATCTTGAACTAATTCGACGCAAATGTCTTTTTCTATTTCAGCTAAAAGGTTGGCAGTACTTCCATATCGTAATTTTTCTGCCAAAGTTATCCTCCGTTGACCACGAACTTGCTCAAATACTAGATCTGCTTCAATAGTACTGTGAACATACTGTAAGCCCTCTTTATCACTGGAAATTAGCATAGTCGCAGTATTTGAGTTGACGTCGTAAATTCGGAATCGGAACCACTGATTATGTTCGGCAGATCTACATTCAGCGTAACAAACGATATCGTCTTCGTTATACCGAACTTTACCTCCGAATCCCAACGTGCAGGTACAGTGCCAAGATAATGACATAATCTTTTTTACCGCAAATTTTACCGTGTAAGGTGCACACTCTACTTCAAAAAATTTAAAATATGCTGATGGGTACCTGACGCGAGCAACATCAAATTTGTACTTGATATTTCTCTTTACAGATCTCTCTTCGGATGAGACCTCTGCAGAATCGTTTTCTACATCAACGTCAATGTCATCAACATTCTCCATACTTTCATTAACATCATCTTCGTCGTCAATGTTGATATCAAGATCATCATCCTTCTCTTCAACGGTTTTAATACTACTGGTACAACTATTAGCTTCAACGTCGCTATCACAGTCAATATCGCTATCATAATCATTAATACTATCATCACTTTGGCCTCGACTAGATTTACTAAATTTCGTAAGATTTTGCTTACTAACTTCTGCATCATTACATTCACCATTACTCAAAACATTACTTTTACCGTTGACTAGAATAGTACCAGTTATATCACATCGATTATCATTATCCATACTTATCTCGCTTAAGATGTCACAATGACCATTCAGCTCGTTTCCAGTGAATAGCATGTGACACGTTATAATATGATTATCACCGTCATATCTTATAGGGTAAACTGACGAGTTACCATTTACTTTTATAACAATATTTACGGACTTGCTCTTCAATAAAACAAAATTCACTACTTCAAACATCGTGCCAAATTCTGAATCCCGATTCATAATCGTTTTGTACATCCCAGAATTTTCGTACGCATGCAGGCACGTTGTGGACTCGAGTCTATTTTTACACTTATCCCAGTATTTGACGGCATAGTTAACAAGTTCCTGTCGAACTTCAGTATAACGGTTTTCGTTTCCATGTAAAAAATAAGAGAGGCATCGAAATAAACAGTTGCCATCTCTTTCAATACTTATTACTCGATAATGCTTGTCGTGTACAATAATGTAGCTAGAATCTTTTTTATATGCACAATCTCTATCTATCTGTTTTTGCAAAAAATTTTGGCGTCGATCATCGTGTACACGTGGCAATGTGTTTTTTTTGACACATTAAGATTAGAGTCACATTTATTTTCTTGTTTACTTGTTACTTGTCCGTCTTTCGAAACATACGGTCTATCTTGCTCTGCGTATGTCTGCTCGCAAGTATGATTCTTTTGATTTCCAAATACATTCTGTTTATTCTTTGCAATAAGTAATCGTTCAAGTTCTTTTTTCATTTTTGAGTCTTTTTCATTCCACATGTATCTTATCTCATCTCTGAATAACTTATTGCATTTTTTTTACAAACCCCTGCAATCTATTAAAATATATTTATTTTAATCAAAAAGACAGTTAAAAATATAAATTTCTCATTTTTTTTTCTACTTTTATTTATATCATAGCTAAAACTGTTATGTAATGCGAGACGTAAAGATGACTACGAGTTAATTGTAAGTAGATCAAAAACAGAAAGAAAAAAAAAAAAGAAGAAAGTACATGCTATGACAAAAAAGAAGCATATAAATCCATTGTGCACTTGTGTAAAAGTGAGAAATAGTATTCGGGTTTACGTGCAAGAGCATACTTGCAACAAGATATTAATCAATCCTGCAACAAGTGCGCACATATTTAGAAAAAAAAAGAAATTAACATGATTTCGTACTTTTCCCTGAAATATGATAATTTACATAATAATAACTATTAAAAATGAACATTCCACTAGTTGCATCTGAGAATGAAAAGGAAAAAATATCGAAAAATACAATTACTATCTACTTTTTTTTTTTAATTCTCCGAGTATGAAATTAAAAAGGTATCGGAAAAAATAACTATCATTACTAATTTTTTTAATTTTCCGAGTACGAAAAGGAAAAGGTATTGAAGAACACAATTATTATCTACTAATTTTGTAATTTTCATGTAAAAAAAAATAGAGGCGCGTGCGGTAATAATAAAATTCTTAGGACTTTTCGTCTCGGCTCTAAATTACTTTATGCAAACATAGATTGTTTACGCTATACCCATACTTTTAGAAAAACCATATTTTCCTCTTCTTGTAGAAATATTTATCACCGAATGAATACCAAGGTTCACATGGAAAAAAATTTAGTCTATTCAAATTAACGTTTTTATTTAAATATGCAACAATAAAGAATACTTTTTGGAAGAAAACAATTATTTAATTAAATCTGTTAAAAACAACGTTAAGCTTCATTATTAATTTGATTTAAATTAATATTAATTAATTTGATTAAATGTTTTTTTTTTTTTTTTTAAACATACTTATTTATTTGAAATTACATTTACATCCTTTTTTGGTGTAAAATACAATATTTCAAGAGTGATTAATTTTTGGTTATTTGCTGTAGTTGATCTGATTCTTACAATTACTTATTTATTTATTTATTATTATTATTATTATTATTATTATTATTAAATTATTCTTATTTTTAAAAAACAAGTTATTCAAAGGAATTAAAAATGTAATTAATTTTAAGATTATAAGTTATCGAAAATTAACTTTTGATCATCATTTTCATGCATACATCGTTAATTAAAACAGTGAAATTACCTAAGTCGTCAAATACACCGTCTACATCAGATGTACCGTCTACAAATATAAATATAAGGTTCCCATGTGCACGCTGCCTGGCGGTGAACAGGAGCAGCTATACGATAGAGGTATAGCGTTTCCCATTCCATATGCCTAACTTGTCTGTTCTATTCGGCTCTCATCACTTCTTCTCGGTACAGTGCATGTTAGTGATACACCCATTATTGTTTGATCAATTGTTTGATACTCCCTCATTGACAGCTATTCCGACGAATACGAAAACACTACTTTTTATCGTGTTTACCTTTTTCAGTATAATTAGACGGGGCAACGCAACACAATGCTGCTTGAGAGCGCATTTTTTCTCTCAAGAGAAAGAGAACAACAGTCAACCTATGATACCATATATACTACAGTATGGGATAGTACTGCACTTGGCTGCTGAAAGGTACTGACAGGATTGCTGTAAAACCCGAGATGTAGGAAAGATAACTAATGCGGACAAAAACGTACTGAAACTCTTCACCCCCACCTCCCCTGCATTAAATCAAGTCATTCAAAAGTAAGAAAATTGCCTTTTCACTGGGTAACAGACAGAAAGTAATACAGATTAATGGAGAACGAATCAATCTGGATCACGTGCGTCATGTATATCACGAATTTACACTGATTACTACCATGCATTAGACTACAAATTTACTAACGTGTTCTACAAAAAGACATTGGGAAGATTAAAAAAGTTACCTTTTCAATTGAAGATCCAACTGAGTATTTCAGTACATTACCTTCTTGTAACGAGTTTATAAACTTGGAAGCAATTTTCGCGTATTTTATTCCTAAGCGCTACCTCTTGGCGGTGGCTCTCAGTCGTTGTTTACGTGATATGGATTTGATCGAAGGTTTCGTTGGTGTCATTTTATTAAAATTATAAGGCACGTCTACACGATCACTGTAACTACACACTCGATTCTGTCAGACACCTTTCAGTTGAACAATATATGAGTACAATACACAAAGAACGTAGTTGCCTTAAGCACATGCGCTCGCACATGCGTTCTACTTACAGCTAAAGAACTGCGCAAACGCCAAACATCGCACTGAAAGCAAGCCACTGGAGTACACAAAAGCAAGTCGCCACTTGTTAAGTAGACGCGAGAGAGAGATCACACGCGCACGGACGCTTATGCAGACCTGATGTAAGTACATGACATTAGGGCGGGTTAAGTTGCCCAAGCACAAACGTATGCAGACTAGCACACGAAGCCTTGGCGGGTGATTCGATTAAAGGAAATAAAAAGTATCCTTAATTTCCTTTCCCTTTACGCAGTAAGACGTGCATTTCATTAAAATTAATTAAAACAACGAAATTAAAACAAAAAAAATGTATTGATAATGTCTAAAGTAAATGTCAATATAAAAATATGTTTTGATTTCAGTACAACAGATGACTTAATTTACTAGTAAACTAAAAATCGATAGATTACTGTACAAACAGAAAAGGCCGGGGTAAAACGGTTATTACCCGATTTTTACGCGCAGCTTCGAAAATATCGACTAATTTTTGCAGATCTACCGTGCATTTCTTGAGTGCCAAAATTTTTCCTCAACTTGGATCATTTCCAAACTTGAGGAGCATATTCTGTGCTTCAAAATTAAAGAGTATAGAAAATATTGGCAGGGGAAAATCAAAGAACAGCGATTTGCTATCAGAAGTTCATAAAAAATTTCGATTTTTTATGACGAACGCTGGTGTTTCTGCTGTTATTTATAATATTTTCACAATTAGAAAATTTTGAAGAATTATACTGTTAGGTTGCTACTGAAAATTTTACTAAAAAATTTAAAAACTACTGGGGTAAAGCTCATATGTCTCGGTCACTGAGCGTATTTTACTGAAAACCTGTTCTTCACTCCTGGAGTCCCGGTGAAATTGGTTATAATGGTTTTTTCCTTTTTATTTTTCGTAAGAATTTGTTATTGTACTTATAGTTATTATTATAAAGTTATTTCTAGTCATTAGCAAAGCTTAGTTTCTAGTTAGTAGGGTATTCATACATTTTCAAAAATAACTTGGGCGAGCGCTCGAAATTTCAGACTCATCTTCGTTGAACAGTAGTTTTTCTAACTTGTTAGCTTTTTTTACAAGGCCTTCAAATTTTATGAATCATACTTTAGCGTAAGTACGAATATTATCAAACATTCATGTTCATAAAAATTGTTTTAAAGAAAAAACAGCTGCCCATTTTTTGGGCACAAAACTTTTTTATCTACATCTTGTACTTAATATTTTCCAAGCACTGTAATTGAAACACTAAATTATGTTTTAGTTAGTTTGAGAAAAACTTTGTTACAAAAAAAAAAAAAGATCTGTTTCATGGAAGTTTGTCAAGAATTTTAAAAATTTTTTTGGTTGAACGCATATTGCTGACTATAGAACGTCGGTTTCGTATACTCATCGTGTGGTTCGTAACTATAGTATTCCATTCTTATGTGCATTCACTGATAATACATTTAATTTATGATAAATTAAGTATTTGCTTTCTAAATAATACATCAAAAAAAAAAAAAAAAAAAAAAAAAAAAAAAAAAAAAAAAAAAAAAAAAAAAAAAAAAAACATGTAGGATAAAGTTGGAGAACGTATCAATGAAGTAATTTATTAAATCAATCCTAAATGAATTATGTAAGATCATTACATAAATATATTTTGAGTTTCATATTATTTTAATGGTTTTTAAGGGCACTTATTTTGAATTTGATAAACAAATAATGGCGCAATGTCATGGAGTAATTATATAAAAACAAAACAAAAATTGTATTAATAGGCTATAAAATCGCAAAAAAATAAGTGAAAAAAACAATTTTTTTTAAATTTATGAAATGAAATATGAAAATAAAATGAAATAAAATTACAAAAGATATGAATAAATACAATGGAATAAAAAAAATGAAATAAAAAAAGGAATGGAAAAAAAAAATTAAATATAAAAATAAAATAAGAAAACAAAAAAGGAAATACAAAAAAATTTTTTTAAATGTAATAAAATAAAATATAAAAAAAGAAACAAGATATGAAAAAAAAAAAAATAATAATAATAAAGAAAAAAATAAAACAACATATAAAAAAAACCAAAAAAAAAAACAAATGAAAAAATTATAAAGGAAATTAAAACAACAAACCAGGGAATATTAATGGGTCATGGGACCCACCGTAAGAACGAAGTTCTTCAAACATGAGATGAGTATAGACACAATTTCTCAGGTAACATGAGGATCGCCAGACCCACAGGAAGAACGAAGCTCTGTAAACGTTAGTACTGCATTCATGTTGTTTACTAAAACAAAAACTTGAAAAACGAATGAAAAAAAAAAAAAAAAAACAATAGTTTAGGACTCACGATGGTTGAACTTCGTAAGTATTGTATTTATGCACGACGTTCTCACAAGGTTCAACCAACATGAGTACTAAACTATTGTTTTTTTTTAATTCGTTTTGCAAGTTTTTGTTTTAGTAAACAACATGAATGCAGTACTAACGTTTACAGAGCTTCGTTCTTCCTGTGGGTCTGGCGACTCTCTTGTAACCTGAGAAATTGTGTATATACTCATCTCATGTTTAAAGAACTTCTTTTTTACCGTGGATCCCATGACCCATTAATACCCCCTGGTTTGTTGTTTCAATTTCCTTTATTTTTTACTTTAAAGTAGTTTCAAAATTTTGTAATTCTTTTTTCCATAGATAAAAAAAAAAGTAAACAAAAATAAAAATTGGAGCTTCTGCCAGTCAATTACTCTCACCATGTTGGACCTTTCCGCCTACTTGAACTTTGAGTGCTGATGACGTTGAAGGGCATAAGAATAGTTATGTTTTAAAATTAGATAATCAAAGCTCTAGATTTAGAAGATTTTTAATAAATGAACTAGCTCGATGCACGGAATTTTCTTGCTTTTTTTCAAATAGTATTCCAGGTATTCCAGGGATCAAGAGGTTCAAGACCTATCGACACGTAGATGGAAAAATAAGCATTCTGATTCGCGCTGAGCCATCGCGCTGAAAGCGTGAGATTTCCTCTAGTTTCTAGATGTAGCTGTTATTTCTCAGACGATAAAGCTTCGTATGGATTAAATACTGATCCTTTTTTAGTAAAATCTTACACGTTAGAGAGGTGTGCCCCATAAACGCACATGTCTTGCTTAATCGTAATTTTATTCATTATTTTTTATTTTTTTTATTTTCGTAAATCAGACTGAAAAGTTTGATAAAATAAAAAAATTTGATCAAGTAAATGCGTGAAATAAGCTGCATCTACAGTATACAAAAAATTAAAATTTTATCTCCAAGTAGTTCAACGTTAAAAGATCAAGAGTTACACTGAGTATTCAAGCTCAACGCACGAGACCATCTCACATACTGGTTTTTTTTATCAGGTGATGCATGTTGAAAAAAATTTGAATTGAATTTTTTTTTTGTGAAATTTACTGAGAAAAAAATATGCACTGAATAAGCGTAGTAAACGTGCGTAATCATTTCTCAAAAATCAGATCTCCGGTTAAAATACTTCGGCCTTGCTATTTGAATTTTGCGCTGGTATAGGTAACTGATCAAATCTCTGCAGCCGGTAACCTTGTCTCCTGGCATACCTATTACCACCTTCTCCGTAAAAGAGTTTAGCTATGCGTAGTCGCCCCTACACAATGCTTAGGCCCCGCCTACTGAGGCTAAGTGCTCTGTGATTGGAGAAATTGATCGATTATTAAAACAACAATATCTTGTTAATTATCCATCGAATCCAAATTTTGTAAAAAGCTTTTCGAGATCTTTTGATGAGCTTTATCTCGTGGTTAAGTTTTCCGGGCTCAAAATCAGAACGCCCTGTGTATCTGCATCATACTGCCTTAGCACTTTATCAATTTCAACGAAAGAAAAGCTAAACAAAAAATTAAGAAAGTCGCATTGTAACAATCGGCGTTAGTTCAGCGCTTCCATCTGTACCCCTCTCTTGCGACTAGGTTACCGATCTCTTGCGGTGTGCATGGGACAAAACACAGGCTCCAGCTGGCATTTGAATTTCAATAAGTTGTTGTACATAATTGTACAGCTGAATAGTATATTGTATTAAACTAATTGGTTGTTGAAGTTACGATTGAGGTAGAAGACGTATGCAACAATGCATCCGAAATACCTTTAACCGCAGATGAAATACCGAACAGAATGGACAAAGAAACTTATTCGGATCCAACGCAAGAGATTGCAGACGATGACGACTGCATGTATGCAATGATAGATGGTGCAACATATGGTCAGACAGATGATAATTATTGTGGAATTAAATAATTAAAAAAAGGTTAACTTTAATGTATCAAAAAAATTTGAAATCTAATGTACACAAATATTTGAATAAATGTTTTTTTTCCAATCCGTTTTTGTATTTAATTTTTTAATAAAGCCTGCTGCATATATAATACTATGTTTTCAACTGTATAATTATGTGCAACAACTTGTTTAAATTCAAATGCCAGCTGGAGCTTGTGTTTTGTCCCATGCACACCGCAAGAGATCGGTAACCTAGTCGCAAGAGAGGGGTACAGATGGAGGCGCTGAACTAACGCCGATTGTTACAATGCGACTTTCTTAAATTTTTTTTAGGTTTTCTTTTATTGAAATTAATAAAGTGCTCTGGCAGTATGATGCAGATATACATGAAGATGATACACAAATTTTTCGCAATAAAAAACTCAATTTTTGGTCCGTTGTTCCAAAAAACATCAATTCCTTATATCTCAGCTTCAGAGTAAGCTAGAGAATTCTTTTTTTAATTTGTATTTTTTAATGAAAAATGCATTGACGTTTGTTGCAAACAAAAATATGCAAAATTGACTGAGACATTTGCAATTGTTCAAGTTGCAAAATACAACTTTTCGCGAAAAAACGATAAAATTGACAAAAATCACTTTTTTTTTTTTTGTTATTAATTTTATTAAATACAACGTTTTACCGACGCGAAATGTCGATGTACTATCAGTTAAGTATGTAATAACACTTCAAAGTCTTACTTTAGTAAATGAATTAACAAAAAACTAATAATTATTTCGCAATTTCACAAATAGCTTTTTGTTGTACAACTTAATATCTATAATTTTTCATGGTTACATTCAAATTGACAACATGGTTTTATTCCTAAGTTGATAGAAAGGTTTTCGGTTTAAAAATTTTTTTTTTACTTTTCCGCCTTTAACGTGTTATTAACAATAAATAACGCATTTGAAAAAGAATCCATTTCATAGGAAACTTGATGACGAAGAGATTGGTGCTCAAAAAATTTCTTTAAGAGCAATAGAAGTGGAGATACAAGCAAATAATTAAATAAAAAATTGGCATTTTTTCATAAGTTGTTAAATGAACAAATGAAGACGAGGGTTAATTTGGAAAAAACTATTTTTTCCGAATTCCTGGAAAAATTTTGAAGGGGAATCACCCATTTTTTCTCTACTGGAAAACATAAGATTAAAAAATTCTTCGTGCCGTTGACTATGATGGAAATAAAGTTTGAAAGCTCTCAACTGACGGAAAATGTTTACAAATTTGATTAAAAAGTCATTGTTGAGTGCAATGATAAGGACATTGAAGAATTTACAGAATTAGTTAGAAAAATTCCAAGACAACATATATTACGAAAAACTGCTATTTTGGTAGATGTTATCAACAACAGATCGTTGTGTTAATAAAAAAATAAAATGTAAAAGCACACGTATAAGTTTAATAACGAAATCACAGTATTTGTTCGACAAAGGCTGATCAGAAGTTCACTTATTTCCACCACACATGTATAGTCGTAACCAACCCATTGTATTCAACAGAATTCTCAAATGTACGAAATTCTGTACTATGATAATATTTTAAAACGCCAAAAAAAAATTTTTCTTTTGCATGTCTTGAACAAAATTAAACATTTAGCACTGTAAGCTCACTTTACTGTATCTGAATTCATAGCATGTGTACATTGGTATTGTACCACTATAGCGAGCATTAGCTGTACCGTGTGTTACTAACTTTAAAATGTCTTAACCTAGGGTAGCGTACGCTAATGTCGGAGTGGCTGATAGCGGACGCTAATTGTAGCGTGCACTGATGAAAAGTGAATATATATATATATATATATATATATATATATATATATATATATATATATTGTTTTTTTTTCTTAACTTAGAGTAGCGTACGCTAATGTTACAGTATGTAGTCCAAAAGAAGGTGCATGACGTGCCAACCCCCTCCAGATGCAAAAATAGGTGACCACCAATACTACATGTACAGGTATGAAAGGACTATAGGCTGCTAAGTACAATGTGCGGTGGTACAGGTTGTCAACAGTCGTCTAGACACTAAGAACCCCACAGTAGCAGAGTTGAGGTTAAGAAAGTATCAGTCAATAAAAACAATATTACCTGTCCCCAGAAGGCTTTTATTACCTATGAGTATCAAGTTAACGCCTTCCTGGCTCCGGCTTGAGTCTCACCTAAACGAAAAACTACACTGAAGGTATCAGCAATGCTCTAAAATATAGAAGTACACAGAAGTACGTCTCAACAGCACCAAAAACGGGGTAGGTGAGGCATGCTTGGGCCAACTGGCATGAAAGACCGCGTTTTCATGGCGTTTGTTTTTCGATTCATCGTTTTTAGGCGTCGCATTGAGTTTTTTTTTTTTTTTATAGTTTGGAATTGTTTGAATTAATACAACATTAATATCTAGCGTCTCTTCTTGCAGTTGCGTGAGTTATTCAGTTCTTTCCATTTTAATTATTTGTGGTAAGGCTGTAGGGTTTTCAACCGATTTCAAATAATACAGGATTTTTTTAATTCTGTTTTTTTAGTGTCTCGTTTTTAATAAATAAGCTCCTGCCATATCCAGGTGAATATCTTTCTTGTAGCCTTTTTAATTTTTTTATTTACCTCTAGGTTTTTTATTATTTTTAATTGGGCCGTTGTTGTTTTTACTTTAGTTTCGTCATATACCGTTAGGGTTGAAATTGTTTTTGTGAGATTTTTTCTGTACAAAATTAGTGTGAGTTACCAATTATTTTTCGATTTATTGGACAGTTTGGGTTTTATTTTTGTGCGTTATTGATATCGACCAAACGAAAATGTTGCGAGCCAAGGTCGTAATGCAAAAGCGCTCCACGCTATGGGGCTGCTCACAATGTTCGAGACGCTGATTGCAAATGAACTGTTCAACACAGTGAAGGCTTGGCTAAGATTTGATTGCATAAAGGAGCTTAGTGTGTGTGAAGAGCTGAATGATGATCTCAAAGTTATTGACCCCAACGATGCACACGAAAAAGAAATGAAGAGCATAAGCAAACGGTAATACACGATAGCAGCGAAACTTTAGCCAATATTTGCGGCAGCTGAGGCTTTGTCAGATTCGAAACCCAGTGGCAATACTTTCGCCTTGTCATCAGTTATCAAGAAGCAAAATCTTCTGAAGTTACTGGTTGCTAAACTTCCGAAATTCAATGGATAGTACGATAGCTGGATCACTTTTAAGAACACGTTTAGAACAATGATTAATGCGCACACAGACATCGATGATCTTGTGAAATTTTTTTACTTGAAAGACGCGTTACAGGGAAAAGCGCTTGGTAAAATTTCGGTTTTTGACGCGACCGCAACCAATTATGCAAGTACGTGGCAGTTGCTCAACGATGTATACGATCGCAAGAGAATTCTCGGGGCAAAATATTTAGACGTGCTTCTAGGTAATACGCCATTGGTCTAAAAATGTACAAGGGCTGTCGAAATTGGTGGATGACAGTTGTAAGCATCTAACTGTTTTGTCTTTTTTGAGCATAGTGTTGAATAACACAATCATAGTGCGACTGTTTGGGCGGGCTTCGATTAGTATTCGTCAGAAATAGAGGAATCGTTGGATTCAGACGCGCTTCTTAGGCTTGCGGAATTTTTTAAAGTTGTTAATGCAACGACGTTTTGACTTTTGACGGTGGGAAATGAAATTACGCCCGTAAATAAAGTCAACAAATAGAAGAGAATGCGAGAATCAGATGTGGTCAAAAAGGCTAAATGTGATTTGTCTGCGCGCGCGTTAGTCACAAATACAGCTGCGATTAAGTGCGCACAGTGTGGTGAGGCACATTATATTTGTTTATGCTCGAAATATAGTAAATTGAGTGTCGAAGATCCTTGGAAATTTGTACAATCAAAGGGGCCGTGGACAAGTTATTTGGGTCAGCATTCATGAGTATGTAAGTTGGTGACGTATAAAAAATGTAACGATCAACATCACACCGTTACAACACAACATTAGAATCGCAAAAGAAATAATCGAGAAGCCTAGTGTTTGACTAAGAACGTGCGCTGGAGACGAGTTCCTGAGCGCTGCAGTTGCGATTAATAATGAGCGCAATCATGAGAGTTAAAAGTATATGGGGCAACTTTGTCAAGGCGTGGGCACTTTTAGTCGCATGTGCGGCAGCTTATTTCATGACAGAAAAATTTACTTGCCAATTAAGTTTGCCATTGAGCGCGTGTTCAATTCTTGTGGATGCGATCAATTTTTTAAATACTAGTACGAAGTGTAGCATAAAAATTCAGATTTCAGATCTCACACTATCCATTTTTCTATAACGTTAACCTTTCTTAGGATGTCACGAATTCCAGACTTTGTACCGGATGAACCATTTCCACGTGCATTAATTTCCATACCGTCAAACACGAAACTTGTAGGTCCGCGCTTTCACGTTCCGCATCCGATAGATATGCTGATTGATTCGGGAGCTACACTATCAATTTTATCGGTCGGTCAAATAAACATTTCGCATGACGAGGAAGACTTGGTTTTACAAAAAACTTAATTAGGTGGGATGTGGGTGAATTGTGGATGTGGGGAAATTAAATAACTGTATCTCCTCAGATTTTTTGTGAATCAGTCACTTACAGAGCACTGGGGACATCTTATTTTACATGGCTTTTGAACCATCGGATCACAGTTGATATACGCACAAAAAAAATTTGTTTACCAGAGGTGCGAGCCAAGTGAGCAAAGGCCTGGTCTCGAACTTGTGAGCAAGTTGGCAATCCCTACAAAAAGTAGCCCCATTTATTTTTTCCGTTTGAAAAAGCATTGAAAAATCTGAATGGTGCTCCTTTTCTTCGGGAGTATCGATGTGTTCCTGAGCTCTTAAACTATAGAAAAAACGAAGCAAAACAACTGTGCTACCGTGGCCAACTCTCCCAAGAACGGTATTATATTAAAAGTTATACAATCATCTAAAAAAAGGAGTTTAAATCCGTCACTTTCACCCCTTAAGACATTTTTTGGAAAACTTTCATAATGGTTTCAAGAGAGTACTTCCTTTTAATACAATTTGATCCCTGGGAAGTTTAAAATAATGCAGTTATAATTAAGCATTACATGATTAAAAATAACAATAAAACAAGAATTTTAGAACGTTGAAAATTTTTAACTTTGAAACTTAGATGCTTAAAAAACTTTAGCCAGAAATTCTTTATGTTAAAAAAATTCAAAAAATATTAAAAAAAATATTCGTTACCTGTCCAAAAATTACTTTTTCCGCCCTCAGGTGGTTTTGGGAGGCTGGTACTTCCTCGGGAAAAAAAGCAGTTTTCCGATACTCGTTCGAAAAGTCTCCTTTACGAACCTCGTTACGGACCTCGCCTTCGGCTCGGGCCGCAAACCTCTTGGTTCGCAAACAAAGACTTCAAACTCGTAGAAAAACCACTATTTTCTACTTTAGGCGATTTTTTAATCATTTGACCATTTAGTGCGCCCTCAGTAGCAAAAATAGGGTTCACACCTTAGGTGCATCCAATGAGGGCTAGCACGAAGAGTCCCTGGTGCTTTACGTGGTGACATGCACCACCAGGTACGAAATCTACCATTTTTTACTATGGGCCCGAAATTTTTGAGCCCTTGGGTCTCACTTTGCACCCTTAAATGACTTTGCACGCTAGGGTAGAAAAGTACTTTTTACCCGAAGTTCAAAAAGTGATAAGTGGTTGCAAAGTGGGCCAATGGATACAAAGTAGTAGGACCTTACGCCCTCAGAAAGAAAAACATCACTCGGACCTTGGGCAGAAAAGTACAAAAATCCCCCCCTTTGAGAAACGTTTTTTTACTTTGCGCCAATGGTACGAAAACTACTATTTTGGACCCTAAAAAACAGCAAATTTTTAAGTTGATTTAATAAACATTCGATATTAATTTAACAAGTGCACAAAAAAATGTTGAATACTTTATCATAGTATAAATAATATTAACAGGCACGTATAGACGAAGGTATTGTATAAGTACTATTAACCATGTAACCTCAGCCCGTATATGTCTTTTCCGATAATGAATAACAATAAATAATTTATAAGATTAAATAAAGTATCAATAAATTATTCTTGAAGAAAATTTTAAGATACAAATAGGAATAATAAAAAACTGTTCCAGATGGAGATCGAATACACAGCCGGCTTACTAGACAGTTGCTGTGTCAATCAGCTACCAAGGGGCTATGCACTCATGTACACTGTAGGTTCAGATAAATGGGAATCTCCTAATTTGGCTCCATATTGAATTTGTCACTTGATTATTCACTGAATAATTCACCCCCAGATTATTAAGACGTTTTCTTATCGTTCATTGAATTTTTCCCTATTCTTTATTTTGCACACATGTAGGAAATATTTTGAGCTTTTAATTGTCTGTATGTATTTTCTAACTCTTGAAACTCTTGGGTATAAAATAAAACTCAGTAATGTAGTGGTTTTATTTCTGATGTGCTAGCCGAACTGCTGCATACTCTCTTTATCTATAGACTCGAAAAGGGTATTTGTATATATTTTAGGAGGACTTAGCTAAAAGACCTTAGTGTTGGGTGTGTACGTATTGTAAGTGCCATTGCTACGCTTAATTGTATTCTACTACTTTTACAAGTATACACAATCATGGGCCAGTTGCAGTATCACAAGTTGGAGTCAACTAAGTAATTTATTACAATGCAAAGTAACGACAAATATTTCTATTTATTTATCTCAACTGGTAAGCAATTAATTGAACTCTATTAAAAAAGGAGCCAGATCTAAATGAAGAAGATATATAAAAATAAGAAACAATATTAACTCTGAACAGCAACGAGTGATGCCTCCTTTACCAAAGTCTGCATGTAAATTTGATGACCTTAAGGTAGCTCCTTTGTCTACTGCTCTAGTCAAGTAGGAGAGTTTCACTTGTGTATGTATAGGTATATGTATACGTACATCAGTGTTGGTATTCTGCATCATTTATAACCACGAAGCTGATTTTCACGTCTTTCTTAGCAAATATCTTTGGAAACTGCCCCATTATCAGCATTTTACATGACAGGATTGAGAAGAGCAGAGATTTTTCTACAAGTACATCATAATTTGTCTGCTCAGATTTTTTATTGTGAGTTGGGAAATACCTGCGTAAAGCTGATTTTTTGGTGCTCTGCCATTTGAGCTCATGTTACATAGTTTAACTTTGAACTCAAATATCTCGAAATTTTGCTCTACTTGATGTATAAACAAGGACACCGTTGGATTCAGTAGATCAAAATCGATTGAATGAAACATATTTCATTCCGTAGGTTCTCGCAAGGGAGCTACCTTAAGCGAGGTGCAAGTATTTATGAATATAGGTGATAACTTTATACTATCAAATGACAAAGATTAATGACCCAGGGATGAATTTGGTAAAAGATAAGAAAATGTCTTAATGACTCTGAAACTAATTCGGACATTTTCATGATTTAAGGGATGCATTCTGCATCCTTAAGATAAGTAGCTATATTCTACCCGAAGCTAAATTTTATTAGATACATCTACAATTTATAGATACATAAAAAAAAAAAATGCTGTATGCACTGAAAATATAATGTCTAGTACTCTGTAGGATTAGTTGTTTTATGCTAGAATAGGTCTAAGTAAACATTGTCTACAAGCAAGAGTAAATTACTCTTTCTAATAAGTAAATACATTTCGAACATAACAGTATGTTTTATAACACTAAAAAAATAGCTACTAGGAGCAAACATGTACTTTATTACATGGAAAATCAGGCTTCTCTTTCTAAGAAAAAAAAAAATGAGTCGTGGGACCCACGATAGAAGTGAAACTTCAAGTATCAAATATTGAACTCATTTTATACAGAAAATTATATGAGAAGCAATCATATGTGTTATTGCTACGAGTAAAATAAGTAAATTTCTTTCAATAACATTAAACAAGTAAAGAAAATTTCGTATTTGAAATGGCTGAAACTCATGTTTTCATCAAACCGAATTGTACGCTTCGATTGTTTTTTCCCCTTTAGTAAACCCATAAAAATTGGTATTTACGACTTATGTTGCTTCTCCTTCGAGATGTGGTGTTATTTCTAATTTTTTAAGGTTATGTTGTCATGAAAACACTTTAAATTTCTTCTCACACATCTGCATTAATGTTTAAAGTATACTGCAATTTTTTCGTAATTTATAACTCCAATTTCATAAAGATATACCGCAAATACGAATTTGAGGTTATGTAATCATAACAAATGACACCTCAATTTGTGCGTTTCAATATTTTATTTCCCCTATAGGATGCCCGTGAAAAATCGGTATTTTTGGCCTATTTTGCTTCTCCGTCTAGATATGACGATTTTTCTTATTTTATGAGGTAATATTGTTATAACAATACTTTAAATTAATTTGTGGACATCTCTATTAATTTTCAAAGTATACTATAAATTTTTCGCAATTTACAACTCATATGTCAGAAAAGTACAACTAAAATACGAATTTGAGGTTATTTAATAACAAATAATACCTCATTACACACACACACACACACACACACACACACACACACACACACATATATATATATATATATATATATATATATATATATATATATATATATATATATATATATATATATATATATACGTAAAAATTTGAGCATGTAGTAGCAAGGGGAGCGAGGCAGAGAGAAAGGCCATCCCACGTCCCACTCTACGCGTATATGCACTGCTCTGGTGGCAAGGAGGACGAGGCAGAGAGAGAGAGAGAGCGGCTGGAGTGGTAGGGATGCACTGCTAGTATAGCATGTGGTGGCAACGGGGACGTGGAGAGAGAGAGAGAGTGGCTGGAGTAGTGGGGGGCTCAGAAATTTCGTGTCGCTCAAAAAAATTTACAACGTGCCATAAGAAGTTTCACTTCAAAAAGTTTTCAATAACAAGTAGATGTTTTCCAAGTATAACCGACTTATGCTGTATTCAAAGCAATATTTTTTTGCAACAAAGAAATATTAACTTGTTAAAAAAAGTTTAGATATTTTTAGAAAACATCGTAGTGTTTCGAGTACATGTTTTTTTAACGAATAAAACGTATTCACAGCTCGAAGAAAGTTTCTCTAGTAAGTAGAATATATTGACTACTTTATAGTCATTGTGTAAATAAATTAAAATGTTTTCTTAATTTAAATATATATACATATATATTATATTGTCGATTATAAAACATACATTTTTTAAAGGCGACAAACGTATGTTGAAAACAAATTTATGTTTTTAAAACAAAAGAATATTTACCTGTTTCTGACTCAGATTGTTACATTTATGATGTAACCTCTCTAAAAATTTTTGACTTATTATGAAGAAATTGAAAACTTCTCTAACAGAAAGTCAAGACTTTCTAAAAATATGTTTTTATTGAAATGTGTTCTGTAAAAATGACATACAATACTGCTTTAAAAAAAATGTTAAAATTTGGGCAAGTTTGAAATGTTACGGAGAGCCGAAAAATTGTGTTTGATTCAGGTACATTCATTGTGTAAGACAAAAGTTATTACACTTTTAAAAAACAAGTAAATATTTACTAATTTGTAAGTATTATAGTACTGTGTTCTTACTTGTATTGTTTTAATGGAAGTGGACGCGTATTCTTATTCCTAGAAAATATTTGATTCGAACTATTCAAGCATAAAGCTTTCTTACGACAAGTTACCCGAGAATCGATGCATTAAAAAAAAAATTAATCCTTTTAGAAAAAACAGCGATAATCTTGTAAAAATCAAATAATTTTACTCCCTCAGTTTAATTTGAAAAAGTTATCATCATGTTCAACACCAAATTAATAAATTCATTAATTGATTAATCAATTAATACAAAGCTGATACAAGATTTTTGGTGACAATACGTACCTCCTCTCGTTTCCTTTTCTATAATACCTTTTGACACGATTTATTAATCTTGCTATCGCATAATATCTAAGCGTATTAGATGAAGTATTAGCCGCGGTTTTGTATGGCTAAGATCACTAGCACACCATACTGATGAATTCAGAAACGAAATAAGTTCCATTCTTTTTTTTTTCTATCGATTTCTTATTTTTCATACTTCCAACAATAGATGTGTCAAGTACAGATTTTAGCTAGTAGCAAAATCGTATTTGTCCTATCATATCCATCATTATGTCTTATCATTATGTTCATGCAAGATGTAGTCCATATTCATGCACTATGTATTATAATAAAAAAATTATCCTATAAAACTTAAATAATTTTACTCCCTCATTTCGGTGTAAAGAAAACATTCTTAATTTTATTAAAATTCAAAATTTAATCTATGTAATACTCACTCAGTTTAGCTATATATTTATTTTTGTTTGTAAAAATTATATCATTGGAACTATTCTTGCATTAAGTTTTCTTAAAACACGTTATATTATTATTATTACATAAAAATAAGTTCTCAAATAAGTTAATACCTAATTAACAGTGGTAAATAAAAATTTCTATTTTAGTTTATATATACTAAAGAGAATATTCTAGATTTATGAAAACTCATTTACTCTACTTGGAAAAAGCCTTTCTTGATTTAAAACTAACTGTATTTCTAGTATTTGTCAACTATATATATAATTTCTTTTTTCACTACGAATAAATAATAACTCCAGACTAAAAAAATACTGTTGAATCAAGTAAAAAGTTTTTTAGTTCTAATAAATGCATTTAAAGTAAACGGGTTTTCTCGATTCGACTTAATTTTTTTTCAGTGTGGGACAGCTCATTTTCAATTCTGTTACAAAAATTTACGAAAAATTATTCATTCTTAAAACCAATCTTATCAGACACTCATAGATTATCTTGATCTTAAAGAAGGGAAAAAAGTGATAAAGATATATACTTGTTCGATCAATTTTGGGTATAATGTACTCACTTGCTATTTGTTGCACTTTTAATTTCACTTCATCATTTATTTACTCGCAATAGCTCAAGGTCAATTTTATTAATTGGAACTCGGAAGAGTTGCAGTCGTTGTCAAGAGTGAGACCGTGCTTGCCAGTCTAGTTGCAGCAGCCGATGGCAAGGGACAAGCGCGTGTGATCTCTACTTATAAACCTGTTTATATACATATACATGTGCACATATACGTTTAAATACTATTACCTTTTCATCAAGAGCACAGAATAAGTAGAAGTTTTGCGCTCACAATACGTACGACGTGAAAATGAACCCATACTCTAGTTTTTTACCCTTTATACTTACACCTTTCTAAATTCTACTTATTTTGTACATTTCATTTTCTTTTCTTCATCTTCCTATTTTTTTTATCTTTTTTTTTCGCTTTCTTCACTCTCGCTGTTGTTATTTTTGTTGTTTACTTTTTCTTTCTTTCTTCCCAAAGTAAAGTTAGATTAATTATAAATCTTTGCGCAGTGTAAGTTGTTCTATAATTTCTTTTTTTTTTTTTTTTTTTTTTTTTTTTTTTTTTTTTCATCGTATCACGTTGTAACATTTTCATTGTTTTGCTATAGTGATCTTTCACTAAAGTGACAGTTCTTTTTTCTTTTACCAAAAATTACTGGTAAAAGAAGTACTGAAACTATTAACTTTGTGCATTCACAGATGAATATGAAAGTATTTTTCTTAATTACGGGATCCAAAAGATTTTATTTGATTATATTAGCTTACTTAAAATTACTTTATCAGTAGAGTATACCTTTTATCCATTTATTCAAATTTTAAATCAGCAAAATGTTAATTCACGTACACTTGATGAGAGTATTCTTCACTACCGCACAAAATTTAGAGTTGATGCGATGACAATTTAAGAAGTTCTAGCTCCTAAAATCTATTCGTATTCTGGTAGAAGAATTTTTTAAGTTGTCCTTGACATATTCATACTCAACTATGTATGATAATAGTAACGGTCTTAAAAAGTGCTGTGATCTTGAGTTTCACATATTTTGAATATTACTTTGCTCAAAATATTAATAAAGCAATCAAATTGCAAGGCTACAGCGACAATGTAGTTTTTATCCGAGAATTTTTTGAATACTAATACATGCTTACGTATGTGATAAAAGAGATATGTTTTGGAAAAAAGCCGAGAGTTTTTTGTTGAGCAATTATAATGAGGATGTCAATATCTTGTAAATGCATATCCTAAAGAATGTAGATCTGCATTTTATTTAAAAAATGTGACCAAATATATTACTGTTCCTGAATCATTCTGCAAAAATAATTTAATGTGAAAAGTATTGAAAAATTTCTGTAATTTTTTTTTTTTTTTTTTTTTTTAATAATAATGAGTTAATTATAATTTTTTGAAGATCACACTTTGTTTTCTTTCAAAGTTTCTTTATATTCGCTCGTAAAACTGTAAGTTATTTTAAAACTTCATGAGAAATTTTATAAAATAACATTTTTTATTACAGTTAAAAATTTTTTTAAGATAAGTCCATCAATACTTATTATAATTTTTTCTTTACCAACATCTAGCTATCAGTAAATTCTAGTTGTAAAAATAATTTTTAGAGTACAATTTTCAAAATAAATAACTAATTTTATGTTATTTTTAAGGACTTCATATGAATTTTCTTTGACAGTATTGTTAATTCCTTATTCGACAAAAAAGTAGTATTAAAGGAAATTCTTATAAATAAAAGTAATAGAAGTTACTTTACACATTCCAGAAAGAAGTCAAAGCTAAGCAAACCTGCTGGCGCTGGACTACGATGTGGATACCAAACCGAGAGCACTTCTCTCTATCTATGGACACGCTATTTAACGATCTCGTCCAGAACATAAAGCACGTAGCACCAGGCGCTCAGCTATCATATCTTTTGCGCAGTCGTCTTGAGAAATATAAGGCAGATGAGTTAAAGGAGCTCGTGAGTCGGACAAAAGACGGCTGTGCCCCACTATTCATTGCTTGTAAGCGTGGCCATGTTGAAATAGTCGAGTACCTTATCACAGTTTGTCATGCGAATATTGAACAAAGGGGCATTTATGAGGTTCCGGATGACAGATCGGTGCATTGTGTGACGCCACTCTGGTGTGCTGCTGTATCAGGAAAGCTTCCTGTCCTTAAGTGTCTGATAAAGCATGGGGCTAAGGTCAACGCAGTTTCTGACTCAGGATCCACGCCTGTGAGGTCCGCCTGTTTTATGACTCATGTTGGTAAGTGAAAATTTTTAGAAAGAAAAATTTACTCATGCAACGAGTATTCATTCGTGTCAATAATAAAAAAAGATCTAAGGCTCACTTTTTGGTGACTCTTTTTAAAATTAGCTACCACAGGGCTTGAAGTTGCTTGTGAATAACTTTTTTTACAAATATATTTACTCATTCATTTTGATAAATTGTTATGCCATTAAGCAACCAAATGTTCTTATCATTTTTTTAAATTGACATTGACAAATTGTTTCTTAACTTGGGCCAAGATTATTATGTCAAGGTGGATCTTGTTTACCGTGTGGATGCCAATGACATATTATACGAGGGAATGTTGTACCGTGTCCGTTGACTATGTATATGTATTTTGTTCAAGACGCTGATTGTAATAACATGAAGAATTTATTGCACAGTCCTACGTATACAATCAAAAAAGAGGTGTTAGAAATAGTGTTATTAATTATATTTTTTAGGAAAGCTGAGATATACTCATCTGATGATGCAAATAATTACGATTGTAGTAATTATTTTTATATTTTAAATAGTTATTATGTAGCAGCCCTACAAAAGTAGTTGTATGGTAAGAATTAAGCTATCATGATTTTTACTGTGTTAGACATAGTGATTTTTTATTATGCTGTATAACTACTTTTAACTTTTTTACTTGTATAACACAATAAATTTTATTGCAATCGTTTTAAAATGTCCCACATTGTGAAGCAGAATTTTCTATGTGATATAGTAAAATTTCTGATTTCACTGCATTGCTATTCAGTATAGTAAAAATTACCATGTTCGAAAGTAATTTCATACGACGTTTTCGTCAATTCAGTAAGATAGTAGATCCTCTATAGGTATACATGCCTGTTAAGTTTAAAATTTAAGGTTATACTAATATAAACATTCCGAGAAACATATTTTTTTATTTATAAGGGTTGAAAATTAATCTTGTATCTTCGGTCTTAATCTTCCGTTAGTTACATATTTCCTGCGCATAAATAATATGAATGTATATTTTTCTCTTTCTTACATATAAAAATTATTTCAGAACAAAGTAAAAATCACTATTTTGAATAGCAAATTTTAATATAATACGATTTTACTATATAAAATAGTGATTTTTATTATACGGTGATTATGTTTCCGAAAAATACAGCAATTTTTACTATAGTTATAATACTTTTTCTAACACCACTTTTCTAAGTGTATGCATGAGTTCAGACCTATCTATAGAAACTACGCAAGCGCTCTACACCCAGTCAGCACAACATATTATAGTTATAATTGGATTAAGTTGTCAGTGCTTGAATATTGTTGTAGTTATATTTCCTGTAAACAGGAGTTTAACTTCTCTAAACTTTTACATCTTAATTTAAAAAAAGGGAATGACAATAAATATGATTTTAAGATCATCTATAACATATAGAATTTTCTATTGACTGTTTATAAAAATTTAAACAGATATTTGTAATGGCATATCTCACATAAGACTTTAGATTATTACAGGACATTGTTTTTTAGATGATTTTGACCCCAATTTTTTGTAAAATTTAATTATGCAACATTTTTTTTATTGATAATGTAAATAAAACTACTAACTTTTAAAAATCGACAAGAAATACCCTGCAGAAGTAGAAAAAATGTTTTTAAATTAAAATTCAAGCAATCTTAATAAACACTAAACTGTTAATAACTTTTATTGAAAAAACGTTATCGTAATAATTTTTAATTCGCGTCAAAATGTACTCTATCAAGTAAAAATGGTTGTAACACGGTAAATTATAAAACGTCAGACTCATGTCGATTGGTTTATGTTGCAAAATTGAATTTTATCAAAAATTGGGGTCAAAATTAAAAAAATATTTTTTTTCATGTATTAAAATTTCCAGTTTGCATACGAAAATGTACTTGGAAAATTTAATCCAACTGTACTGTGAGGTTTAGGACAGCCAATTCAAGTTTTAAAAATATTAATTGTTTTGTGACGTCGTTTTTAATGTTAGACAAAAATCGTTGCGCGTGGTTAAAGATCCCTATAAGAGGTATTGAATTCTTAATCTTAAGGAATTTTCATTAAAAATGTAAGGGTTAATAATGTTGCAAAATTAAATTTTTTAATGGCGATGTTTACATTTTTTACTATACTTACATCTTCGGGAAAAATTGATTTTAGATAATCTAACCAGCACCGATCGATAGATATTTAAATAGCGAACAAATTGTTTTGGCTGTCATTGCGATACCATGCCCAAAAAAAAATTATCAGTGAAATTTGAAGAAAAAATCTAGTCAATTTTTACTATCTTTTTAAAAACAAAAAAAAGCGTTACGACAATGCCCTAAAACTATTTTTCCATGTATTCAGATCACAATACGTAGCAATTCCAACAATTTTTGTCGGAGTCACAGAAAATTTCTTATTGACAAGTTTTTGATGTTTTGATGCTTTCTCTACCCGTCTATTGCATTGATGGCAACGATTACAAAGTGCATTTTGAATGTATTTTAATTTTAGGTGATAATCTAGGCCTTAATTAAATCTGTGGTTTTTCCAAAAGTTTTTCTACCAAAATCTTCTATGGATTTTGCATTGCTACAAAGGTCATGGCCACGTAATAAGTGTTGAAGATCAACAACTTCCTAGAACTAAAAGTACTTATGATACCACGAAATTAAATGGTAATTTGTCAAGCCTTATGATAACCGAACCATGCATTTTCGATGCACTAGACAAATTTTATATAACTGAAAATTGGCGTGAAAAACAAGTACAAGTAGCACTCCGGGAGTGCAGGCAGAAGTGAAAACTTGAACTTATGGCGCGTTGGGCACTTTTTTGGGTGAGCATTTTTAGGTGCGCTCGCGACATGAGAAATTGAACATAAAAAAATTAAGATAAAAAACTCTCAATCTCGTCTGTCGCGAGAACACGAACGAATGCCCATGCAAAGACTGCGTATCAGCGTTGGCCTAAGCTTTATTCCACGCTCACAGTTCATGCTTGATCGCACATAGTGCCGCTGACTGGATCCCACCGAGAACTACTTCGCGTGAGAATTTGAATTCAAAATCGTATGATTTTTTCAACAGACAGTAGGCGCAGAAATTCAAATTCGAAAGAATTCTTGGTATACTATTTATGTATGTAATCATGTGGCGTCTCACATCTCTCGCGCTTCAGGCTCTCCTCGCCAGGTGGCCAAGTCCCTGATATTTGCTCCCGTCAAGCGGCAAAATTCTCGCACGATTCATATATAAGCGCGATCGAGTCACTCTAAGCCCACACCTCTTCTGTGTCTAAGGCAGGGAGCATTTCATCAGCCTTACGGATGAGTCCTGGCGTGCTCTCGGGACGAAACACCTTTTTTCTCTCTTATAGACGACCTGTTGATCTCTATAATCACACAACATTATCCAATATTTTTAGGCATTAATTAGCCAATACATACAAAGATTTCCTTCGAATTTGAATTTCTGCGCCTACTGTCTGCTGAAAAAATCATACGATTTTGAATTTGAATTCTCGCGCCAAGTAGTTTGCGGAGAGATCCAGGCAGCGGTGCTATGTGCGATCAAGCATGAACTATGAGTGTGGAATAATGCTCAGATCAACGCTGCTGCGTATAGCATGCAGCGCTTTTGCATACCTATACACTCTGAGTACACATATAGGTATGTAATCTCGTCTGTCGCGAGAGCACGAACGAATGCCCATACAAAGAGCGCGTACAGTATACACATATATTATAAGAATACACCCGTAGTATATCTGTGTAAAATCTCGTCTGTCGCGAGAACGGCTGAAAATGCTCACCCACAAAAGTGCCCAACGCGCCATAAGAAGTTTTCACTTCAAAAAACTAATTTGAAGTAAAAAAAATTTCCGAAAAAAAATGTATTACCATTAAATAAATAGTGCCCATAAGATGTTGTTTAGAAACTTTAATATACAAAAAAGTATATTCAATGTGCTACACCCGTGTGTGTCATAGGGTATTCGCCCGATTCGAAAAAGTCTACGGCCCGCCGGAGACTACCATGAGGCCCGTTGACAGTACCCCAGACTTAATACTTCTGGCCCTTATAAGGCATGTGATCAGGTACTTGTACGGCCAGTATACGGTACCCATGTAATGCCCGTACCCGACCGTAGGTGTTCCGTATAGTATACATAGCTATGGAAATTAACAGGAAAAACATATCATTATACGTATTGAATTGGTGTATGAAATAGATAAGTGAATAAATAAACGTATAAATAGGCATTTATTATGTATGACATACATTAGAAAAAGAAGTAGAGAAATAGATAATGAAAATAAAAATGGTAAAACTGTAGTAACTAATAAAATTCATGTGGTGGAGGATAATGTTGAAAGTAATTTACTGTAAAGTTCAATGTAAGAAATAGATAGTGGTAATGGAAGTGCTAAAGAAGAAAAAAATTAATGATCATAAATATCAGTTTGAGATAGTTGTAGTAAAAATGAATCTTATGTTGAAAGTAACAGTATAATTAATTTGAAATGCATGCAATCGATCACAGAAATTTCAAAAGATTATACCAAAGACTGTTAGCCTCTAAACAGACATATTGTCTATTTTACAAAAAATTTAAAATAATCAAAAATTCTTTATCATTATTACTAAAAACACAACTCAAAAAACATTTGACCAAAACCAACGAGTTGGTATATATATATATATATGTTTATATATATATATATATATATATATTTTTTTTTTTTTCATATTATAGTGTACTGACCTACTATGGGTATGTACACTTTTCTTTCCTTTATTCATAGAATCATTTTACATTGTCTTCTTACATATCGTTACATCATATCATTATAAACATTTCTCTTTATTTTATTTTTTTTTTTTTTTTCGCTGTCATTACATGTCTTTTTCATATTCGCTTGTATATTTGTATCTATATATCTCCCCGGTCACGCAGGACCGGTTATCGAGAAAACTCTTCACAATTCTTATTTTTCAATCGCTTTGTATTTTTTATTTTTATCTTAAAATTAAGCCTTATCCCTAAGTCGGTTTCATGGATTCAATACCTGGCAAGAACCATCAGAAAAAATCTGAGTGCCCCGACCGGAAATCGAACCCACGACCCCTTGAGCTGTGTTGTTTCGGAGGCTAGCACGCTAACCACTGAGCCAACGACGAGCTCATATATATATATATATATATATATATATATATATATATATATATATATATATATATATATATATATATATATATATGTATATACTGCCGTGAGTTTTGATATAAAGACTATAACAGCACAGCACTCTTAAAACATGCAGGCAGCAGCACTAGTACGAAGGCGCACCGCTGTCCGACTATCCGATTCTACTGCGCATCAAAAATTTTGGCAACCCATTGTCCGTGCGCGCGGCGCACCTACAGCAGGTGAGCAGCAGCACCATAAGTACGAGCACGCCGCTATAGGTATCATTGGTGACGTGGCAGGCTTACTTTTTTTGTAGTGTTATATAAAATATTGAACGAACTTTCAGCTAGATATAGTGAAAAATCGTATTCGCTACACGAAAGCAAATCATGCCATTCCGTTTGACGAGTGGCACCTTCGCTACACTCGGACGCCAACTACACACTAAGAGAGGATGGCATACTTCACTTCCTTGATGCAAAATATACTATAGCTTTTAAGTATTTTTCATTTGTTGATTTTTTGGCAACTTTTCCTCTAAACTTGTCAGATCAATAGTTTTTGAATTTGTGTATTCTTTAACTACAAAATTATTTATACATGAATCATAGATTGTAAACAGTTTACATGATAACTTTCTGTAAAATTATCGTAATACTTGTTTTAAAATATAAAGTACAGAATGGTATAGTGTTGAGATTTAATGGATACTCATAAACAGAGATTTAACAAATCCTCAATCTTTAAACCTCCACAACTTTTTTTTTTGTTAATTTTTTTTTTTTTTTTTTTTTTTTCGTAGTTGCCCTTCTTTTTTCCCAAATGTGTTAGTCTTCCATGTGAGCCCTATCAAAGATCTCCTCGACGACCCGTCTTTTTGGCTACTATTTACAGGATACAACGATCGTCTAAGGCACACCCAAGTGATAATCAAATTGAATAGAAACGTCTCTTTCGATCAAGGCTCCCAGATTTTCAGGAGTTCCCAGCATTCGCAGTGCGCAGTCACCCTCTCTCATACTCAAGAAGCCCAAGTGGGGAGCTTCCTCTACCTATACCTTATACTTTCTACCTATACTTTAACCTAAGCCTCGCCCCCTTTCTAAAACTTAAATATGACATCGTGTGCTGAGTAGGTACGATCAACGTTGGCTGCGTGGGTAAAGTCTTTTGCTCCAGCCAAACATGCCAGCTATCAAATATTGCTGATGTAATTTTTTTTTGTTTCTTTTCTTTAATTAGCAGAATTCTAATAAGTTAGTTCTTGTATTGAAAAAATGTTTTGTTGATTACTTGTTTTTTTTTACTTGGCACATTTAATGTATCATTACTAAACACAATTTCAACAAAGCTTAGTAATGAATTAATTTCTTTTATTTAAAAAATGCTCATCATCTATTTTTTTGAATAAATGAGTGAGAGTGTATATAAAATGTAATACCAAGTTTATTTAATTATATATGTACATGTATAACGTTTTGATAATAAAACATATTTTTCAAGAATACTTTGTACGAGATGAGGTATAATCGACCACAGTATACACCCAAAATATTTAAATCAGCATAATATCCTGTCGATGAGCCGATATTTATCAGGTTGAATTTACAAAATGTACAAAAAATACGGGCTACACGTGCCTTACTGCTACAGAAAATGCTTTTAGCATTGGCTGATAAATCATCTAATCACATTGTCACTCACATCTTTTGAAAATGGTCGGTGAGCAATACTTTTTAAGATACCAATCTGTTCTGAATTGCACAAGCTTCTTTTACGAGTGTGTCATTAACGACTTACTTCGCTGTTCGTATTAATTCTTGGAAATACGGGTCGAAAAATATGGATTGCTGTAAAAGCTCACGTTGCAGTTTTTCAATGTTTTTCTTGTGTACATATATATATATATGTACACAAAAAACACTTAATAAAATATGTTTACAAAGTTAATGCTGATAGTGTAATGATTAAATCCTTAAATATTCCGTTTTCGTTCAATAAAAAAAAAATAAAATAAAATAAAAAAATAAAAAATAAAAATGAAAAAAAATTTATCACTCGTAATATTAAAATTTTCATAAAATCACACTCTCTGTGGTTGATCCAGGCTTGAAACTGGCACATTCACTGTGTCGACATTACGCGCGTGGTTATTAATTTACATTTACTTATAAAATTTAAAAAAAATTAAAGACAACGTTCTAGGTAACAAAATCACGAAATTAATTGAACACGAAATGTAGAGTTGTATTAACACCAAGATAGCAACAATACACAGACACGATATTTTTTTCATTAATATTTAGAAACTGTTATTGAATTAACTTAAAAAAAATGTAAATAAAAAAAGTCTCAAACATCGTACTACTGCTACCCACTAAGAGCATAAAAAAGTATAATTTTTGGTATCATGATTATTTTTTGTTGCAGTGACAAATGGAGAAATAAATTATAAACCTTTTGATTTTTTGCTTGTATAATAATTTTCTGTGTTTGATAATTTAAAGTGTTGCTGAGAAGCTTCAAAATTAAAGGAGTTAACACCTTTGACGGTGTAGTAGTTTGTTTTGTATGTTTTTTCCCTCATGTACTTGATAGACTATTAGCCTTCATGGTTAAACAAAAATAGTGGTAGTAGTAATAATAAAAAAATAAGAATAATAATAATAATAATAATAATAATAATAATAATAATAATAATAATAATAATAATAATAATAATAATAATAATAATAATAATGGTCATGATAATGATAATGATAAAAACCTTACGAATTTGTTGTAGCAGGCATAAATGAAGGCATAAAAAATAAATTTAATAAGCAAGCCCACGCGTAATAAATTAGCTACAGAAAGATCGTAATTTCATGAAAATTTTAATACTACAAGCGATAAATTTTTTTTTATCTTTTATTTTTGTTTGTTTTATTTTTTTTAAACAAAAATGAAATATTTAGAGAATTGATTGTTATACTGTCTAAAATCAGTATTAATTTTGTAAACATATTTTATTAAGTGTTTTTTGTATATATATAGAAAAAGAAGAACATTGAAAAACTACAACGTGAGCTTTTATAGCAATCCATATTTTTCGACCCGTATTTCCAAGAATTAATACGTACAGCGAAGTAAGTCGTTAATGATACACTAGTGAAAGAAGCTTGTGCAATTCAGAACAGATTGGTATCTTAAAAAGTATTGCTCACCGACCATTTTTAAAAGATGTGAGTGACAATGTGATTAGATGATTTATCAGCCAATGCTAAAAGCATTTTCTGTAGCAGTAAGGCACGTGTAGCCCGTATTTTTTGTACATTTTGTAAATTCAACCTGATAAATATCGGCTCATCGACAGGAAATTATGCTGATTTAAATATTTTGGGTGTATACTGTGGTCGATTATACCTTATCTCGTACAAAGTATTTTTGAAAAATATGTTTTAATATCAAAACATCCGTGTAAGTACATAAGTAAATAAACGTGGTATGACATTTTATGTACACTCTCATGTATATTAAAAAAAGCTGGTGAGCATTTTTTAAATTAAAAAAAATTAATTCATTACTAAGTTTTGTTGAAATTGTGTTCGGTAATGATACATTAAATATTCCAAGGACATATGTAAAAAAAAAAAACAAGAAATCAACTAATTATTTTTTGATGATTTGATAGCTGGCATGTTTGGCTGGAGCAAAAGACTTAGCCCGCGCAGCTACTGTCGAACGTACCCACTTAGCACACGATATCATATTTAAGTTGTAGAAAGTGGGTGGGGCTTAGGTTAAAGTATAGGTAGAGGGACTTGGGCTTCTTGAGTATAGGAGAGGGTGACTGCGCACTGCGCATGCGGCGAACTCCCGAAAATCTGGGAGCCTTGCTTTTGATTGAGCCATCTAACTCGCAGTACCAACCTTTATAAAATTCATAGCAATTTTACTGATAAGCTAGCCAGGTGTTGGCTTTCCTCATAAAAAAAGCTCTTTGAATCGAGATGTTATTATAAAAATCCATTATTTTTTAAATTCGGATAAGTGGTTTTTTGGTATTCTGAGTACCATTGAAAAACCCTGAGAAAAATTAAAGTCCTTATTTTTTTTAACGGGATATAAACCCACGAGCCTTCGAATTTCTCCGGCTAGAAGACTAGCATGCTAACTACTAAGCAATCGAAGCTGCAGTATTTAAGGGGGTTAGAGCGAAAAACAAATTTCTTAAGACAGTCTTTGAAAAATTATAATGCGTTTGTTTTCATTACGTTACCAACATATTGAAATATCAGGAACCGTAGCGTCACAGTTTTTGAGAAAAAAAAATAGCAAACTTAGTATCTTATACACAGAATCTTATTAGAACGTCGTCGCGACATGTACATTTTTACCAACAACTTGGAAAATATTTTTACAATTCTTTAAAAAAACTAGTATGTAATTGTAAGTAACAATTAAAATAACATATCCAAATTTGAGGAAGCAAGCCGTCACGGTTTAAGAAATACTTTAATTAAAAATTTTACGAAAATGCTATTGGTATATCTATATACAGCAGAAGAAAAATAAAACATGGAACATAAATTCGATTTCGAAGTATTGATTTTTTATTTTCTCACTTGTTAGTAATCTTCTGCTGTACGATATGAAATAGCTCGCATGATTTATCAAGAATAGTCATAAAATACACTAATTTTTAATTTGAATTAACTTTTGAGACTGGCTGTACAGCTCTAACCCCCTTAATCCTACTAACAAATAGTTGGCTCACAAAAAGTTATTTTGCACATAAAACATAAGAGTTTTACTTAAATCAAATGATTTGCACGATAAAAGAACGATTTCAAAAGTGATGTATACTTTAAATATTGTTTAGTATATTTACTCATGACTTAACATTTTATTTAACATCTTCAAATTAATTTTTTATCACAGGTGGTTGAAAAAAACTTTTAACTCTCTGCATACCTGCTACATTATTAATAAGTCATTTTTTACAAGACTGGGTAGGACTCACTTAAGTTGTTAGTTCTTCAGGGTTACTGGCCTAATCAAGAACATGAAATCTTCTTCTATGATCAATAACGAAAATTCACATAGTTCTTAAAGAATTGAAGAGATTTTCATACTTTTTATTCAAGCAAAAAGAATAAGAACAGTATACTGATATTATACTCATTAAGTTGCTCAATAAACCTCCGTTTGATCATCATTCTCGCATTGTTCCAATGAATTTTGATTTAAAATGTGTTAAAATCTGTTATATCCAAACGGTACGTCTCTGTGTGCAAAAATTTATTTTGAGCCTAGGAATTTTTAGAACGAAGTCTTTTATCGTGGGTTACGATAGGATATATACATCCCGTTTATTTCCTGTGTGTAAGGACAGTTGGAAACGAGGACCCATCAGCCAGAAAGTATAGAAAAAACATGCACTTTTAGGCCACTTTTAAAGCCAAATTGAAGAAAGTTAGATTATGAATTGAATGCAATAAGAATTTTTGTAAATTGATCTTCTTTAAATATATGGGAGAACTTTTTTGTTCGACATGCATACACACGAATCTCATACCCGTCCAAGCCCGGGCGCCACAATTACATCACCAATAGAAAATTAATGGCAAATTTGAATGTTAAAATCAAAAAAATAAGTAGACAGACCAAACATTGGATACGCGTGTACGCGCATACCAAGCGACCCACAAAAATGTGTTTAAGGAGACTGAATGTGTGTATGTGTGTTGGCATCCTCACTTTGCTGCTTAAACATTATCATGCAATGTGCATATACGTCTGCACACTCGATGGTAAAGGAACAAGTACTACCAGGGGACTGATTTTGGTAAACGATATACTAAATCGATTTTAAGTTTAACCAACACACAATACGCGACTTGATCGTTCTCAAAAACGATCAAGCTTTTTGAATACGAGTTGTGTCACGGTAAAACTAGAAATCGATTGCACATATCGTTTACCAACATTAGTCCCCTAGACAGTGTTAGTCAGTAGTGTCAGTGTCAATGATTCATTCTATGTAACCATCAATGTGCATGATTTTTCTTTCTGATCTTTTAAGTTTACCTTTTGAAAGGATAGCAACAAGGTACTGCCAGATCTTATTGAATTAGGTCAGATTTTAATGTCATCAGTGCTGTTTAATTTTTTTGATATTTTTCATTTTGATTGCTCCTACTTCATCAAAATCTAAACCATCTGTGTCATAAAACGTTAACGCAAGAAGCGCAACGTAATGCAATACCACCCGATGATTTTACAATATCTGCAACACTACAAAAATTCAGCCAATTTTTTTGTAATGCTCCTAATTAAGAGGAATCTACTTCTTCTGCTTCTAAAAAACTACAAGTATTTGAGAAAAGATGTCAACACTGTAATGAACGACCACGTTTACCGAATTAAAAACTAACGAAGAATGTACAACTCAAAAATGGTGAACAACCACTAGTTGAATTTAGAGAAAACCAAGATTTTCAGAAAAAAACGGAAGCTTGATCTAAAAGTAATTGGTAAAAAAATCTTCGGAATAAATGTGGACTAGCGGCCCCCCCGGCTTCGCCCGAGACTCACTGAGTGGAACACCGTAGAGTGTTGATACGTCGTGCAAAATGTTTTTAGTTAAAATTTTTACATCTATTCTTGACGTTTCTCGAAATAAAAAATTTTGTTTGGACTCTATGCAGTTTTGTTCAAATCATGAGCTGTATGACAATGAAAAAAAATAAAGTGATGCTAAAGAGTATCGTGCTTTCCTTACATCATAAAGTCGTTATTGGCCCTTAGAAGGGCCGTTGATTAGGACTTTTTAACGTTATAATATACGATTATAATATACGTTATAATATACTCGTATAAAAAGGATGTTTGTTAAGGCTGTAAACATTTAAAACTGATGAAAAATATAGTTTTAAATTATTTTTTCAATCACAACACTTCAGTGTATAGAACATTTTTAGTTTTATCCAAAAAGAATGAAAACAATCTGAAGATCTGGTTCACCAGCTCTCAAAAGCCTAATATATAATTGTCCATGTGAAAAGCAATTCGATCTTAAATCTACACATACAAAATTGTCAGTCTGTCCTTGCGTTTTGTTAACTGTCAGAGCACAAGAAACTTTAACCGGAAGCTGTAAACGCTTGAACTGAAAAGGTAAATTAGTGGGTATCATCAATTCTGGGAATAAATGCTATTTCTTCTGATGTTGGACCTATTAAAATAGTAGCTTCTATAACATTATTTCGCAAAGTTTTAATTTAAAGTCTGGTCCCATTACACATGTTCGGGAGTTGAAGATTACGTACTAGCATAATCGAAGATCCAACTTTCAAACTCAACTTATAGGGTGGAAATCCTGATGGAGTTAAGGAGTTTAAAAATTCCTAAAGACAATTAACATCTTCAGTTGTGATGACTGAATCCATAGAGAGGTACTCTCGAGAATCAGCTGCAAACTTTTAAAGAATATTGTTGTTGATTTCTTCTACTGTAGCATTTCTCGATGAAATTATCGCTCTCTCATAACCATTAGTACGATTTGTCAGAAAAATTTCCAATGTGTCGGTAAACTTCAGAAATTAAATCATCGATAGTTGTAACCAGTTTTCCAATTAATTAATCTGTAGTGATTAAATCATTTTTGTTTTCCATCGTGCCATTGCCAATTTTTAACAACTGAGTTCAAAACTCTGTGTATCCTCCACATATATGTGCTCTCATATTACTACGCAAACAAAGACACTCCACATAATGCCAGAGAAATAATGATTTTAAACAGACATGAATAGTATCAGTTCTAGATCCTCTTGAAATCACTGGTAATGTCTGCCTGAAATCATCAGCAAAAGCAAATGTAATGCCACCCATTAATTTCTGGTTTGATCTCATATCTTGTAATGTCCTATTGATTGCTTCAGTTTGAGCTCTAAGACTCATTGTGCACTCATCACATACGATAAGTATTGTATCTTAAAGAATTTTTCCAAAAGGTCCATTTTTACGTATCGATTACGTGTAGTCTTCTCCAGAAAAAACACATAATGGGAGCTTAAAAAAAGTAGAGTGAGCTGTTCTACCTCACTCAAAAGAGTGGCAGCAATGTCAGAAGATGCAACAGCAAGGGAAAGTTTTCAAGCATATCTTGCTTTGGCCAACATTAGATTGATTAAAAATTTTTTTCCAGTGCCGCCAGGAGCATCCAGAAAGAAGATTTTTCCACTATTATGCAGGATACTATCAGTTATACAATTAAAAGGTTGTTGTTGATCTGGAACTAACTTCAGAAGATTTTGCTCAACGAAATTATTTAAATAGTTATAATCGTGACCACATCCAATGGAATGCTCAAAAGGATTATAAATATCATGTCCACCTCAAACTGGTGAATTTAGCCCAAATTCAGCCAAATTTTTTTCTGAAAAAGAGATAACCTTGTCTTTAATTTCAATTAAACTTCTGTTAAATATTTCTTCAGCAAATTTTAGTTAAAAATCGTTAAGTTGAATTTGTCGAGAGTGAAGAATATCTTCGTATAATGGTTGTTTGAACATATCCCACAAAATTTGGGGTTGCGATGGCTCTCAAAAACTAAATAGTTGCAAATAAGTCACGTAATTTAGATACATTTTCAGACAAAGCAGACTCTGCAAAAGTTTTTTTTTCCATTGATCATAATTTTCCAATAAACTAAGTGCGTAGCAGGCAGCTTTGAAAGATTGCGTAAGTAAAATCATCAACGGTTTTCAAGTATTCAAATAAAGTTGGGCTTCAAACATTGAAGTAACATTCGAAGATGGAAGCACTCTGATTAGGTGGGATATAATCGTATACATTCTACCTATGGCTGAATCTTTTTTTATTCCTGGCCAGCCTGAAACATCTTTTCCTTGTTTTTTTTTTCACAAATTTATTATTGTCCCACCGGTAGTAGGCGGAAACTTCGGATACAAAAGAGTTTTAACAAAATCGTCCATTATGCAAAATTCAAAATACGCAATTAACGTTGTTTTTCTCCGATTTTTGAGAATTTTTTGCTAATTGATGTAATTTCTCTGATAATTTTCAAAGTAAACATCTAAATGGAAGACTATAGGATACCGTGCGTGAAGTTCACAGTCAAAAAACGTCATAATCCCTCAAAAGAACAAATACAGCGTCATTGGCATAGTTTGCAATTTCTTCAATACTTTCAACCAGAAAAGTAGCACGATCCGTTCCTTTATTGATGTATTTACAAATATATTTAATTGCTTACACTAATTGACAAAATTTGACATTAATGTGAGCATTGAAACATCAAGATGAGATGGGTGAGTACGAAACAACCCAACGGTTATCGATTAGTACATCTTTACCACGAATTGTAACTATGGAACAATGACCTCCATCTGCAGGAGATCTTCTACGATAGGTAGGATAGCCATCATCCATTTTTTAAAAAGTATTGTCTGACCGAATGGAAATTTGTCCTGGTTCAGACATGAAATAAATTTGTAAGCACTGCGGACTTAAGTCCTTTTCTAGAAGTAAGCTGCTTATCAAGTGGTACACTTGACCTTGAATTTTGAAAGTTGGCATAAAGTTTTTTTCTCTGATCTCTTTGCGACCAAATGAAGTCATTTAAAATTTAGTAATATAACGTCTAATATTGTCAACAAAATGCTTTGATAGAGGATGTTCATCTATCAACAAACACCGTATCAATTCAGGAGGGCTTTCCAACGCATCAAGAGAAACTTTACCACTGGAGCAACAAAGTCCTGAGGCTTCATCTCTCCATTTTTTAGCACCACAATTAGTACAAATACATACCATTCTACCTATTTGAGTTGCCGGAAGATTTAACTAATCAATATCCAGGTTATAATAAAAAGCTGATTCATCACTTTAATACACATTAATTTGTCAATTTTGACGCTACTGTTACAATCTCAATGAATGTTGTGCATCAGTTTCTCAATGCCTAAAATTGTAAACATTTGAAGCATTTGAAGTTCTCCTTTCGACTTGCCCTCTTGAAATCCTAGGCATTATATTAAAAATTTTTTAGCCCTAAAAAAAGCTATTTTTGGCAAATTTTTTTAATCTGATAATATTTGTTGGCTAAGTTAAGCCTATCGCAAATTGCGGAGGAATGATAATGCCTGATTAAATGCTTGTAGTCGAGAGAACGATGGAAGGTTGTTCCCAGCCTTACGACATACAGCTTCACTCTCAACATCTGTCAGTGAATGACTGACTTGGTTACACGTTAGCTGGCTTCATATAGCGCTCCTATTAGTGTACAAATCGTTGTCTTACATCTCTTCAAGGTTTTAATCTGAAATAGTTCTAAAAAAGTATTGTTAGCAACGTAGTTTAACGTTGGGTGGCCCTAAAAAGGATCGACGAGATTGATAATTGAAGGGCCGGATCGAAGAATGGGATGTGCGCGTGAACTCTCGTGTACTAGCCCCTAAAGTATGCAACCAGATACACTTCCTCACTGATGCCGATTTTTCAACTTTGCATTAAAAAAAAATACATAAAACGCCAAATCTCAGAATACTTTCAGCGAGAAAGTTTCTTCTATGTAAAAAATGAATACATTCCCGCAAGCAGATTATTGTTTTTTTTTTTCAATCAAAAGTTATGGCGAGTTGAAAGAAGCTCGATCGAGTTTACACTATACGCTGCACTACTAGCTATATATAGATGCATAGCAGACGCCGCGCAGTGTTGTACGTCTAATTCTGTCGGTACGTAGTTATTCCATCTGGCTGTATAATAATAATAGAAATTACATTAGTGGCAATAATAATGAAATTGATAAATATAACAAAAATTATTATTATAATGTATTGGGTAGCGACAACTTCTTTTGTTAATGTGAATAAGTATTATGTTATATTATAAATTAATAAGACAAGTATAACGTTATTATTAATTACCATAATTTAATAAGATAACAAACGCACTATACATGCATTGATACTAAATGTAATCAATATATTTATAAATTTCTGTTGTTTAGTATGCTTGAAAGATGTATTTGGTAATAGTGAACTTATAAGTAAATAAGAATTTACAAAAAAGTAACAAAGATAATTGAAACAGAATAGAAATAAGTTTGATTCAACATTTACACGACGAGAAGAAATATTGAATGCATTATTATGATATTTACGAAACCATATTATTCACTGTTACGTTTTTATTTTATTTGCTTTTTTTTTACTGTCTTTTTAGGAGCTTGTCTTGTCGTTTTTTTCTCGTTTTTAACATTTTGTGTTTTTTCCAGCTTGACTTTCAGATCAACAGGTTTCTTCTCGGTTTTAACATTTTGTGTTTTTTCCAGCTTCACTTTCAGATCAACAGGTTTCTTCTCGGTTTTAACATTTTTTGTTTTTTCCAGCTTCACTTTCAGATCAACAGGTTTCTTCTCGGTTTTTACACTATTAACATTCTCAATGTTAGGATCACGTATGAGGGTGCTTTTGAAAAAATCATTATAAAAAGCTTGTCCCTTTTCACTCAAAAATTTTTGTAAAACTTGTAAATCTTTTAACTTAGCTTTCGAAATTCCAAAAGCATTTGCAGGTGGCGTGTTTTCTAAATCATTAAGAGATACATCCAAATTACAAAAAAATGATGTGGGTTTCCCATCATACTCGTAATAGAAATCTACTTGACCATTAGGAAAATAATCAATTTTGACCACAGAACTTATTTTTATTTGCTCAATATGCTTATTTTTTTTCAAAATGGATTCAAAATTTTTCACTTCGCTCTGAGCAGCGTCAACCATTGTAAACGGAGGTACTCTCGAATTTTTAATCATCTCTATATAGTCTTCTGGTGTTTCAACCACCTCCTGCCGTTTTTTTTTCTCGCCATATTTTCCAAAGTTTCTGTCACATTCGCAATAAGAGTGACCACGAACTGGGTAAAGATGCTCGATGAAAACTTGATATTTTTTAGATAGCATCGATAAAAAAAAAACCATTAAATAGTTTCTATTCTGACTACCAGCAGCATCGGATTTTAAAAAAACTTTGTTATATCCATTCGCTTGTAATTCCGTTCGCAATGCATGATAAAGTAAGTTGCACACTGTGTTTGATCCTTTTTTTAATGTACCCTCGACAAAGTAATACATGTCACTAGACTGAGAAAAATCAATGTGAACGTTGAAAATTTGAAGCCATAGTAAGCGGCAATAGAATTGAGAATTCACTGGAAGTTTAGGCAAGGGTAAATTTTGTCCGAAATCAAACACAGCGTGCAACACTCCATCTTTCTCTTTAAGCATGCGATCTTTTACAACTTCGTATTTTTTAATTGCATTTTTATGCTTTACATAAGAGTCTCCTTGCTTTCCAAGATTATCGCTTTCGTAACAAGTATTACACACGTCAGTGCGAGGCAAAGTAAAAGAAAAATTAACATTGTGATTGAAATACTTATCGTAGCATGATTCGCCAATTGGAATCGAACAGTCTCCCGTCACAGATTGATAATAATCTAAGAACAAGTCGTAGAGGCGATGTAAAGTTAAACTTGAGTCGCGAAAGTAATTCAATTTTGTATCTTGACGACAGTAGTGAGACTGCGAATGAGGCAAGCTTTCACAATGTAACTGAATGAGGCGCTTTACATCATCAGTCAATTTTTCTACGTGATGTTTATGTTTACCACGCCCATCTGTAAATGGCTGATGGAGTATAATTTTAGACTGCACAACCTCGATTTTTTTTTTATCAACGTTTAAAACATTACACAAAAATCTTTTACACACGACTACGTTAGATGCTTCAGTAGGAAATATGTATTCCCATTTCTGTGGGCTGCTTTTAACAGGATTTCCACTACTTACTGTGGTATTTTTCTTTCTCAGCATAGACTGAATCAATACGTTTTGACACTGATAATCTCCATAGCCCCAAAAATTATCATGAATCCTTCGCTGATCAGCTACTTCTACAATTTTGAAGCATTCCTTATGGCAGCAAAATGTCATTGATGTGTAACATTTTTCAGGTATAGCCTTTTGAGACGATGATGTGTACGCTTTGCCCTATTTCATCATATAATGTTATTAAAATTTTTTTTCACTATTTATTCAAAGAAATGCTAATAAACATCAACAGAGATGGAAAAGTATGTATGTATCACGAAGTAACTAAATGAATAACATCACGAAAAAAACAGAAGCAGAGATTTTCTGAATCATACTAAAATTCGTTAGTTACGTGAAAATATTATTTACACTGATACGAGCAGCCTTTGCAACATTTGATTGCCAACGGTGTTCATTTCTTAACCGCTTCCGTCCCTTTTTTGATTCAAGTCCAGCCATACCTATCGTACACTTAGGTTAGGATATTGATATTTTTTAATACATACGAAGTAAGTACATATAGATTAATACCTACAAAAGCTGTTTACGATGTACTGAACAATGTACATTTTTTCACACTATCGAATACTTTCTGCTACTGTATTTTACGTTTACGGTAATTTATTATACGTTAAATCGTAACAATGATTAGCAAGAAAAAGACGATACTACAGAATATAAACACACTCTAAAAAAGATATTATCTATATACCATTGCGCGGCGTCTGCTCTGCATCTATATATAGCTAGTAGTGCAGCGTATAGTGTAAACTCGATCGAGCTTCTTTCAACTCGCCATAACTTTTGATTGAAAAAAAAAACAATAATCTGCTTGCGGGAATGTATTCGTTTTTTACATAGAAGAAACTTTCTCGCTGAAAGTATTCTGAGATTTGGCGTTTTATGTATTTTTTTTTAATGCAAAGTTGAAAAATCGGCATCAGTGAGGAAGTGTATCTGGTTGCATACTTTAGGGGCTAGTACACGAGAGTTCACGCGCACATCCCATTCTTCGATCCGGCCCTTCAATTGTGTAGTAAACTTAATTATTACTGATGGCCCTGAAAAGGTCCGGTGGTTATGTTTCCAGTTATTTTCGGTGATTTATCGGTAGCAGCAGCTCGATGATTCGACACACTGGATCTAGCGGTCTGTAAGCAGCACATATCTGCTGCTTGGCTTAGCTCAACCAACGGTGATCGCTTAGCTTAGGTATCTGGATCCGGGGTGGCTTGACTCTTGACCTCGGAGTCTCTGCATATGGAGAGCGTACTGAAGGGAGGTACGCTGCTGGCCAAAGAATACTTCGTCTTCGAGTTGCTCCCTGGATTACCAACAGCTCACTGTTGGTCAGGAAAATGGGTCTGGGGAATACCTCTCCTGTGGGTATGCTGTTGAGACGAACCACTAAAGAAGAGGCTGATCTATTCAGCCGCATGAGCTGTCCGTATTCCTCAGTGCTGTCTTCCCTAGCTTAAAAAATTCTCTGACAGCACTAGGCCAGATAGCTGAACGGCTACAAAGCTTTAAAGTGTTGGAGCAGGTTGTGCTCTGGCCAGACGTCTCCTGGTATTAAACCAGAGACGTTGGCGTTCAGAACGCCTATTTTTTCAAGGCACTCGGTAATCTTGCTGGTTCAGGGTGAAATTAGACGCAGGTCGCTTGCCCATTGGAGGAGAGTGTTGTCGGTGTGACATCCCATGTCATAAACTTAATATTTTTACTTTGAAACACAGAGTTTCATTTTTAAATTATTTAAATTAAATTTTTTTATTTAAGTTAAATTTTTAAATTATAAAAAGCGAAAGCTCAGCGATCTTGAACCATCAAGTGGTACATCTGCTTTTGCAATCGCGTGACATATAACTCACTTCATATAAAACAAGCTATCGTCGCAAAACTCGAACTATGAGTGCAACCTCCAACAATATTATAAATCGCTCATCTTACAACATCAATTTGCAGTGGTACATCCAAGAATGTGAATAATCAACAATTTCAATATTCTTACTGTGTATGTCCACAAGAAATATCATACACAATTTCGACAGCAACTTGTACTTAATGTAAAATCCAAGAGATCAGCAGTTTCAACCATCAATTGCTGAGTTATTATTGCATTACGACTGTGCTCGTGTCAATCGAGAGTAATTAGGTTAAGCTCTGATTGGTCGTTCGAATCCCCAACTTGATGCGTCCTCCTTAAACGCAAGAGTAGAAAAACTTGCACATAACAATTTTTGCCTTTTCTCTTTCATTGAGTGCTCCAAAGTAGCTGTAAAGGTTAGAGAGCGAGTTCTGTTGCGTCTTTTAAGCGGATATAAGACTTAGTTCGGGGATTAGGCTACGTGTTAGAAGCGTGCATTTCAAGCAAATTTAAGACTTAGTTTGGTGACTAAGCTGTGAGAAAAAGCTTGAGAAAATCAGACCACTACAGACTTGCCTGAAAAGTGAATCAACAAGTAATAAGAAAGAAAGGAGTGTCGACTTGGGTTCTGACGTTCAAAGCAGCAGCTTAATCATTGTCATCACCTCGAGTACTCTCGTGTAGGATTATGATCATCGTTGCAGTCAACCTTGTAAGATCTTGTGACTGCGTGCGTGCAATCAGCGGCTAACCAACAATCATATAAGTAAGTTAAGTTAAGAAAACTATAAATTGTATAAGCATTGTGAATGCGAATTGGAACTTAATAATTTATATTATTTGTGAAATCAACTATTTCCAGTTTTTTTTAATTTATTAAATCATCAGATGAGACATAACTTGGTTGTTGATCAAATTTACTTTCTTAATTAAAAAATATCCTAACTACTTAACTATATAAAATATTCCAAGATTAAAAATTCTAATTGATAAAAACATAGTTCTTACTTGATTAATAAGTTGAATATCAAAGAAAAATTAAATAGGCAACGTTTGACGAAGACCTTTACTAGAACATGAGATAAAAAGACGAATAAGATAAGCTACTCCTGCATTACGTAAGACATAAACTCAAACAGTAGGTCAGCGCCAGCTTGGCGTACACTGCTCCATACATATCACTCAGTGAACCCTAACACCACAACGCCGAATCAACGATTTAAAAAAAAAGTATACTGTAAGGAAAAGCTAATATGGCCTTTTGGGCCAACGTCTGGTACCTTACGAACAGAAATAAAATTTATTTGTTCGTAGAAGGAATCTACAAGTTCCGCCCTTCATTTATAAAAGTTTGGAACTATTGGCCGTAACATTGATAGCCGGGATACCTAGCTGTATGACCGACAACTCTTTTCCTAATGTACTGGTGGTGACCAACTATGGGAATTGCTAAGATACTCGGGAGTATTATAACCACACTCATGTAATTCCATTGCAGGTAGCTTCGATTTTACTTCTACGCCACCTAGCATATCCTACCGGACTAATGTAAAAAGCTAGCGTATTTTTGCAAAACTGTGAGCCTATTTATTGCTATTGTTATTAATTTTTACAAGATAGAAACCAACTTTATAAGTATCAAGAATCAGTATGCAAACTTTCAGCAAGATCGGTTGAGTAGTATTCGAGTATTCGCGATTAGCGATTACAACGGTCTTAGCAACTTTGCTTTATGTATTAGTAAGATAGTTTTCCGTTACAAGTATTAAACTATTCTTCTTTAAATTAAACAATCAGTGAATTTTTTCCAAATGTGCCAGTTACTGAAAATTTTGGTCCTTCAAATATTAGTTTACATCTTTTACATGCTGTTGAAAAAACATGTGGTGAATCGATGATAGCTGCAAAGATAAAGTTGTTATAAAATGACGATGTTTAGAAAAGATCTGCTGATGATGAAGCTTAAATACCTACTGTATGCAGGTTTTTTTCATGAGATTTACAGCACACTGTTAATTCTTTCAATTATTTAGAGTTTTTTTTTTTAACTTCATTAATATTTAGTGATATGTTACACAAAAATAAAAAGAAAAAAATGTTGAGCGTATGAAAGAGGTGCAAAAAAAATCTGGAAAAAAAGACATTCCAAAAGAAAAAGAAAAAAAGTTTTGCCAAGTATATAAAAGAGTACTGACAAAAAAAATTTGAAAAACAGCGACTTCATCTTGATGCTATATCATCTTCAAAATATGATTATAATCAACAGAGGTAGTATTTTGATTTTCAAAATTCAAGCCACCTCGTGAATTAACTGATTTATTATATTTGCGACTGCTTCGCAATAAAAATTTTAATTAACCAACTTATTACAATCCATTAGTTTTTGAAACTCAATTGACAATATATCTAACTTGTTAATTCATTACTTTATTAGAAAATAAAATAAAAGATTTTTCTTACATTTTCCTTTTTATTAAAAAACAAAGAATCAAGTACAGCAGCATGTAAGCCAAAAGAACGTTCTAAACTCAGAAACATCTATGCCTTTCTATAAATTATCTGCAAATATTACTGAACATACTTCATTATATCATTCTCTGATCGTTCCACGTGAAACTAGTTATAGGTGTCTGTACGAACAGTGTAACGGTTGCGAAGACCCGGATGTACTTTTACAACATGTTGGAGAAATTTCTTCTGAACCAAAATAAAACGGTTCATTTCACTCTATTTTATTGGGTTTTGCAACTTTAAATTTTACCAATAGACTTGAGACGCCAGCTACTTAAATCACTTTTCTTGAATGCATGTGAATTTTTCGAAAGCGCATGACGAATACTCACCAGTGACAACGAGTGTGGCGACGTAGATTATTGATACATATTGACACATGCATATGATATTTATACTTGCGTACATTTTTACTTCACTGATAAAATTTAAGGAAGAAAAATTAATTTTCTAACATTTCATAGTGGATAACTCTCTGAATTTCATCCATTTACATCCACGAAACCAGCATTTTACACCATTTATCGCAAGTCAAAATATTGATTTTGACAGAGAGATACCTACCGAATACAGTTCGGATATATACATACAAATCGATATTACAGATGTAGTTGAGACCACAGAATATCGTGATAAAATAAAAACAAATTTAAAACCTTTATTGAACCGGTATGAAAATATTCTAGTACAAATATTGTACTTATCAATAATTTTTTGCTTTTTTTTGGTTTTATCATATTTTATAATAATGTTTGTTTTCCATTGTAAAATTCAAATTTTTTTTTAGGACTATAAGATAGGTAGTATAGTTCTACTTTTCTCTACTTGTAAAGGACCTTAAATGAGCAAAAAAATTCTACGTTGTCGACGTATAACGGGTTCTGATACCCAATCATCGAACACATTTGCCAAAATTTAATGTAGTTAAACAACGCCTTATTTTCCCAATGATTTCTTCCATGCAAAAAAGGAGACTTAGACATGCACACGGTCAATACGGTATTTATGGTCAAATTATCAATGTTCCTGTTGATTTTTATACGATGGTAAATAAACTCCAAGAATTATTGAAGATGATAACTGTTTTTATATGCACATACAAAAAAAACTTATCCATAAGACTATTTATGTCAAGCCTATATACAGGTTTTCCGGCAAGGAACGGTACAGCAAAAACTTTTGTATTGTAAAATTTTTTTTAATCGTTGGAACTCGTCGTAATCATAACCCTCATGGTTTTCGGGGTTGCTGATCTAAAATATGTGGTCGAATTTGACTAATTTATGTCATGCCCCCCCCCCCTCCTTCCTAAATGCCCTAATTTTTTTGTAAAAAGATGAAGGCGTTTGTATTATAAGTGAATTTATCAAATTTGATCTCAGATTTGTAAACCGCGATCCCAAAAGCCTCAGCAGTCACGTTTTTTCCAAGTTTCAAGCATATCATATATTTAAGTATTTGGGAGGGGAAGAGTCGGGGACCCTTCTTACGATTTTATCAAATCTAACCCCGGATTTGTGATCAAGAACCATGAAAAACTTCAGGGTGACAATTTTACCAAGCTTCAGAAATACGAAAAAATGGAAAATTTAGAAGAAAAAGGGGAGTTAAAGCCCCTCGACATAAATTAGTCAAATCTGACCCCAGATTCGTAATCAGCGGCCCCAAGAACCCTCGGAATACCGGTAATAGTGTATCTCACAAAAAAAAATTCTGATATTCCTCCAAAGCCTATATATAGGTTTTCCGGCAGTTTTAAGGTTAATAGTTGACATATTTACGTGAGAAGCCACTTATTACAATATTACAATTAATCGCATTGTTAAATGTCCACCCAAATAATCTGGAATTTGTGATTGATAATATAAGTGAATATGTTGCAATCAAAGATAATGTTACAGCTTAACAACAAACTCTAATGTAGAATAAAAATCAATTTTACCTTGTGGCACCTGGCGAAAATAATGATAACTCTGTAGTTTGCAACGTTGCATGAAAGAAAGATGAAAAAAATGTTTTCTTTTTTTTTTTTTTTTTTTCAATTAAAATGTTTTAAACGCTTTAACAAGTAATGAGGAAGACACCAAATAATTCTTGGATCGAAAAACTTACCCTTCTCGAGATACAGAAGATCAAAGATTAATTTAAGTGTTGGGCGCAAAAAATGCGTTTGAGCTTTTAAAACTATTAAATTAAAATCATAGTGTGTATAAATCAAGGTAAGTCTCTGTTTACACAATAAATCATAAAAATTATGAGAAAAAACTCATCGCTACGACAACATTACGACATACCAAAGACCCATATAACCCAATAACCCAACAAAGTTAAAATAAACTGATAAGTTTCAAGAATTTTCGTCTTTCGGAATTGTTAATTTCGAGTGTTGTATCGCAAAAATGACCGAAAAGTACGGAAACTCAGAAAAAATTTAGTATCACAGTCTACATGCCACTGATAATGCATAAGCATTTATTAATATTACTTCATACATATAAAAAAAATAAGTTTCAAGAATTTTCGTCTTACAGAGTGATTAATTTCAAGTGTTATATTGCAATAATGATCGAAAAATCTTGAAAGTTAGGGAAAATGTATTATCTCAAGTAGTACGCCACTGGTAATGCCTAGACAACTATTATTGTTTCTCAGAACATATAATAAAAATACGTTTCAACAATTTTTGTTTTTAAGAATTAATAATTTCGAGTCTTACATCGCAAAAATGTCCGAAAAATCCGGGAACTTAGAGAAAATTTATTAATACTAGCTGCGCGCCACTGATAATACCAAGACATTTATGATTATTACTTTAAACATATAAGAGTAATGATTTTCAACAGTTTTCATCTTACGAAATTATTGATTTTAAGTGTTATATCGCAAAAACGACCGCAAAATCCAGAAAGTTAGGGAAAACTTAGTAACACGAGCTGCATGCCATTGATAATGCCTATACATTTATTATTATTATTTAGTACATATGGAAGTGATAAGTTCCATTAGTTTTCGTTTTCCGGAGTTATTAATTTCGAGTGTTATATCGTAAAAATGACCAAAAAATACCGAAATTTAAAGAAAAGTTGTTACAAACAGCAGCACGCCACTGATAATGCATAGACATTTTTTAACGTTACTTTGAACAAATGACATTTATAAGTACCAAGGATTTTCGTCTTCCAGAATTATTAATCTCAAGTGTTATATTGCAAAAATGACCGAAAAGTACGGTAATTTAGGAAAGATTTATTATCACAGGCTGCACGTCACTGATAATGCAGAGACAATTATTAATTTTACTTAAATTATATCAGAGTAACAAGTCCCAAGAGTTTTCCTCTTCCGGCATTCTTAATTTTCAGTGTTATATCGCAAAAATCTGGAAAGTTAGGGGAATTTCATTATCACGAGCTGCACGCCACTGATGATGCCTAGACAACTATTATTGTTTCTTAGTACATATAATAGATATAAGTTGCATCAATTTTTTTTATTTCGGAATTTTCAATTTCAAGTGTTATGTCTCAAAAATGACCGAAAAATCCGGAAAGTTAGGGAAAATTTATTACTTTAAGCTGCACGTCACTGATAATGCCTAGGAATTTATAATTATTATTTTAAACATATGAGAGTAATAAGTTTCAACAATTTTTGTCTTTCGGATTTATTGATTTCGAGTGTTATATCGCAAAAATAACCGAAAAGTACGGACAGTTAAGAAAAATTAATCATCACAAGCTGCACGCCACTGATAATGCCTAGACATTTATTATTACTTTTTAGTTTATATAATAGTTATTAGTCTAACAGTTTTTCTCTTCCGGAATCATTAAATTCAAGTGTTATTTCCCAAAAATGACTGATGAATACGGAAAGTTAAGGAAAATTTATTATTACAAGCTGCATGCCACTGATAATGCCTAAACATTTATTAATATTACTTAGTACGTATAATAGTAATAAGTTACAACAATGTTCGTTTTCCGGAGTTATTAATATCTCTTTTATCGTAAAAATGACCGATAAATACGGAAATTTAGGGAAAATTTATTTTTGCTTAGATGATTTTGGCCACTACTGTAATACTTCGGCAGAAGGAGCCAGCAGTCACTATTGGTGGTGGCGGTGAAGCTAAGCTATATCTTCTTTGTGCTCCACCGTAATAGTGGGGAGAGAGGCAGAAGCTGAGCACGAACTGGATTCGATTCTTTTGTTCTACTCTACGGGCAGTGTACACTTTTTATTGTTTAGGTCCCAAAAAAAATTGTAACGGTAAAAAAAAAATCTGCAACTTGCACTTTTTCCTTATTTTTTAGGATTTCCTATTATTCGGGCTCCGTTTTAAATCAAGGTACTTTTTTTTTTTGATAATGAAATTAGTCATATTAATAGGTTTTTACGCCTTTTCCCTCACTACAACATGTTAAACAGTATTTTTCAAGGCTTACTTTTTTCTGATTTATTGTTGAAAAACCTCCTGTAAATTTTCTTCTTCCACACAATAGTTATTAAAAGTGTTTTTTTTTTTGTTTAAAGGTTTGAATAGTAAATGTAAAAAAAAACATACATGCAAATCTGTTAAACAATATTTCTGGGCCCAGTTGACAAAAATTAACGTTACAATAACGTTGGAAAATGCTAAAGGAAGCGTATTGGCAGGAACGTGCTTTATTTATCAAGTAGTTGTTGCTTACGTGTCATAAATAATTATTTACTCGTCATTCAGAAGAGTGGGCTAACAGCTGTTTTGTTATAAAATTAATAATTATAGTTTCAATTACAAACATAGTCAAATCATAACATTTCTGTACGCAAAATATACTCATTTCATAGAAAATACTACAGGTTTTTTTTACTACGGTACATTAATGATGAATAGTTTTTTTACTTCTTCATTGTAGTATTCTGCTATTCAATACTATTGTCTTATTGGTTTTATCTAACTATAAAGCGTGAAAATCAACTAGAAGTAAATGACCCAATTACTGTGGACTGAAATTTTTGACTATGCTAAATTTCTTATTTCTTGATGTTTTTAGATGTAAATTAAAGCAATTTTACTTCATTTTTATCTGCAGCATTTTATGTGGTTAAAAGTACGAACGTTCTTGTGTTATGTTACATTTTTTTTTTTTTTATAATTGTTCTAGTGCTGATATCACTTGTTTGTATTACCACGCATGGTTAGAAAATCAGTACCAGTCGCTGTGCCCTTAATGGAGTTCACTCGCTAAGAAAATTAACGTCAATATATTGATAATACTTTGAACAGAGATGAATTAGTGTATGAAAAACCTTTGATTCAAATTTCAAGTCCCTTTATGGCTTATAAAGTGAGATATTGGTAATTTTACTATTGAACTTTTAACGTGCAGTCTAATGAGAATCAGTACTTTTCTGATACATAACCTGAAATATTTGGATAATTGACGTTAAGATTTGACTGGAAATTTTTTTGAAAATAGCTAAAAACTAGGTGATTACATAGCTATTATAGTCTTATTTTCACTCATGGCTTATGGAATAAGCAATAAATTAGTGAATAAAATAATTCTCCTTCGACAGCTACCGTTAGTATGTCGTGTTATATCTGTATAAATAGTCATGCAGGTTACAATACTGCTGATCTTATGCGTCAAAAAAGTTAGGTACGAGTGAACTCCCTTAATTACTACAAGAGTATCTCCTATACTGTTTACATGCTGAAGCCCAGACCCAATTGCTGCGCACCAATTACTACGCATGACTACAAAGTTTTGTCGGTTAGATTCGTTGAAAATCACTTAGTTAATTAATTATAAAAGTCACAATGTGAAGTCTGATTCTTGATCCCGAACAGAAATTGAGTTCAGGCACTGAATAGGTCCTGGACAGGTGCCTGAGCTGCCTGCGCAGGACCTGCTCAGGCATTAATGGAATTTTATCCAACGATGTGCACAAGACCTGCTCAGGCTCCTGCACAGGCAGCCTTAGCTCAGGCAACCTGGACAAATATAATCTAGTCCTGAACTGACTTTTACACAATTAAATAGTAAGGTTATGTTACATAAAAAAATGTTTTTAAACAGAGAAGTTGATTTCAGTAAAGTTTTATGGGATACAGGTAAGCTGGGAATGTGATATTGCAATATTTTTTAAATTTCATCCATGTGGCTATTTGCAATAAAACACTCTCTTTTACCATTTCCGAAGTTGTACATACAAATCACGAACTTCATCAATATTGACACTTTTTTTTTTTTTTTTTTTTTTTTTTTTTTTTTTTTTTTTTCTTACGCACTATCATTAGTTGTGTTTAATTCTTCAAAAATTTCTTGCTGAATATCGCTCTAAATTTCTTGCTTATCAAACTGTACAGTTGAGTTTCCACTAATATTATCTGTAAGTTTAGCTTTTTTTTATTATTTCCATTAAATCTGTAAGGTTTTCTTTTTTCCGAAATTTTTCTTTTACGAATAATTTACATTCTATATTTATTTCGCGTCTTTCGTCGAGAATAATGGTTTTGCTCCATTTTACATTAAGTGAAAAAAAGGTTAAGACTATACTGTAGCAGCAGACAGTTGATTTTTTTTTTTTTTTCTTACACTGTCATTAGTTGTGTTTACTTCTTCAAAAATTTCTTGCTGAATATCGCTCTAAATTTCTTGCTTATCAAACTGTACAGCTGAGTGTTCACTAATATTATCTGTAAGTTTAGCTTTTTTTTTCATTATTTCCATTAAATCTGTATGGTTTTCTTTTTTCCGAAATTTTTATTTTACGAATAATTTACATTCTATCTTTATTTTGCGTCTTTCGTCGAGAATTATGGTTTTGCTCCATTTAAGATTAATTGAAAAAAAGATTAAGACTATACTGTAGTAGCAGACAGTTGATGTCAGTTCAGGCAAGAGCACCGGACCTGTTCAGGAACTGTGCACAGCCTGAACTCACATATGCATAAAATGCCTATCTTGCCTGTGCAGGTCCTGCACAGGCAGTCAGGCAAGCTATGGCACATTTCTATTCGGGATTGAACGTTATCAATGTTCGAACGTGGTACAATATTTGAATACACGAATTTTTTGTTGTTGTTATTATTATCTTGTGTTACCGTCCATTACACAGTAGCTGGTGCCTCCGCAGTAATTAGGTCATTCACCCCTAAATTGACTGATTTGGTTATCAAGAAGAAAAAATATCCTAAATTCAGGCTTACGGAAATTAATAAAACATTTCGGAAAGTAAAAAAAAGTTGTCTCTAAGATACAGTTTTTATACCGCCAAAACTTATTATCGGGCTCAAAATGCAAAATTGAGCTTTGCCCGTAAACTGAAACAAAAAATCCGATCCAGTTCATACTCGGTTCCTGCCTCTTTCCTTTTGTCTGTCTCTCCACACCATTACTTGGATTGTTATTTTTGACTTGCATACGGTTAAGCACGGTATTCTCTTCGTGCAGCAATTTGAAACAACGCCACCTACAGGGTAAACGTTGTCGATACCAGCTAACAAGAATACACAGAATTTTATGGAGAATATGTTATAAGCGTTTATTTCGACAATAACGTATATTTAACAACTAAGGAAATTTTTTTGGGTGTTAAGTATACTAACGAGTTGAAAAAATAGATTAATAGTGCCCTAATAAAAAAAATTTTCTACTTAATATGCTGATACTTTATAAGTGTGTAATGTGGTGTATATACGAATATCAATTTATTTCTTGGAGTACTTTCAAATCAGCACATTAGAAAATAGTTTTTATTGTGCTTACTTACACATTGTATTCATTTCATACTAGACAATTATTTTTTGTTTTTTTTTTATGAAATGAAAAAAAAGTATTATTCGCCATTAATATGCTACTTGAGACTGAAAAAACTTATTTTAGTTATTAAATATTTTTAATTGCTTAAATAAACACTGGCAAACTATCATTGTCTATGAGATGATATTAATTCTTTGTTAGTTAGCATCGACATCTTTTCTTCTGCGTTATTTTAAATTGCTACACGAAGAGAATAGCTTGGCTTCGTCGGCACTGACGGTACTGGCCGCTTGCTCCTTCTTCCAAAGTCTTACAGTAATGGCCAAAATCGTCTTAGCAAATGTTTTTCTCAAGATTTTTTGTAAGTCAACATGTTGCAAAAGTACTTAACTGATAGCAAATTTTCCTCCGTACACGCTAACATTATCATGTTTGGCGTATGTATTATCGTTGACGAGATATATGCAAAATAAATTTGTAAAAACGTTTTTTACTATGATGCCATATTTTTTGGAAATTTTTATAATTTTTACCTTCTTTTTTGGGTCTGCTTTACCAAGTTTATAAAAAACCATTACTGCATATCCACTTCTCAATTCAAAGGCTTAGTGATTGATCTACAGACTGCACTACTGGAGAAAATTTTTCAGTCCAAACGTAGGTGGTATCTTTGTTTTTTTTTATCCGCCAGAATAACGCTCGTAGTAAGTAATCGTGGAAATTTACACCTGAACGTAAACACGAACTATACAAGAAGTGCAGCAAATGACGTTATTTATTACTGTTACATTTACGTGAAATAATAAGTTTATTAATTTATTAAACTCTAAATAATCCAACCTCTATTGAATCATAAAATTTATCAGAGGACTAAGTTAAAATCTTAATTTTATAGTTAATGGGAAAGGTGTATCTTGTAAGAATTATCCGCGGTTATTAGTAGTAAAACGTTTTTCTGTCAGTCATTATAGTTATCCTAAGCTACAATGATTTTGCCATGTCTGGGATTGATACAAATATTATTTTAGCACTTTTACTCTACACATACATACTTTTTTTGTATAGTATAATGTTATACGTCCAGGTACACAAAGGTACACTACTTCAGGAAAACTAGAGTAACTGCCTGAAAAATGTTACCCACGAATTGCCCTTTTAAGAAACACTTTTTTGATGAACTATTGAATTGAGATTTTAAATTAGTCCTCTCAGTAATTGGATGCCAAAGTGGGGGCTAGATCATTTGGGATTTAGTAGATTAATGAACGTATTCTATTGACATATAACAGCTAATTTGCTGCACCTCTTACATAGTTTGGTTGTACTTGCCGAAAGGGCGTTCACACTTGCATTTAGGTTAAAATAAACGCGCGAGAATGTCTCATCAGAAGCGGATCACTGCAAGGCCTATAATAACGTGGCTATACGAAAAATATCGATTCTTTTTGGATTCCTGATTTTTATCAAGCAATCGTCATGCCGAGTGAGGGTAATTATTTTTCATTACGAGCCTATTTACAATATTTTAACATATATATTATAAGTGTCCAATTTTTTAGATGCGTATGCAACACGTCGTAAATTGCATATTTTAAAAGTTAACCTGCAAAATACGTTATATTTAACAATTCCCAAAAATTTCGCTTTCTTTCCTGCTATTCATTTTTTTTTACTTTTTATCAGGTCACGTAGAGATAGACAACGTAGTAAGGATGTACCAAACGCAGAGTCAACTTAAAAATGATGAATGATATATTAATAAATGTCTAGGCATTATCAGTGGTGAGCAGCTTATAATAAAAAAATTTCCCTAACTTATCAGATTTTTGGTCGATTTTGCAATATAACACTTTTCATTTTCTACATCGGGATATTTAATGTATCAAGTTTCTTAAGGACTGGAAATCTACATTTTTAGTTAATTTTTTTTAATAGTGCTAAGAACATAGTTTCGGTATGGATGATTTCTCATTTTTCAAGTTATTTGTACATGCGTTTACAGTTTATTTTAACTTTGTTGGGTTATTGGGTTATATGGGTCTTTGGTAAGTCGTGATGTTATCGTAGCGATGAGTTTTTTCTCATGATTTTTTTGATTTATTGTGTAGACAGAGACTTACCTTGATTTATACACACTATTATGATTTTAATTTAATAGTTTTTAAAGTTCAAACGCATTTTTCCCGCCCATACACTCGATTTAATCTTTACACTCCTATATCTCGAAAGGGATACGTTTTTATAATGTTGTCGCTGTTGGGTACTTTCTTCATTACTTGTTAAAGCTTTTTAATTACAAAATAAGAAAAGAAAAAAAATTTCATTTACTTTTCTTGCATGCACCGTTGCAACTTTTAGAGTCATAAAAAATGTTTTAATTAGTATATTGTTCGATAATTATGCTGAAGAGCTTTTATTTTCACTTATTTATGGTGGGAATTTCATGACTCATAGAGAGGGAATCTGTGCTACTTCGTATATGCAAGCCACTAGTTAACTCCGACGCACTGATTGACGAAGTGTTAAGCCACAACACCTCTTAAACATGGCTGCTGAAATCATGAGACAACGGATAAAAAATACTGTTACGATTGCTTTCAAACACATTAGTCATGATACTAATACAACCAAAAAGCAGATACAGTCTGAAGCGAACAGGACGAGCTACAGGAATCACCGATCCTCTTCAAGGTCTGCGCTGGGAGAACCTAACAGCTATGAAGGAAAAATGAGCTTTAGCCAATGGAACAGTCTCCAACGGGCAAGCATTACGAACCAATCTATCCACCTTAGATCACCAAAACAACTGAGTCTGCAAATAAAGAAGGTGCTCTAGACCGCAACATCCTCGACGTTATACCAGGAGACGTTGGAAAAGAGCTCTACAACTATCTTTGAAGCTTCAAAAGTTGTAGTTTTCTTCCTGATAAGTGTGGTGCTGCAATAACAGGCCAGAGGAGATCACCTGAGGTATAGAGGCAATCACGTTTGCTGGAAACTTCAGCCAAGAAAGACTTTACTTAAGAAGCTCATCAGTCCTTTCAAGGGTCATCGGATGTCGAACTACCTTGGCAACAAATATATCACAACCTTATAAAGTTGAAAATAATAGCCTTTAGGACTCACAAGAGTCTCAACTATGCCCAAAGTCACAAGAAGTCAAATTGGAAGGAAAACTTTAAATACATCTTATCAATACAATTTTAGGCATCAAAAAAATAACGAAAGAGTTTATTAAGTGAGAGATCAGCTTTTCACTATAACCCTCATAGTAATCTCTTAAATCTTCCAGATTTTTAAATAGGTAGAATATGTAATTGTATTTTTGTTGCGATAAAAAACGTAAAGATTAAGCTCTAGGACTCTGTTTCTCTGGTTTGAAGTTGTGAGATAAGAGAAAAAAAATTTTCAATCATACATTTTTTGTGAGCTTTGAATCTTCACAGTTTTAAAAAATAGCCCTGTTGTTAGATTATACGGAAGAAACTGCAAATCAACGGCCTTTTAAAGCCAACAATTATTTTATGGCATAAGAAATGCACGGTACTTTTCAGCATAATTATATTTTTTTCACTTTTTACTGCTTTTTACTTGAGCAAATAAACTGTATGCATTCCGAATAAATATGTTTTTAATAAGAAGATTTTTGTTCTGACAAGTGTCAGAAATAGATGTAAAATTATTAACTGAAAACGTTTCACATTACATGTCAACACACTACGGTGTTCCATTTAATGAGTCTTGGGCGAAGCCTAGACGGGGAGGCCGCTAGTTGTTATATAAAATGAAAAACCATGGAGTGGATATTTCTGATTATTCATTGTCAGAAATGAATTATGTACAAAAAGCTGAACTTGTAAATAAATATGCTGTTACCTGTGCGATTTATTTCAATACATTAGTAAATTGCTTATTAAACACATTGCAATAAAAAAAAAGTCCGCTTAGAAAGTAAAGAGTAGTTAAATATTTTAAAAGAATTGAATTTGAACACAGAGGTTGTCCTAATGCCGATATTCTTTTGTTGTTGAATGATGCACCAAAATATTTATTCACTATTAATGTACATGTTATTTAGAAGATTGATGAATTAATTTCAGTATCAGTATCAGAAGCATCCAAATATATTTTTTTTTCAAAAGCACAAGTGTTCCTTCAGGTGTTACAAAAAAATGGATCCTTATAAAAAAAAAAATTGTAGATTTGGATCACCTTTTATACCAAAAAAAACCCATAAATTTGCTGTCAATAAAAAAAACTGATTCTAATTATTCTCCACGAAATTTTAAAAATCACATTAGCATTAGAAATTGCTTCGAGCGAATTCAGAAAATTTTGATTATACAGTTTTATCAATTTTATACTCACAATAATATTAACTCTGATCAACGTTATTACGATATTATTAGTGCTCGGATATCTTGACCAAATTTTTTTTATTGCTGAACGCCATTAGAAAATTAGAATAATTTATCTAATCCGTTTGTTATACATAATCTAAAGTCAAACGTGGGTTTTCAAACTATTGAAGACGAATATTCTTGTGCTGCGTATGTTGTTGAGTACGTCGACAAACACAACTGGGGTATAAGTAATTTACAAAGGAAAATCATTGAAATTATGGACAAACATTTGGAGTTTGATATAGTTGAAATAATAAGAAAAATGAGTTTAGATGTTCTTTAGTCTGTTGAAATGTCAGCACAAGAAGCTGCTTGGTATTTGTTACATGAATCCATGGCTAAATCATCAACGGCAGTTGTTTATATACCCATCATTTATCATACGGATCGTCAAAGTATAAGAAAAACTTTCAAAAAATTGAATAAAATGGCTGATAATAGTGTTGACATTTGAAAAGATAATTTACAATAGGTTTACTTATAGTGATGACTTTTACAATGTCTCTATAACTTGCACTTTGACTGGTAAAGCTAATGTAGCAATAGATGGTACAACTATACACACTGCTCTTAAAATTATACAGGTCACTTCCAAGGTATGGTAAAGTTTTAAGCGTTGATTAAGTGAGCATGATCAGTGCAAAACTTTTAAATAAAATGTATATACGTCTAAAATAAATTACGGAAATCATGATGCTGACTTTGAAAATATCGATGTGATTCTTATTGGTGATTTACGTCAAATACCGCCAATCAAAGCTACTCTAATTTAAAAGCTGATGATAACGCGAATGATTGGACCGTACCTGTGGCGCAAAGCATCATTTTGTCAACGAATTCGAGTAATGAGACAGGCCAATGTTGCTTTTTCTAATATTTTAACAAATGTAGGTAATGGTGAAGTTTTACAAAGCCATGAACTTCAACTCCTAAAACTGAGACTTTTTAAAACAAATAACGCTCTATGATTATGCCCCAATGGAATTCGTTTGTATTTCAGAAATGTTGGCGTCAATAATTACAACAATTCTGTTTTACAGCAATCACTGAAAAAGGTTATCTTTACAGTCAATGACATTATTTCTGGAGCAAAAAGTTATGAACAACAAACTTCTTTCAGACAAATATTATACAAAAAGTCTGTCATTGATACCGGTGGTTTACCTTACATGATTACTTTTGTAAAAGTTAAATATTACTCAATTACCAGTAACATTGGTGTGTCTGATGGTTTAGCCAGCTAGTAAATTGGTTAATTTAGAATTTGATAACCAGAATATTGCTTGCCGTACTTGGTTAGAGTTTTCTGGTTCTCCTGGAACTGATCATAAAGTCAGAAAAAAAGCTGCTCTATCAGGTATTCGAAATAACATAAGTAGGTTAACTGTACCTATTGAATTACAAACTGCAAATATTCCATTAACAAGAAATAACAAAGTCACTGTTAAACGGAAGCAATTTCCCTTGGTATCGGCTTGTGCTATGACAATACATAAATCACAAGCTAGGACGTTCTATGAAACTGTGTATGAATATAAAAAGACACATTCTCAACCACTCGTTTGTGTCACACTTTCTTGCATAAAAAGCATTGAAGGTTTGTTTATCTTAACACCTGCTGGTAATGAAAATAATTACAAATTTTACCACAATCGACGACCAGCTGCATCAATCGTATCATTGTTGCAAGAATTCTAAAGACTCTCCTTAAATTCATTGAAGACGAAAGCTCAAAGTATCATAGATTTTATTTCAAATAAAAAAAGTATTTCAACAATTTGACATACCGAATTTTGCTTTGTATTGTTTATTTTGAATAAGAAAAGTTAGAGCCAACGGAGTGGCAATTTGCCAACATGATGATACTGCAAACGTTATTACCTCAAACATGCTCAAACATGCAAATATCTTAAAGACGTACTATAGATATCGCTGTTCGACATACAAGCGTTGCAGATATATGTTCAACTATATGCAAACAAGAAAATGGTATTGAATTAGTTATAGTAGTTATTGATGTTTCTTAAAATCAAAAAATTGAAGCCATAACATTATTTGTTTACAGAGCTCCAGTACAATATACTAAAGAGGATTCTCGATTACTTGGATGTAATTTTGATCAAGTTTCGGTTATTTTAGCTGGTGACTTCATCAATTTTGCAAGTTAAACGTGAGAACCACTTACAATATTTCTTTCGAAACGTTTTGGTATGACCATTAGCAATAATCCTTCAGAATTGACAACAAAGTATGGCACCACCATCGATGCTATTTTCTCGAGATATGTATATAAAATATAATCAAGATCTTATGTATCATACTTTAGTTACCATAAGCCAATAAGTTCTATGATAGAATTGGATGATAAAATTTTCATTTCAAATTCAAATTTTTTCATTTTTTTTTACAACGTTTGCATCAATACTCTTTGTGTTTCTATAATTAAAGTTTAAGATATTTTTAACAAATTCCTTCTCATGTATTTCATTACTTGTTTCTCATTTTTACTAACCAAACAACATATTTTATAATCAATAATCATCACTTTTAATAAACCATTAAAATTATAATTCAGTTGAAAAAATAAAAATTAATCTGGCTGATGGGCTCCCGAGCCTTTCATACATGAAAATGTACAAGGAAGACATATACCGCCATAACCCGCAAAAAAAATACTTATTGAACTCACATGTATTTACGAACCTTGTATTTTATAGTGAACATGTGATTTTCACATAGAAGCGAGAACTTCGTTCTTACCGAGGGGACTTCGAGTCCCACATGTTTTTTCTTTTTATACCCATAAAGGTAAATATCATCGAGGCTTAAACTTAAGGTTACTAAAGTAACATAATTTAATTGGTACATGTTACAGTTTCCAAAAATTTCTGAGAAAAATCACTATTGAAAATGAAAATCCTTGTGCGACACACTCTTCATTCTTTACATATCAAATCCTGAAGATACTTTGAATTTAATTTCGCTTACCCTGTTGCATATTTTTTTTTATCCTGTTCAACGTACAGCAAAAAATGTTATAGCATTAAAAACATTAAATTCAACTTTTTGACAGAATTTTGACCTTACTTATTTATGTTTGAATTTGTCTGAGAAGAAAATTACAGTCATAATTTAGTATGACAACCTTATGAGAAACTTATATGAACGCCCACGCAGAAGACTGTTGTTTGATTCCCGGACAATATACGCTTCTTTTGAGCAAGTACCTCTGTGAATTTTCTCATATGCTTTTTTACTACTTAGTGCTTCTCGTGAAGGGAATAAGTGACCTCGCAGCAAAATTGCCTTTTACTTAGATCATTCGTACTCGAGGTGGTCTAAGTGAGATTATGAGATCCTATAGTCTAGAGGATGTTGTGTTATTATAGAAAGTATACTCTAGAACGCAGATATTATACGACAGCTTTATTAAGTGTTATATTGCTAGCGTTACAGCAGCCCAGAACTTACTGCTGCCGTATAAAGGGCAGAGTAGCCTGATGGGCGGGCGCGCAAGTCGACATTGATCGCCACGCAGGGCAAGCGCGCATGTGAGTGATGATACCTACTGTTTCGATACATGGGACGGAAGGTCCCTGCATACACTCCATCAAGACGTGATCGGTGAAGTGTTACCATTGATTGACACTTCAATGTTGGTTCATGTAAGCTTGAGCTTTGGCACATTATTGTGAAACTTACAAATAAGACTAGATGAATGAATGCGCGTTTACAGTCACGTTATTTGTTAAAAAAAAATGTAAAATGACTTTAAAGGCGTTTGCCAGGCAAGAGTTGCACGCCTAAGACACAGCGATGGAGACGTCGTCCCCAGCTGACAGTATTTGATTGAAGTCTTTCAACAGGTCAATCTTTAAGACGATTATTCTCCTATAAAGGTCCCATTAGCGATTAGAGACACAACTATTTTTCAGTATTACTTATTACTTAGATACGCAGAAATTAGTCATTAGAAACCCATCTGTTTTGTAGTACTATTAAATAATAAATTTTTTCCTTCGACAAGCAAGTATCGGTGGTAAGATTCCCATCTCAATTTTTGTATTATTTAATAATATAATGTTTTCTTAGGCAAACAAGCTTTGACGATAAGAAACCTAAATATTTTTTCATATTTTTTATTATCAAATTGGTTATTTAGAGGCAGGCAAGCATCGATAGTAAGAAACCCAACTGTTCTTTAGTATTATTACTTAATAAAATGTTTTCTTATACAAGGTAGCATCGGTGATTAAAAACTTAACTCAATTTCAGTATTACTTACTAATAAAATGTGTCTTTAGGTAAACAGGAATCGATATGTAGAAATCCAACAATTTTTTAAGTTTAATTTACTAATAAACTGTCTTCTTAGGCAAGCAAGCATCGGTGATTAGAAATACAATTGTTCTATAGTATAATTAGTTTAGGAATTATTTTTTTAGGTGAGCAAGTATCGGCAATAAGATTCCCATTTTATTTTTTCGTATGTTTTACTAATAAAGTGCTTCCTTAAGCAAACAAGCATTAGCGATTCAAAACAAAACTTAAATTATGTATTATTTACTAAAAAAATTTTTGTTCAGGCCAGCAAGCGTCGACGATTAGCAAATAATATTTTCTTGTATATTTTTACCTCGTAAACTTTTAACTGAATGTATAAATGGACGAATGACACTAGATACTGCTGTGTCAAATATTTTTTTTGCAAATTTTTTGTATGCCATTCTTATTTTTTATGCTTCTTAACATAATTACTTCACATGTGTTACTTAGAACTATGTATTTCAGCCTATATTTACTTACAAAGAACTGATCTCTTGTGAAAAAATTCCTAGCGCCTCATGTTGTAATGATTTATTCTACGCCCTGGTCACTTTTTCAAGAAAATATATTGATTTTTACTTCAAATATAAATCGAAACATTGTTGTAGTATAACGCAGACTGCAGAAAAGTCTCGTGACAAATCTTTTATGTAATAATGTATTACACGCATGTCATTTAGTACGCGTACTATCAGATCATGCTGCCACGGAAAATACTAGAATGATGACAACTGCCCAAGAAGGATGTGTAAAATTATTTTCTTTCACTCTTCTGTGGTAAAGAAGCCAGCGAGGCGCGCTGTTCTGCAGAGTAGCACTAGAACATGAGAATGATGCAGTGTGTCTGATGACGAGTTGAAATTGTCCTCGTCACAGTCGGATAGCCCTCGTACTCATCTGCGATTAGGACGGGAGTTATAGGATGCAGGTTTTTAAATAATTCATGGATAAAATAAAATTCCAATATCAATAATACACCTACCGTATCTACGTCAGAAATGGACTATAACTGCAAGGGTAATTCCGATAATTTTTGTTATGTTTGTGCAGAATACGTATGTAAAAAACATAAGAAAGATATTACAGAAAAAAAGTTATTCAGAGCATGTTTTCATGTGGAAATTTCACAGCAAGGTACTAACTGGGTTCCTCATGTTATTCATAGTGATTTTTACAAGATGTTGGAGGTATGGAAAAACTTGAGACAAAAGTAAACTGAAACTAGTAAAACCAGCAACTTAGAAAAAATCGTTGGATAAAAGTGGCTGTTACTACTGCATGACAAATGTGAAAGGAATAAGTAAGTTACGGAAAGACCAAATATTGTATGCCACAGTATCTAGTGTCATTCGTCCACAAGTAAAGTTAGTTAAATGGATAGCAGATAAGGCTTCACGAGACAGCAGCATACAGGAAATTAATAGTATGAAAGTTAATGAAGATCTAGAAGAATATTTTGAAAATGTCGGTGTCCACAGAATCGACGATACCGATAAGTAACATAAATTCGCAACCGAGAAAAAGCGTTTCATAAGTATTTCACGCGCGGATCTGACGTAGTGTACTGTACGGATGTTATAGGACTCATTATTCATCGGTTCATCCAAGTTAAGTTTAAAGGCAGTGTATTTTCACAATACGAACGTATTTGCTCCATTGCCTTTGGCTCATTCAGTTGTACTCAAAGAAAAATTCTGGAACATCGAAATGATCTTGAACATGCATGGTTAATTTGTGAAGACTTGCATATATTGACTATGATACTAGGGCAGCAATCAGGTTTCACCAAGTACCCATGCTGTCTTTGCATGTTTGATAGTCGGAATAGAGTGAACCACTATAAAACAAAAGTATGGCCATCAAGACCTTCACTGACCCCTGGTTCCAGTAATGTAGTGAAGCAGCCTTTTGTAGATCCTGCCAAAATTCTTCTACCTCCTCTGCATATTAAATCGGGGTTGATAGAACAATTTGTGAATCCTTTTGATAAAGAAGGATGCTGTTTTATATATTTAATAAAAGTCATTAAGAATGTAACTTCAGTTAAATTGAAGGGAGGTACTTCTCATGGGCCCCAAGTTCAGAAAATGTTTAGAAATAAAGAGTTTGTCGAAAGTATGAATGATACTTGAAAGGCTGCCTGCTTGAGCTTCAAAGATGTAGCAACAAAATTTTAAGGAAATGATAAAGATAAAGACTATAAAAGCATCGTTAAAAAATATGGTTGCAAACTTAAGAACCTTAGGTTGCTTAATGAATCTAAAACTTTACTTCTTCAATTCCCACAATAATCAATTTCCAAAAAATCTTGGAGATATTAGTGAAGAGCAAGGTAAAACATTTCATCAAGATATCAAAGAATTAAAACGCAAGTGGCAAAAAAATTGGGGCATTAATATGATGGCTGACTATTGCGAGATGTTGAAAAGAGATGAGCGACCTAACAAAAAACGTCATAGAAATCCTTTACACAGATCGTTCGACAACAAACCCATACGCAAACGTCAACCAATATAGTTCTTGTTCACGACAATATTTCTATTTGAAGCTCTGATAACTGAAAAACGTAGTTTCTAGAAGTTTTTTAAGGTTATGTCTGGCATTTGATGGTCAAATTTTCTTTTTTAATGTTATGTTTGAATACCTAGGCTTAAAACTAATTTTACCAGATTATTCCTGATGAAATGTACATTATTTTTTCTTTTCTAAAGCTATTACTACTAAAAAAACGTTTATTCTAGCAGTTTTTTAAGGTTACGTGTTGTAACGGCCTCAAGCCTATTCATTAAAATAATGTTTAAAATATAAGTAAAACAAAACACAACATAGGGAAAAACTTGAACATAAACGACGATCATAGCCGCACCTACGTCGAGCCACTCTGTTCAGTTAAGATTAATACTGGCCCTCTCTTGGCGTTGGCCGATGTTATCTTGCTCTTTTTTCTAAGTCAGTTATTTTGTAGCGCTGTGAAAGATAGCACGCGTGGAGTTTTCAGCCACTCACGGTTCGTCCTTGTACGTCGTGCATTTATAGTTACACTATTAGTACGTATTACACTAATTTTTGAAGATTTTTTGTATGATTTTGTTTTTATTCGTTTATTCCTTTTTATAAGACAGCATATTTTTAATTAGGTTTATTTTAACCAGGAGAAATTTTTTTTTAAGTTTTGATTTATTTTAATGATAGTTTGAATACAGTTTAATTACTGACCCCTATAACACTAAATGTTAAATTGTGTAATTAAATTTTTTTTACTCCAAAACACGTCTGGAAAATATATTGAAAAAATTCATACGCACATATTATGTTCTTAAGAAAAACGTAATTTTTTTTCAGCGTTATCTAACAATTTTTAGTTTTTGCCGGAACCTCCTTAAGTTTGATTTTTATCAGAATCCTTACCTATATCAACTAATGTGTATGTTACGTTGCCACTATTATACGTGATACATTTTCTGATTTCCATTTTACAGGCATTTTCAACAAAATCTTTTGGAGTATTGATTTCTAAAAAAATGTCTTCCACAGATACACAATTGAAGTTGGTAACTTTTACTTTTTTGCATAGCTGGCACTTTGTTACTTCCTTAAAACTAAGTGTTTCTTGTAAAAGCAAGAAAGCTAGTTGCCCACAAACTTTTTCCGCATCTAATACGTATATGTCAGGGTAAAAGTGTGATTTTTTAATTTCAAAATAATCTTTCAGAACTAATGCTCTCAAAAATTACGTATAAGCTCTAAGTCCTTTGTATAGTGGGTTGGTGATCATTTTTAAAAAAGTATCAGGTAACTGCATGCATTAAAACATAATTATATAGAAAATGAACGTTTCATTACTACATTAAATAAAATATTAGTTTCTACGTTTTTCGTGCCTACTTGTCAAACCTCTAGTTCTATATTTCTCTGAGAAGTGCACCCAAACAAATTTATAATAAAAATCGAACTAAACAAAAATGAAGTCCATTTTCTTTAGAAAAAATATGGATTTAAGGAGGCTCCATCGCCTACTGTGGTAGTCAATTCAGTGATGATCGATGCGATGTCACTAGACGAAAGCTTCCTTTTATACTAGTAGTATGTTGGTAATGAAGTTTGTTTTATTTTCAACTTAATCCACCTACTATTATATATAATTTACTACATCTTTATACAGCCAGCTGTCGAATAATTTAATATTAATGATTGCCATAATTTACTGTGTTATTACCCAACAAATGAAAATTGAAAAATTATTATGAAAGTTTTCATGTTATTTTCAAAATTCAACTTTTTTTATTGTGCGCGCTCCCTAAACCAATAGGGCCGGCAGTATTTGTCACTGCACTCATCGAACGTAACTGCAGACCAAAATAGTATTTTAGCTATTTTATCAATTTTTTCATCGCCAACGCCTATAAAGTCACCCGGTTTCTTAAAGATGAGAGTGTCAGGGTTACGGTAAGTATATTTTTTTTGCTTGTACATTCCATTTTAGTAGTTTAATTGATAGTCAAAAGTTTGCTTCAGGCCTTCGGCCCTAAGAGATTGTGTCAAGCGAGCTCGAAAAGTGCTGACTTTGAATTGAATTATCTCCGGATTTTGATCGCCAACCCATAAAAATAAAGATACCATTGGATTCAGCGCGATCTCAACTTTAATAATGTATCAGTCAAAGTTCTTGTACATTTCGTGATATAGCCTCCTTAAAAAAGAATTTTATAGTTGCATGAAATTTTTTTTAATCTGCCAAAGTCCGTCACATAGATAATAAAAAGATATTAAACACTTTTTTTTTACATAAATAAAAACTATAAAGATAGACCATTTTAAAATTACTCGAAACATCATGACAACGTACCAATTCTATATACATCATCATTATAAGGTACTTGACCCCAACTTACTTACTATTCGTTAAAAAAAAATTAAATATGTGGAATGTTGTTACAAAAGAACTTCATTGTCATCAGTGATAAATAGTTGTATACGAAAAAAGTTTTAGATATTCGAAAAGAATTTTAAAAATCATGTACAAAATTTCTTCCATCCCGCCATGGACACACAGACTAAGCGAGTTTAATGAAATCTTATGAAAAAAATTTTTATAAAATTTTTTATGAGTGCTCTTGCAGATAAAATTCTTCCCTTAGACTTATTTTGAGTAAAGTTAATGTCAGCTTTATTATTTCATAATGACATCAATATTTTTGGTCTTATTAATTAACTGAATACATATTGATAGTTTAACACTTTAAGTCGTTTATGGGTCATTCTACCGAAAACCGTTTATTCTATGTCCCAGTCGATTACAACGTCGTGTAAGAAAACATCGAGCAGAAAACTTTTTTAAATAATCAAGGGATATTTTTTGCTGTAGTTACAACAGAATTCAGATCATAAAAAACTATTGCTTTAGTTTAAGATACGAGAAAGGGGCTAAATAAGTGTAACGGGCTCGTGTCTTACTTGTAAATTTACAATTTTGACGTCGCCTGGAATCAAAATGCTGATTTTTCAATTTTTCTACGTCATGGGATCTCAAATTCATTAACGTAAGCAACATTTTCATGCATTTTAGAGAGTAAAAAAAAATTGTATCTAAGACTTGGCAAATGTTTAAGTTGTGCAACCAAAAACTGACAAATAAATTATTTCTACAAAAAATATTCTCATTAATGCACCTAATTGAAATTGGACGTTCCATTTTCGACGTTTTGTATTGTTCTGAGGTCAAGAATGTTTGATAAATTTTTTCTGATTTTTCCGATGACAATAAGCCAGTGCTATAGACTTGCGAATTTATAAATTTAGTATCTCCAAAATAAAAAAACTAAGAGCCTGTAACGCTAAAGAATGTCATTTATCTTAGTGAGGTGTTCTGTTATCGACTTGGAAGGTATCAGGTTAAAATAAAGCTGTATTATATGTGTTATAAGAGCAATGGCCAAGTTTAATTTTCATTTGGTGCGTTACAATATCGATTTTTTGATGAAATTATAAGAGCCTATAATGTTCCTTTTTTTTGCTAAGAGCCCTAAACGCTTTCTCGTAACGCTTTGTATCTCCGTTTAATGTTGGGGTTTCGACTCAGATAATGACTTGTACAAACGTGCATAGTAAGTACATCATTTAAATGTAAGAACAAAGTTGAATCTTCCTTGAAACCGCCGTTTTCTCGATTGTAATAAGATTTTCTAAGAGCCCGTAGTGCTCCTAGTTTTCTTAAATAGAATAAGAAAGTCGTAGTAAAAATTTTTCTTGTGCAGATCTAGCAGGGCAAAAAACGTTTAAGCTTATTTTGGTCATGGATAATACGAAAAAAGTATTCGAAAAATTATAAATCCATTTGAAGTGTTTGTCTATTCCGACTCTTAAAATATTTTGGTTTTCGCAGAATGACTTTATATCAACTAAGGTAGGTAGAATATATGATTACACTTTAAAAAAAAACTTACTTTTTCTTTCAAATGCTGAAAATCCTCCACTGCTAGCATGATTATATAAAATAAACTATTAAATGCGCACGTATTTCTTAATTCTACGTCTTTGCCTTCTAATTTTACTGAAAATAAGGAACTATCGTTTCCATTTTTAATGACAGGAACACACTTGTTTTTTTTCCATCCAAAAGAGTTGTAGACATCGCTTTTTCTCTCACCTAGGTAATTTGCAGGTTTTCTGTAATTTGGTTTGCTTTTCTCTATCTTTAAGCTTTTCTCTGCACTTCCTGATTCAGTTTCACTTGATGGATCATCCATCATAGAAAAACAGCGTTTTAAGTTTCGAGAAGATTCTTCTATATGGCTCTAGCTTCATCCAAGTTTCGTCTAGCTGACGCATTACAATATTCAGATGTTTTGTTAAAACAATTTATGCACTGTCGTTTCTCACCGTAACCTTCTGTTTCACCAGGAAGGGCTACGGAGCATCCCCCTAAATGATGGATACCCTTTCTTCATGTGGAACACCTTCTATTTTCAGTAGGTAAATTACCCACTGAACAGGCAACACAACTACTTACTGGAGTTATGTCAATATCACTTCTTTAAACTGTCTGTGCTAATTTTTTTCTAGTAGAAAGTCCTTTTCCTCTCCAATTTTCGAATCCTTCATGACCAATAATTTTTTTAACACGTTGGTTTGTAATTAAATTCGAGCACATAACTTTGTTAGCACTGAACTTTTTTAAGCACTTATCATTCTCGTGTAATTTACAACAATACATGGTGCATTCAACGCAGTCATTAACATTTAGCTCTGCATCATTTTATTTTAGCGCTTTTTCAATATCTGCATTATCAATGAGAGCTTTGCCGTGTAAAAAATTGATTGCATCAGATATGAATTCGTCTATACGTGCTGAGTATCCAAGTGTCTTGTCGAATCTCAATTTAAACTTGTACATCTCCTTCCACTGGAGCGCTTGTAGCAGGAATACGTCTGAAATCATATTTGAAGCTTAAAATATAATTCCAAACAGATATTAAATTTAAATCTTTGAATAACTGTTGTAAAGTATTGACTCCGTGTAAGTAGTACGCATTCACCTCAGAACCTTGCTGATTAAAAAACGGGGACACCGAGTGATATAGTTGTTTTCCCCATTTACCCTATCGATTACCTTCAATGGTATTCGATTCGTCTATAAAACCCAATTAATTTCAATTTTTTTATTATCTTCATCTCCGAGATTGTTACCTAGAAAAAACGAGATTTATAAATAATGAATAAATTTCAAACGTTTTTTTTTTTTTTTCTTCTTTTTTTAACTATAAGAAAGTTTCTTATCCTTTACTTCTACGTAATAATAATTGTATTGTCATTATTATCATCATTTGTAGGAAAAAAAGGCTCTAGTATTATGTAAAAAAAAAGTATGCATGCCATAATAAATATGAAAAATGTCTAAAATTAATAACCTATACGATATTTTCTGTGTCTTGATTAAAAAAAATGTTTGCCACTTCATAAAATTGTTTTAAAATCAAAATATGTTAAAACAAAAAAAATTTACATGTTTAATTGTTAAGCTTTTTCCAACTGAAAACTCTTAATCATGTAGGTATAGTTTTGTACATAAAATAGTACGAAATATAGTAAGCAATAATGAAACGTATTCTTGACGTATTAAAAACTGTAAAAAATAAGTGCGACAGACCACATATTCATTAGCATACAAACTTGAGACAATATTTTGTATTACTGTTAGTGCTCTTACATATGATAGCATGTAACTATACGTCTGTGCACCTCTTTTGGCTTGGCCCCTCAAAGATAGTGGAATACAGAAGAGAAGACCATATGAGAAGAAAAGCAAAGCAAGGGGCACTCAGGGAGATTAGCTAGATACACGCGAACAAAAAAACCACTTAACAGTTGTAAATATATTCCGTTTCTTAATCTAGTCAAAGATAAATAATTTATTTAAATTTTTTTAGAAGAATAGTTTTAGCCAGAAATTTAAAAAAAAAAAAAAAAAAAAAAAAACGTATCAAGGCATACTAGTATCTTGCTCATGTAGTATAAGATCTATCTCACACAGTTTGAAAGCTATTTACGAAGGTCAGATACTACTCTACGTTCAACAGTCTGCATACAAATATTTGTGTAAATAAATTTTTAAAAATAAAATAGGGCTACTTTTTTATGTATGTTCAATTATTTTAGTTGTTATAACTATTCAATTATTATATTAATTTCGGTTGAGGTAGGTCAAAATTGTTTAGAAGTGTGATAGCAATATCTATCCTACCTTATCTATGACCTTTCTTTGTCAAAACTTTCTTTCTCCTAAATTTTGTCGAAACAGTCGGTGCCTACACCAACTGCTGAGCCAACACCACTCGAAATAAAAAATAATAAAATGGCCGAAGGCTTGAAGCAAACTTTTGACTATCAATTAAACTACTAAAATAGAATGTACAAGCAAAAAAATATACTACATAACCCTGACACTCTCATCTTTAAGAAACCGGGTGACTTTATAGGCGTTGGCGATGAAAAAATTAAAAAAAAAGCTAAAATACTATTTTGATCTGCCGTTACGTTCGATGAGAGCAGTGACAAACACTGCCGGCCATATTGGTCTAAGGAGTGCGCACAATTAAAAGAAATTTAAATTTGTAAAATAACATTAAAAACAAAAAATTAAACCACGAACAAAAGGAGTATTAAATTTAAATTATAATTTATAACGGTTCTAACAAGTAACCCTACCCAACTGTCACCCACCGATTAGAATAAAACTTTGCACATCGATATAACACTAAAGAATATTGAACCCTTGTTTTTTTATTTTTCTGAAATCAATTTTTTATGGGGAGAAACCACCCCTAATAACCGCTAAGTAGGCTAACCCACGTAACTCTGGGTAGAGTGAGTTTATTCGACTGCTTTTATATCAGAACATTACAATCTTGACCACAGATAGGCTAACCTACGTTAAGCCTTATATATCTGATCCCCACAAACCGTTGCAATCCTTATAGATCACCCCTAACAACCTGTAAGCAGCCTAACCCACGTAACTCTGGGTAGAGATAGTTTAATCATTTCCTTATGTACAAAAAAATGAATTTGTTGATTTCAAATAGCTTATAACACCCTTACCATAATAACTTTTATTTTAACACGATATACAACCGTTAAGAACCACTCTTACCAACGCCCAAATTGGCTATCCTGTCTAAATATTTTTTTAACCTACATTTAGCGTTATCCAGGAACAACGACGAGGACGTAGTAGGTGTCTGTTTTCTTTGGGGTGCTAGATTGTCGTGAGTCCCCTTGCCTCTTACGTACTTTAGCATTTATTTTAACCCATCCTAACTACAAACTTATGTTGATTAACCATATCACTTTATCACTTCTGCATACAGTTATCCAACATATCGGCTTGTAAGAGGTAGAAACTACCTTTACATGACAATGAAAACGGAAATCTTAATATTTTTAAAATTAAATAAGGCTATATGTATACTTATCATCTAAACTCACCCTCCCAAGTCTGCTCACATAATTCTCTAAACCTAAAAAAACTTTATCATCCTAAATCTTGTAAGCTGACCTCTTGCTCTAATGAAGACCACTTAACTAATCTAATCTAAGGCTTTGATCTTAACTGTCACATTCGTACGTTAATCAACCAAATCTTCGTATCGCTCTCACAAAAGCTGATCTCATCTCACCCTCTTATCTATCCTCTATCAGCTCTGAAGAGGTAGAAGATACCCATGAAATGTAGTGGATCGTATTGCGGGACACGTGTCTAGCACGAAGTCTCTTTTGTATGCAGGGTTAACATAATTAATCATTCACATGAGCGGCTTTTATTATCTCCACCCACCCTTTTATTCGAATTTGCTTATTAATGCAATGAACAACTATATTCGTAAATTTATTAGCAAAATACATACATATTTATCAATTTCTTTAAAGATTGTGTTATACACACAACAAAAATATGGGGATCCCGGGACACCCAGCAGAAGTAATACTTTGATATGATGTATTGATGTGTTGCGGTATCCAATGTTATCTTAATTATGTAGTGCAAGATATGTCAATTTAATGATTTTGATTATAGAATAATATGAACTAATTATTCGAAGAAGTGTTAGGTAAAGTAAAATAAAAAAATACTTCTCTATTTGTGCATCTTGATTTTATTTTCCCTTTAGCAAACCCGTTAAAAAACTTTTTTTAGCCTATTCTCTCATTTTCTTTTGCTTCTTCCTAACGTTTTTTCGCAACGTTAAACTTTTTTTCGGCTAGTTTCCCGCGCTGAACCCGGCATAAGGAACTTTGTCTACACCGATTATAGACTACTGAACTAGTTTAATTCAATACTTTCTATCTTAACAGCACTACTCTTATGGAAATTAATCAAAGTATCCAATAGCTCTGATACTAGCAAACAATCTTTTTATCCTATATCTGCCTTTTTTCTACACCAACTCACCTATTATCTATTGCCCATCTAAATCAACTAACCAATTCTATCTTCTCTCCGCTCTCCTAAACCAACTAAATATTCTTATTGTCATCAATACTAACCCTAGTATAAAACAACTTTATCTTTTACAACCCTTTAACTAACCCTTATTCTAATGGTAAGTAAACTAACTATTAAATGAATATGAAACTGGTACTTCACAATCAGTGTAATAGAAATGAATAAATTATAAAATTTTGTATCTATTCTGGCACTCTTATAATATGGTCGCTGAAATATAATGAAATACTCTGCAAATTCTTTACCTAATAAAAAAAAAAAAGCTCTTCAAAAAAGGTTTTGTTTTAATTAAATTGATGCTTAAACGTGTTTGTACTTTAATGATGTTTATCATTTGCATTCCCATGAATTAATAACGTTTATAATAATGTTAATAATTATAAAATAATTATAATGTTTATATAATAAAAGTCATTAATTAATCTTTCTTGTCTTCATATTATATTTTTTAATAATTTTTTTCCATACTCAAAACAAAAGTTAGATTTTTAAATAGTTGTAGTAGAAGCTTATTTCTTATTAGAACGATAATTTATAAATTCATAATGCGGATAAATCCAAAAAATATTCTAACTGTGCTGCATTCTGCGTTTGATGGCCCTGAATATAACATCGAATCAAGAATAACTGCTGAAGAAAGATTTTTTGCTTTTAATTTAGCAGATATTATAAAGACATCTTCCGATTGCTCACTACTTATCAAGACTTATGAAACTTTATCCTATAATGAAGAAAGCATTACGGCTAAAGCAGTATAAGTTGATGGTGATTCTCTGGTAGGTCAAGAATCTTATGATCCTGATAAAAATGGTACAAATCTGCCATCAGAAAATGATAGAGACTTGGATTGTAAGATAAAAGCGGTCACTTTTTGGTGTTCAGGTAAGAAAAAAAGAAGAAGCCTTGAATCTGTGCAAAGTAAATTTGTAAAAGTCAAACATCAAAAGATACTGTACAGATAGGAACAACAAATTGAAATAAAAGGATTGAAATCAGAAAAACTAATGAAAATTTCAAAGTATGTTTTAGGTGGATTTGATAGTGCTTTTAACATATGTTTACCAATTCACAGAAGATTCAGAATAGTCCCTAAGAAAATAACAAGTTTGTCACTTTTGCGCAATTGACAAATATTTTTGAATTGTCAAAGTCGGCTTCAAAATTTGTAGAAAAAATTAGCAAAGATGTACAATCAAAAGTTGCAGCAACTGTTTATAACTCTGATCGATCGGGATTTAGTTTAGAAGCTTATGCTAGTCGAACGTTGTCAAAAGTAGAATATCTTGCTCAATCAATTAACTAATTAACCCATAGTTATACGATACAACCAATTGTTTTAGCTGATGTTAAACTAGATTCTCCCTTACTAATAGTCTTGCAAGAACCTAATGGCCAATTTGGACTAATTGTAAAAAAAAATATGTATAGAGTAAATAATATTGTTGTTTACCCTTCTACTTCTGGTAAATTAACATCTCAAATTGCCGCAAAATGATTTGAACAAGTATTTTTATCTATTGCTAGTAAAAATTCTTCACTGTTATTGGATTCTTAGTCAGGGCAAACTGAAAAAGTATTTGAAAAGACAGATAAAGAAAATAAAACTGTTCAAATACATACTCTACCTGCTGGAACGACTAGTATGATTCAACCGTTAGACGTCTATGGCTTGAGACCGTGGAAAAATTTCGTAAAGTGCTTTTCTGATACAGTATTATTGAACGATCTTAAAATGAATCTACATTTGCGGAATAATATTTTAAAATTACAGTCATTGACACGCTATCAGTTTTCAGCACCGAGATTTATAAACATGTTTACATACGCATAGTAGAAATGTAGCTACATAACAGAAAGACCGGATGCATGTCACACTCCTTTATAATACTGCTTTCAGAATATTGATGGAGAATGTACACTATGCCGTCAATTTGCGATAATTTAATGCCCTTGGTGTTCGATAAATTTGTGCATACAGCAGAAATTTTTTTGCTATTAATAAAAACAACTCGCCTCACTACTGTGATGAACTTGTAAAATAGAGGGCATCCATTGATACAATAATATTTGTAAGGGCTGAAAAACGTGAGAGGCAAAGGGACTCACGATAATCAAGCACCTCGACGTGAGAGGCAAGGGGACTCACGACAATCTAGCACCCCAAAGAAAACAGACACCTACTACACGTCCTCGTCGTTGTTCCTGGATAACGCTAAATGTAGGTTAAAAAAGTAATTAGAGAGGATAGCCAATTTGGGCATTGGCAAGAGTGGTTCTTAACGGTAGTATATCGTGTGGAGATAAAAGTTATTATGGTAAGGGTGTTATAAGCTATTTGAAATTAACAAATTTATTTTTTTGTACATAAGGAAATGATTAAACTATCTCTACCTAGAGTTACGTGGGTTAGGCTGCTTAGAGGTTGTTAGGGGTGATCGATAAGGGTTGCAACGGTTTGTGGGGATCAGATATATAAGGCTTAAGGTAGGTTAGCCTATCTGTAGTTAAGATTGTAATGTTCTGATATAAAAGCAGTCGAATAAACTCACTCTACCCAGAGTTACGTGGGTTAGCCTACTTAGCGGTTATTAGGGGTGGTCTTTCCCCCTAAAAAGTGGATTCCAGAAAAACAAAAAAACACGGGTACAATATTCTTTGGTGTTATATTGATGTGCAAAGTTTCATTCTGATCGGTGGATGACAGTTATGTAGGGTTGCTTGGAAGTAATATTTTAACAAAGGAGGTTTTTTTTGTACAAAATTAATGAAATCCCATACCTGTTACATAATAGATGATCCATTTTTTACTTCTGCAACATTCGGTCAAATCTCCATTAATAAGTTACCTTTCCATTTCACATTCAGACAGCAAAAAACTTATTTAATTATATTTTCTACAAGTTTCATGCTAGTGCACTTTAGAAGTGCTCTGACAGCCGCCATATACTGCATTCTAACTTTTCTTAGTGAATTATGCAATAATTTTATGTACGCGTTTATAAAAATGCAACATCTTGACGTATGCTAGCTTCTACATCCACATATTCTAATACCTTAGCATATTCATCTATGTTCGAATAAGTTGTTGTATGCACAGAAACTGCTGCATTCAATAATGCACGCGAACCATCGCATATGAATTCTCGAGGAAATGGAGTGTGGCCATAAAAGTGAAATTTTATTTAAAAAATCATAACATCCAAAGTTCTCTGTCTTCCTGCCATTTTCAAGGCAACGGTGAATTGACAAATTTTGCATTGTTCGCTAAAAAAAGTGTAAGTACAATTATTATCAATTATTTTTTCTTGATTTTAGAACTATACACTTAGAAAAAAAAAATTATAAAAACTTGGTGGAACTAGCTCTGTAAGAAATTGTCAATTCATCATCTAGCTGCTTGTAACTTTTTTTAACATAATTCTTTCACCATATACAAGTGGTACAAATTTACGAACCTATGGTGAAAATTACTACACATATAGTGAAAATCACTGCGTAAACAATAGAAAAAATCTAGACAACAAAATGACACAGGTTTACACTGCCAATGAAGTAATTTTTTTTTTCTCTGTGGCGTATTTATATTATATATAGACAGAATAGTTTTGATAAGATAAAAACTTACGCAATAACGTACAAAAACAAAGAGTGCTTGCTTGATTTCACTGTTCAGCCTCCTAATTTTTTCTAATTTCAGTCCGGTCGAATCATCACACATTGTGACTCCACTTAAATTGGAAACTTTTTTATAGGAGATAATTTGCTCGTTTGTCCATCCATGCACATAAAATGGATTCATTTCAATATCATGAATACCATCAGAATGAATAGAATTTTTTATTGAGTGCAAAGCTCTAATAGTATGAGTATCATAACCGTTTACTTTTTTTGTTCGTAGACTTTTGCATTGTGCAGTACGTGATTACTGTATAAAACAGAAGGTTTTTTATGACCACTTTTCATCAAATTATAAGCAGTTTGAAATCAATACTGATCAACTGACCCAGCTTTTCTAACTTTCTTGCAAACTTTATCTCGCTCTTCTGCTCTCAATGGTCTTACGCCGCACTTTTCTCCTGATCCGGAAAGTACTTGAAATGAAGCTGAAACACTTTCATCATCTTCTTTGGCTAACAAATACTTCATTTAAGAGCCACAATTACATAAAGCTGAAATAGTAATATGTTATGACTGTAATTTCATCATTAAAAAATAAGATTAAACCATGTGTACGTATATGCCACTTTAAGTGTGAAATTTTTTGAAATCATGGTAAATATACCCTAACCTATAACAAAGACACGGTAATGGCTTGAAAGCCAAAATTGACGAGTTGGTAAAAAAAATAGCTAAGTCAGAAATTATTTTTTTTCTTTTTAACTTTAAAGTGGTAGTAGTGGTATTTTACTTACACGATAAGTCGGTGGATAAAAAACAAACCATTTTTTAGTTATACTGCTCTGAAAATTATTATGGACCAGTGATTTATGAATTATTTATCATCATTTTTTTAAAAACTGCGATTCTGTTGCATAGTAATAACATTTTTGCATAATTTTAAGGTTTTTTTTTATATTACACAAGGTGCGATTGGATAATTAGTCTGAGTCCTCTAATTTCAATTATTTTGTTCATAAAATACAGGATAAAAGAGCTATAAATAAATTTTCAAACAAACATTGATTTTTCACATACTTATTAATTGAATTTGTTGACTGCTTCTTTGACAAAAAATGCAATTAACTATTTATTTAACCTAAAGCTTGATGTACTGTTTATACTGTTTATTTCAACCGATAAAAATATTTCTATGAAGTTGCATGCAATATTTCTTATGTGCTCGTAGATCGACATAGTCTAAAAAAAAATAGTGTTTTTCGTTTGTGATTCGTTATGTGCACCAGGAAAATATAAGGGCAACAAGAACCTAAAAAGCAGAATCCGAGTGTCAAACACTGCGTGTCCTGGGCGTTTAAATCCATGGTAAGAAAAATTAAATTTTTTATTGGAGCGTAGTGCACTCGGAGTCATTTACGAGTCTCTTATAAGATCTTAAGATAGCCCTAAGTTTAGGTTGAATTAATAAAAATAGTAATAACGACAAAAACTACGATTATTGGTTGATTTCTAAGTGTCTCCGAGTGATATATAATTAAAGCAAAGCTACCCTTAGAAATTTTTTTTTTTTTTTTTAGTAAAAGGATTTTAAAAACGTCTTCAAAGAAAATTAGTTTCAATCGATTAGATTCACTGACACCTATAAAAGCAAATCAGCTGTATTGTTTAAGGAGGCTCTCCACCTTTGCTACCCGAGATAGTATTCTACGCACGTAATGTATTACGTGTCTCGTGTAGCATTACACATCGCCTTTAAGTTGCTGTCAGTTGCATTCTGCTAAGCGCCTGGATACCATAGCTGTATCAGTGTTAGTTGTTTTAAATAGTTAGTTAACGTGATTGCAAAACTCTAATATTGAATTGGTAATTCCAAATAGGCTGTAACGAAAATAAAGACTGAAGTTATAATGCATATCGTAAGAATGTCTCAATAAAAATATTTTTACAAAATTTCTTTATTTATTTGATTGTTTAAATATGATACCTCGTTATTTAAACATCTTAAAGAGCTATTTTATAGGTCTTACATTTTAGAGAAAAATTAGTAATTAAAAAGAATTAGTAAAATATATTATCTTTAGAACTGCATTTTCTTCGAACAACGGATATTCGAATTTCACGCGCTTTCAATAACATAGACGTAACCTGCGATATTTTTTTCCCACGACCAATATCTTTTTTTTTTTTAGTTCGCTTACCTATAATTTTCTGAATATCATTTTAAAGAGGACGGTTTGAACTATTTGACAACGTTTTTTTGACCATTATGGCTCATCTTTTCATGGAAAAAAGCAAAAATATACGCGGTTGACATCGCATTGCCCCCTAAGGCCCGTGTTAAAACTCTGACGTGACGTTTATTGTTAGATTTTCATCGGCCAAAGTACCTCAAATTTTGGCTATAGATTCACTCAATCGTACGTTAGTACAGGTTTCAATTTCAGTGATATGGCCCATATTTGGCAAAAGGTGGAGAGCCTCCTTGAACGTTAGTACGTTGTCTAGGAAGCTGTTTAAAAATTGTGAAAAATTAAAAAACATGGTGCCTTGAGCTTAGTAATAGTACGAAAGAAGTATTCTTGTGTAAAAAATATGCGATAAAAATAATACGTTTTTGTGAGTTATGGTCAGTTTAGTAGTAGTTGTATTAAATTGCAAAAATAACGTCATTTTTTCTCATATTTAAAAATAATACATTCTTGCGTTTTGTGTAACATAATTGGCGGCAGTTGGAATAAATATTGGGTTTGTAGTTCTTTATGTGCATTCAATGTTTCAGCAAGATCAGCCGTAAATTTTTTTAAAAAATATAAAAAAAGCTCAAGATATAAAAAGTCGTGGTTTTTCATCATTCTGAATGCTGTAGCCTCTTTTAATCCACTAATGGCCAATGAAAAGAGACTGCAGTACTCAGAAGGCTAAGATCCCCACACGTCAAATTTCTTACAAAGCGACTTCACACACGGTAGCTTTTTAAGATCCTCATTGCAGTACAGTATTTACATTAAAAATAAAAAAAATTTCAATTATGTAATATTAGATGTCGTATTTATGGCGCAAGGTTACCAGGATGCTCACTGGGCCTCAGTGAGCTTGCAAAGCAACACTCAAAAGACTATATTATGATCGTCCCGGTTGGATGCGCAATTGGTGCGAATCGAGGTGCGAGTTGTACTTTTCCTATCAAGGGCACAGCAAAAATCTAGAAAAACGGCCGAAGTAGGAAAAAGTGATTTCTGTAATAAAGGCGAATTCCTGCGCAAGTGATGATTGTCTCGTACGAAGTACGAGTTGCCGGGGACGCGTGTCAGCTGAGAACGTGAATACGCAACGTGAGTTAAACGTAGACAAACAGCTCCATAAAAAGGGTACGAGTTATCATGAGAATGAATCAACTCTGCTAATTTTTCTTTCGTTATAACACTTGTAAATGGTAGACATTTTTGTTATAAGCTGAGTATTCGATACTTGAATTGTTGGTATCATTGTTACTGGTGAATAATGTTGAGTCAAAAAAATTTTCATTTTCTGGAGGAAATTGCTGATTTTTTAGCTTTTTGAAAAGATCATGGTGGTTGCTCGTAACCATAATGTGCAGTGATTTGCTTTTAAATTTACCATCGAAGTGTCTGTTGTTAATTTCATCCCATATAGGATCACTTTCTAAAGCTACACTAAACACATTGTTTTCATTTAACACAATTTTATGTGCGTATAGCGTTAATGTGTCCTCAATTTCTTGCACAGAAACAACTCTAGCCTTCCACGAGGCATGATTTTGCTGCTGTTTAGGTAAAAATAATTAAAAATCAGATAATATCAAGGCAACGCGTACTACATTTTCACAAAAAACAAACACAATTTGACTGTATCGCCTAATGATGAAAACGCTTCACTTATTTCCTGTAAAAAATGCACTATGTTATTTTAGTAAACGTTTACTGACTATCACTCGGAAATAACTCTATAAAAATACAAGCACAAAACTAATAACTTTAGCACTTTTTATTTCTTCAGTTATTGACTAACGCAATGAACGATTTGTACAACAACACGTTATACTCAATGCTAAATTCTAGACTGAATACACCGACGACATACTGTCACACGTTGTCACCACCGTTATAGTGATGCAGCTGCTACCAGTATTGTATACTTGGAGGTCGTGACTTGTTTTGTTCTAAAGAGCCAAGCAAGCCCGCAAAGAGTTGTTTTTCAAGAAATCAAAATTTCTTCTAACATTGTTTAAAATATGTATGTATATATTATAGTGCACAATGTTATACTCTGTGCACTCGGCGCTTTGGGCTTAGCAAGGGATAGGGATAGAAATAGGAGGTGGGGGAGATGCCCGCTCCGCATGTGATAGGACAAAATCCTGTGGGTGAGGACACTACTCATAAAAAGCCTATCCTGGAACAGCGCAGGGCATTGCCTAAGTTCAGATGGGTCATGTGGATGAAGCTGAAGCTAGCCGACGGACTTAGCCGTGAGTGAGAACAAGTAGTTTTTTCTAGATCATCAATACCAAATACCAATAACTATTTCATGTCACGTACTTATAATAGTTGTAAACAATGATATTCAATAAATGAAAATCAGAAACGCGTAGAAAAAAAGAATACTATTGAGAGATCTCATACAACTTTCTTCCATATTATAGAATTGCCCTGTAAATTAGCAAAGCCTATCTCTGTGTATCTACTAACAGTATTTTATTAGTTTCCCGTCAGCAGAATTATTAATAATAATCTTATTAAATAAATAAATAGACGGAATCTTCGAAAAAATCCGAATTTTCGTGAAATTTCGTCTATAACTTTGTTTCAAGAAATAGAATTAATGTAAAAACTTACACAGCTCTTATCTGTGTACCTACCAACAATATTCCATCAGTTTTATATCGGCAAAAAAATTAATAGTAATCTTATTAAATAAATAAACATAGATTGCGAAAAAGCTCACACGATACAGTTATACGGGGTTTAAGCTTTTTTGGTACGCATTACATGTACATTTCACAATTTTTTGGCCGCAGTCTTAGGCCGCGTTTTGATGAAGTGGCAATCGACAGGACGTTTAAACTTGTGAGAGGGAATGAGTTGTGCTCGGTAAAGGTAATAGGCCGCGGGTTACATAATGCGTCAATGCATCGCTGCGTCGTGCGTAAAGCTCATGAGACATTTGGAAGCGTTAAAGAGGTGCGTAAAATATTCCCTCTTACAGATTTAAACTTCCCATCCATTGCCGCTCCGTCAGAACGTGGCCTAATACTGCAACCACAAAATTGTGAAATGTACATGCAATGCGTACCAAAAAAACTTAAACCCGCCTAACTGTATCGTGTAGGCTTTTTTGTAATCCACGTACACATATGTGAACACAGTTCAAGCTGTCCGCTAATCACTGGAGGGATTCAAAAATCTTTAAAATCTTCCTCGAGACCACGGAGACTCTCCAAAAGTCTCGAAGGTCTCGAAAATTTTCTTCAAGACCTTCGAGACTCACAACAGTATCGTAGGTCTCGAAATTTTTTTCGAGACTTCCAAGAGTCTCGAAGGTCTTTTTTGCATTCCACGAATTATGTTTTTGAGCCATTATTACGTAAAATACTCTAAAAATTGTAGAAGTCATATACCACCTAAGGTTAACATTTTTTTAAGCCCTCGATCAACAGAAACGTGCCTGTGATCTGCTGGTGGAATACCGACACCCAGACAACTTTGTTGATCATGAAATCGGTACGTCCTACAAATTAGATAATAATTTTTAAACTTACCTACTTATTATAATGACGATATATACTACAGTACTAAGCTCCAATCAGCTGGAAATAAAGTTTTGAGTGATCACTGGCACTCGGATCAGCCGATCCATCGATTATCTCGAGATCGGTATGTTCTACAAAATTACTTTTTTCACTACTTATTTACTACAAATTAGCTACAAAATACTAGCCTATTACGATGTGGGGGTTAACTATGTGATCTGATAGCGTGACATACATAAAACACCGTTGTGAACGGTTTTTTTTTAGGTTACCTTCAAAATTTTCTGCTCAACCCCTATTTTTTATATCAAACTCGGATTCAGCAATACATAAATCTAAAAATATACAAGAATATGTTTGTCGTGACTCCAGAACTGAACACTTTTTTTTTTGTGGGCCTATACTTAATACAAAAAACAGTTGGCTTTCTAATCGCCGTTTATTGCTTGCCTGAGGGCAGATTTTATTAATTATTCATACAGAAAAACCGTTAGGTTTCTTAGCTCCACTGCTTGCTCGCCTTAGGAAAAATTTTATTAATACGTATAAATTAAATTTAGTTGATAATATCGCTGATTTTTGTTTGCATAAGAAAACAACTTGCTCGCCGAAGGCACATTTAAACAATAAATTATGCTTAAAAACAATGGCGCTTCTAATTGTTGGATTTTGCTTGCTTAAGGGCGCAATACAAAAATAAACAATATTAAAAATCAGTTAAGTTGCTAATCATTGATTCATAATCACCTTATGACACAATTAGTTCATGAATAAATTAACAAACAAAATGGCTTGTTAGTAGCCGTAGCTTTTTCACCTAGGGATATATTTTGTTAACTAATTTTTACGAAAAAACCGTTAAGTTCCTAATCATTGTTGCTTAGTGGCCTAAGGATATATTTTACAAGTAAACAATACGTAAATTAAGCTTTATTTTGTATCGCTAATGCTTGCTTGCCTAAGGAAATAGTTAATTAGTAACATACGTAAAATTGACATGGGAATATTATTGCTGATGCTTACTCACCTAAAAAACTTTTTCATCAACTAATTAGACTAAATCAAAGTTATTGTGTTTAATCGTCGATGCTTGCTTGTCTAAGAAAAGAGTTTATTAGTAAATCTAACTTGAAAAACTGTTAGATTTCTAAAGATCAATTTTTGCTTACCTAAGGACACATTTTATTAGCAGCTTGTACTAAAATTAAGTACTAAAGGGTTTTTAATCGCTGATGCTACCTTGCCCAAGAAAACGTTTTATTAAGTAATAATACTAAAAAACAGTTGGATTTCTTACCACCGATGCTTGCTGGCCTAAAGAACTAGATGATAAAAAAGATTTTTAAAATAACCCGAAGTGATTGCAAGACCGCAAAGTGTGGCCTAAGGGCGCAAAACGGTAGTGGTACAAAGCCCATGGTAAGAAAAGAACAGTTAAAGTTCTTATATCCCATTCTTGCTTACCTAAGAAAACAGTTTATTAATGAAAAATACTCAAAAAAGTTAGATTTTTAGTTGGCGCTGCTTGCTTGCCCGAGTAAGTAGTTTATTAATGAACAATTCTTGAAGAACAGATAAATTGCTAGTTGCCGACGCTTGCTTGTCTAAGAAAATAGTTTATTACTGAATAATAATAAAAATCAGTTGGGTTTCTAATCGGCAATGTTTCGTAGCTTAAGAAAACAGTTTTCTTATCAATAATACTAAAAACAATCGGGTTTCTCATAACTTATTTTGGCTTTTCTAAGAAAACAGTTTATTTATAAGGAATACTAAAAAACAGTCAGGTTTTTAATCACTGATGCTTGCTTGCCCAAGAAAATAGTTCATTAGTTAATAATACTAAACAATAGTGAGGTTTTTAATTACTAGTGTTATCTCTTCTAGGCGTTAATTTTATAAATAAATATTGCTTTAAAAATAGTTAGGTTGTTGATTGCCGATGCTTGCTCACCTAAAAATATATTTTATTTACTTTTTCTTTTTTTTTAAATCTTGGGTTTCCAAATTCTGATGCTTTATTACCTAAAAAAAAACAGTTTATCTATGAACACTAATAAAAACCAATTAGGTTCCTTTTTACCTATGCTTGCTTGTCTAAGAAAACATTCTGTAAGTGAATGATTTTTAAATTAAGTTGCCTTTTATACTGCTGATGCTTTCTTGCCGGCGAAAACATTTTATCATTCGATAATACTACAATCAAATTCGTCTTTAATTGCCGATACTTGCTTGCCGAAAGAAAAATGTATTAGTGAGTAATGCTAAAATTAAGATAAGATTTTAACTGCCAATGCTTGTTTGCTTGAACAAATAATTCGTTAACTAATAGTACTAAAAATAGTTATGTTACTAATCTCTAATTGTTGCTTGCCTACGAAAATATTTCCATAGTAAATAATATTAAAAATCAGTTGAGTTTCTAATCGTTGATACTTACTTGCCTAAGAAAACAGTTTAGTAATAAATAATATCAATAAACAGTTACGTTTCTAAAAAACGACGCTTGCTTACTTAAAGTGACAGTTGAATTTTGGAACAAGCTATGAGGCAGCTTTTCAATAAAATAGTTGAAAAAAAACAATTGGGTCTTCGATCACCCATTTTTGCTTACCTAAGAAAACAGTTTCTTAATACAAAATTCTAAAATAGAGTTAGGTTATTAATCACTGATGCTTGCTTGCCCAAGAAAAGAGTTTATTAACTAATAATCCTAAGTACAGTTAGATTTTAAATTACCAATTCTTGCTTACCTAAGAACCCAGTTTATTAATTAATAATCATAAGTAACGGTTATGTTTTTAAAACTAGTGTTTGCTCTTCTAAGCTTTAATTCTATTTAAAACATTGCTTAACAAATAGTTAAGTTGTTTATTGCTAGTACTTACTCACCTAAAACAATATTTTGTTAACTCGCTTTTGCTAAAAAAAACTCTTGAATTTTCAACTGCTGATGCTTTCTTGCCTAAGAATGCAGTTGATTTATATATAATACTAAAAAACAGTTAGATTTTTTATAATTGATGCTTGATTGCTTAAGAAAACACTTTATTAATAAACAATACAAACAAACAATTGAGTTTCTTATAACCGATACTTTCGTGTCTGACAAAAAATATACCTGTATAAGCGAATAATAATAAAGTTTCGTAATAGTGTTCACAGTCGATGCTTGCTTGCTTGAAAAACCATTTTATTAGATAATAATACTACAATTAGGTTGAGCTTCTTATTCCCAAGGCTTACGTGCTTCAGGAAACATTTATTAGTAAATAATACTTGAATGGAAATAGGATTTTTACTACCAATGCTTGCTTGCCTACCAGAACAATTTATTTACTAATAGTAATAAAAAACAGTTAGCTTTCTAGTATCTGATGTTTGCTTACCAGAGAAAGTATTTTTTTAGTAAAAAATACTAAAATTAAGTAAGGTTTCTAACTACCGATGTTTGCTTGCTTAAGGAAATATTTTACTAGTAAACAAAACCAAAATTTTTTCAAATTTTTAATCGCTAATGCTTATATGCGTAAAGAAAAAATGTTTATAGTAAATAATACAAAAAGTTAGTTGGTTTCTTATTGCTGATGCTTGCTTGTCTTAAAAAACGGTTCTTTGATAAATAATACCAATAAATAGTTGAGTTTCTAAAAAAATTCTCTCTCTAATGTTTGCTTGCCTAAGGAAACTTTTTATTTGTTCATAATAAACAGTTTATTGATACATAATTAAATAAGATAGTTAGTATTCTTATCACTGATGCTGACTTACCTAAGGAAACAGTTTATTATTAACTAATACTGAAAAGTAGTAAGGTTCTTATCACTGATGCTTCCGTGCCTGAGAAAAAATTTTATTAGTTAATAACACTAAAATTTAGTAAGATTTCTAACTGCTGGTGCTTGCTTGCCTAAGGAAACATTTCTATAGTAAATAGTATTAAAAATCAGTTTGATAAATCATCAATACATGCTTGCTTAAGTTCAAACCGTTAGTGATAAATAATACCAATAAACAGTTAGGTTTCTAAAAAATGAAGTTTGCTCGCTAAAGTAAACAGTTCAGTTGTAAATATTACTATTTAACTGTTCGGTTTTGTATCGCTGATGTTTGCTTGCCTAAAAAATTATTCAACGTAAGTGTATTACTGCACCAAGAAAAAAATTTTATGAATCTTTACAGTTAAAGTAACAGTAAAATTAGAACAGAAGAATCTTAGTAATGATGATTACCATAACTTACAGGTGATTTTACCGTATTAAAAAAACTCGTCTTAATTAGCTCTACTTTTTACGGCGAAGTTGGGGTGAAGTTGCACCTGATTAAGAACAATCTACGATGTGCACGCCAAGTTATCTGTTTAATCATCCCTTTTTTATTAAATATTATCGCCAAAAATATACAAATATGCGAAGCATTTCGTATTCGAATTGCCTATAGTAAAGTGCGGTTGTATTTACGGTGGTTCCAAAATAATTTTGCAGTCCTATTTCAATAAAAACTGAGAAATAAATGTTATGAACCTGGTCGTTAGACATAAGAAGGCGACTACGCTGGTCTTGAATCTTTCTCTAGAAGTAGGAGAGTCATCTTAATATGAACTTTATTTTACAGCCCATTCATTCACTCTGTGTAATGTGAGCACGGTTAACGATAATCTTACAAGCATATTTGGCAATAGCTAAATTGACAAAATGTTTTGCTCTTATTGAATCTTATTTGTATGATATTGTCAAGTCCTGTTATAATACTTTTTTTATACAGTCCTTAGATGTTACGTAACACATTTTATTTTTTCAATCTTTGCATTAAATTATTTCTAATCAATAAAAAAAAAAAAAAGTTTTGAGCTAGATTTGAACCCCCAACCTCTTTCATTCTAGCCAAAACCTTTACCCACTCTACTATGAGCAACGCCTGATACTAATAATTTGATTTCTACATGTTTTCTTTCAGTTTGTTGCTTATTTTTAATGTAAATTTTTATATACTGTGTATTAATTCATTTGGTTTGGTTATAGATTAAAAAAATAAATGATTTATTTCACGAAATATATATTTTTTGGTACATGTTTATTTCGAAAATTTCTAAACTAGTATACATTAGCAAAGCAGCTTTCACATGTAATAATGAACATTCATTTACTTAACATTAATTTGTTACTTTTAAAATAAATAAACAATTGTGTATGCAATTTTTGTCATATTTTTTTGAAATTTTTATAATTAAAAAAAAAAATTTGTACTGTACAAATACAATAATTGATTTTTATTGCGTTTTCTTTTTCACAAAACTCAGAGAGGTGGGAGGAACGCAAATATATGCACCAATGCTGCGAATTATTTTTCTCATATAGATAAACTGACATTCACGCTTTTAAGCATACTTGACCTCTTCTTTTTGTGTTATTAAAAAAAAAAAAAAAAAAAAAAAAAAAAAAAAAAAAAAAAAAAAAAATTATTGATCCATTTCAAAATAAAAACAGGTAATCTTTCATACAAACAAAAAATAAGGGGCTTATGCAGATCTTATAAATCCAATTTTAAGTGATTTTTCCATATGGTTACAGGTTAAATTGCAAATTTTTTAATTTAAACATGTTAGAAAGGGTACAGTTAAACGATTTGCTATTATATTAGGGTATTAGTTGTTTTCTTAGGAAGTTGTTTTAAAACCATCGGAAGATTCGATGAAAGTACACAGTCTTGAACTGGCCAGCCTCCATATTGTTTTTATGGTATTGTGCTATAATATATTGTTTACAATTGTTCAGTTATAAAATATTAAAATATATATTGAAATCACACCCAACTAACGTAGGTATTTTTACTTCAACGATTATCGCACCACCTTCCTACACAATATTGTTTCATAGAAGGTATATTCTATATGTTTAATTATCAATACCCATGGGTACCAAAGCACCTACTGTCCGCTGTTTTTCTTTTACTAATGCTGTATATTAACAAATTACTTGTAATAAACGCAATAAATTATATTAACTTTGACATTAATAAATTGACATATTTATTATTAAATTACATTAAATTTACATTTACATTGACTAGTATATAAAAGTTTTTTGCCCTTACGAAATTGTTATTTTATTATGATGTTGAAGTGTAGTAAAATGTTTGCGTATACAATGTTTTGAGTCACTTAATTTGTTACTTTCGTGTTTCAATCTTTTTTCTAAATATTTTTCGACAGTCACATAAAGTAGTTAAAGCCGCTGATAGTGTTGTGGTTTCTCTTTGAACTAATCAGCATTATTTTTAAATACTGATCGTGGTAATACTTTGAGTGGTTGCCGTGAATTGATGTTCTCTAAAAAAAGAGCATGTTCGATAAGCTCGTCATCACAATCAGACTAAATCTACGTATTCTTTGAAATATAATAATGCTATTATAGTAGTTTTTGTGAATTTTATTACAACATTATGCTTGACAGCACAAGCTTATACTGACTTATAATTATTTACACTATATATTATAAGTTAACTGAGCATTACTCACTAGAAATAAGAATAAAAATAAAAATCTACCTGAAATAGAAGTTTTTATAATAAGAATAATATAAAGCTCCAATTATGTAACCCTTAAATCATACAGTATTGAAAAAGCTATCAAACTTGTCAAACAAAAGGAAACATGATAATACGACGTACGACGGAAAAAGTTGCTATGACACCCGAGTTATTTCGGGACAAATTTTTCCTTGGAATTTTCCTTCAGAGTGATTTTAGAGTTTTTTCTTAGCAAGATGATAAGGTGATCTGATTTCCTGTAAGGATCACCGGCCTTACCAGTAAGAAGTAGTCCTACAAACATGGAACTTCTTTGGGGATGCTAATTAGCCTGGATCCTGATATTTAGATGTTACTTAAAACATTAATATTAAAACTATGTGTTAAAGTAGTTAAATTTTAAATTTAGCCTTTTACTTGAGATTTTCCATGCTGTGTATTACAAGGTGTATTTTTGATCCAATTTTTTTTCAGTACTTTTTTTGATAGCAGATTTCTACACTTTTCAAGAGGTACTATTTTTATTTATATATTTCATTGTTCATTAAATTTATATTATATTTATCTTGAAAAATGCTAGTACTAGAAATAACTATTTCTGTAAAAGTATACATGACAGTAAAGAGAATTGCCTGTGTTTAAGACAGTTCAAAGTAAAAATTTTTCTTCGATTCTTCGTTTAATTAGTTTTCCTTAAATATTATTTTTAAATAGTTAAGTTATCGCAAGTTTGTTCTATGACATAAACCATCCACTGATATGACTAAATCCATACACAAATTTAAAAAAATTAAATGGTTTGGAAACTTATAAATATAATTGATAATTTGATAACTCACACAACCGTTACATAAGATGAATGTAAAAAAAAAAAAAAAACTCTGTTAAAAAACTTTTGGCTTTCATTTATAGAAAGTAAATAGACTAAAATTTATAAATTTGTGGATGTATTAAATTGAAGTTTACATTTTTTAAATTGTGAGTAAATTGTATTAAATTAAGATTGACTCTTTGTACCATAAATTTTTAGCATTTTAGCATTAATATAATTATTTACTTAATGTGTTATTGATTTGTTATAGTTAGTGAATTGGCACACAAAACGCTTGTGAGTGCGAAACCTCATTAGTATAGATACAAATACGTGTAAACATAATACAACGCCAAAAAATTTGAGTTATTGATAAGGACAAAAAGGAAATGGCACTACACATTTATTTGGTAAATAAAGCCAACGTTTATCTATTTCACAACTAGTAATTTAATTACTAGAGCAAAAAATTATGTTACAAAAAAAAATAGTAAAATAAGACGTTGAATGACAGTTGGTAAATAGTTTGAAACAACGACCAATGGTGGTACTGTCAAATTTTGTATTTATTAAAAAACAAAAGTCTTTTTATCATTGTATGGTTTAAAGTCTCCTTTTTATCCTCGGGTTCATCTTCGTCGTCAGATCTATCTAATTCGTTGCATCTATGATCCTGTTCACGCAAATCATCATTCCTATCATCAGTTTTTCATCGACTCACTGGGGAGGGTAAATTTTCATTCTGTTTCCTATTAATTGTATTAGATTCAATCGCTCTCGTAACTGATGAAACATCCGCGTATACTATTTTACTTTTATTTTTTACGTTGAACCCAGATACTTTTGTACTACAAAAATAATATTGCCTTTTATCTTAGAGCTTTCTTCAACGATTTGGTTGTTTGATTTTGAGTTGAATCCCTTTTCTTTATTTTTTTGCAGCCTTCCAGCGCGTGAACATGTTATTACAAGCCTTACATATCGACGATGGAACCCAACTATGATTCAAGTCTCTTACATTTCTTTCAAACAATATTCATGGATTTTTCTTATCTCTTCGGAGATGGGAAACCGATTTTTATGGACATCTAATTTTCCACAGACATAGCAGAAGACATTAGAGTCACTAGGGCAGATGTGGAGTGATTAATTTGTAGTTTTTTGAGGTTGGTTTTTGTGAGTTCAAGTAGCCATAAATTTATAAAGAGCCCCGCACGTTTGGGATCCTGGCATGATCACAGGTGAGTCTGCCGTCCTAGAGGTCATAACCCTTATACCTTTCTAGGGCTAAGTATGAGAGCTTTCCGACTTTGACGAGGACAATGTCAACTCGTCGTTGGACACACTACGGCATCATCCTCGCACCCAAACGTTCCCCTGCAAGGCATTCTGGGAAGCGAATCATTCTGCACATCTCCATTGGAGCAGTTGTTATCGTCCCCATACAGTGCCATGGTACCAGGAATTTTCAGATTTTCATCTTCTTTGATGAGAAGTATACCTATATAAAACAGTAAAAGCTTCAAATGGAGGTACTCCACAGCTTCATATAATATGATACCACTGCAATAGAATGTAAAATCTTCTTATTGTCTGGAATCTGGTTTAGAGATAAGGCAACCTCAGAGCCACAGAAATAACTTATTCATGCTATTGGCAAGGTTTTTCTTTATCTAGAGGTAAACCTGAGGGCGATGAACTAAATCTGACCTCAGATTCCGATTCAGCGCGCTCGAAAACTTGAAGACTAGGGTTGTGTCACGAATTGAAAAATTAATAAATTCTTGGACATCCTAGGAGTTTTTTCGTATTAAGGTGATGTTCCTAGTGTTATTTATCACGCGTATATCTCGTTTTACATGAACTCAGTGTAAGCCCCTGAGTTAAGCAACGTCTGAGTACCTGATTCTCTGAGATCATGAGAGTAAATGTGGATTACGCAATTACCTAAAAAATAAATTAAAATATATTATCATTTCACCTGGCTACACTCTTATTAGTCTAGATGTAGTTAATTTATTTACTAATACAAGTGAAGCCTTAATCATAAATGCAATAAAACATTTTTGGAAATTCTTGAATGGTAAAATTAATGTTCCAATTTTTAAACAAAAGAATAAATACCTTAAAAAACATGAATATGATTGACAATCGTAATAGAAATGATAATAATTATAAACTAATTTTATCATTACCGTGTATTTCCCACTTGCACCGTCCCATTAAATATTGTTGTAAGAAGCTTCACATTGGTCTTGTATACAGTTTGAACAATAAATTGAATTTGATTTTTTCACTTAGAAAAGATGTAATCGAGCCACTCGATAAAAATGATATCGTTTACCACATACCATGTGCAAATTAAAACTGCTGTTATGTCAGTCAAACATCGAGAGCTGTAAAATTAAGAATGGCAGAACGTAAAAGAGACATAGAGAAAAAAAAGGATACATCTGTACTATCACAACATAGCATTGAATTTACACATAACTTTGATTTTTATACAAAAAATTTTAGACACAGAACATAATTACAAAAAGCGCCGTTTTCCGAAATGTTTGATAGATATTGCTTTACTAATAATATTAATAGACGACAAGATACAGAGAAATTGAAAAATTGCTATAAGTCTCTCGTTAAGTAAATTAAACCCTCGTTAAATAAATAGAACCCACATTCTTTAGTAGTGTATACACTAGTGGTTCTACTGCCGGATTCTTCACCGTATGTGTCACAGTAAGCACGATATACAGATCAGCTAATGGGAGCAGCCCACCATTACTTTAGGCGTACTCACTCGCCGGGACAGTTCAGCCACTTTTATGCTAATTTTTAAATTTCTCGTTTTACCGCCTCCATCAGGTACTCCTCATCGGTTCTTTGAAGGGCCACCAAAAGTTAAACTATCTTGATACCAAACACATTTTCGCTACCATTTTTGTCAACGATTCGTCGACTAACAGACTATATAAAGCCGGCTGCTATTAAACCATGTCAGTCATTCACTGGCAGACGTCAAGAGCAGAGTTGTTCGTCGCAAGGCTAAGGATTCCGGCAACCGACGACCCTACATTGTTCTCTCGACTCTAAGCATTAAACCAGGAATCACCAATCCTCTTCGAGGTCTGCACTGAGTGAACCTAACAGTTATGAAGAATCAATAAACTTGAGCAAATGGGACAGTCTCTAATGGGCAAGCATCACGAACCAATCTCCCCACCGTAGATCACCTAAACGACTGAGCAAAAAAGAAGATGCTTTGAACACCAATGTCTCTGGCGTAATATCAGGATACGTTAAGAAAGAGCTCCACAACTAGCTAAAATGCTTTAGACGTTGTAGTTTTCCTCCCAATCAGTGTGGTGCTACAACAGCAGGTCTGATGAGACCACCCTGAGGTATTAAGGCAGTCACTTTTGCTGGAAACTTCAGTCAAGAAAGAGTTTACCGCAATGGTCCTTTTTGGGCCATAGGACGTCGAACTTTTTTACCAGCAAATATATTAGAACTTGATAAAGTTGACAAAAAACAGCCTGTAGGGCTCACAAAAGTTTTAACCATACCTATAGTTGCAAGAAGGCAAATTGGAAGGGAAATTTCCGATACTTTAAATGTATACAATTTTAGGCACTAAGAAACTTACACAGAACATCTATCGAGACTGAAATGTCAACGTTAAAATCGACAAATAAATAAATAAAGAATCCATTACGTGAGAGATCATCTTTTCATTATTACTCTGACAGTAATCACTTAAATCTTCCAGCTTTTTAAATACGTAGAATTATATGTATTTATGTTTATTGTGACGATAAAAAATGAAAAGATGTAGATTCAGAACAGATTGGAAAAAATAATCTTTTAATTATATATTTTTTGTCAGTTTTAAATATTTACAGTTTTATTAAATAGCTCTTTTCATTATGATAACGTGAGAAAGTGCAAATCAACGGCCTTTTAGGGCCAACAATTATTTTAGGGTGTAAGGTACGCACGGTTCCTTTTAGCATGATTATATTTTTCTCACTATAACTTATTATTTGACCAAATAAACTGCATGGATTCTGAACAAAAATGTTTTTTATGAGTAGATTTTTTTTGCAGAAGTGGCAGGAATAGATAAAAAATTTATAACTGAAAACGTTTTACATTACGTGTCATCGACTGCGGTGTTCCATTCAGTGAGTCTCGATCAAAGCTGAGGGGGTCAAACCTACCACGAGGGGGGTGGGGGCACTAGAGAGTTTATGAAGTAAAGACATTCATACGAACAGCCACTTAATGGTTACTCAATCAATTCTTATTTATTACGTATAGAAATCCTAAAAAAGATATTCAAGTCATTTTTACCTTTATAAAACGATTTCTTGATATAGTTAGAGAAAATTTATTATCAACACATCACAAAGTTAAAGACACCTCCAGCCTTATTTATTTTCGAGTAGAACCATAAAAAGACCTGCAATAGTCTCTTATTTTAGAGATCTTGCATAAGTTTTAAACAATTCGATGCCATGCTTTTTGAGAAAAGTGATATCGCAAACAATCTGCACCTCAGTTCTCTGGTATAACTATGGGTTGAAACTTTTTTCATTGAAGTGGCAATAGATTACAATGGATTGTTGACTTTATTGATTCTTTACAACACCAGATTGGTTGGTCTTTTCGTTATTTTACCTGAAAATAGTTGTAAAATGATTGATGGATTAAAAATCATCAATTTAAAGAAGTAGTTACTGCAACACAGTAGCCCGTCACAAAAAACCCCCACCACCTGGTAAGAGTTTCTGATCGAAGCCACATTACTACCGCTCACTTACTAGGAAGTTGGAGGACTACACCTCTCCCTCTACCGCATATGATAACGTAAATCCTGAATAAAAGCGGTGATACGGCGGGTGGAAAGGACATGCGAAATCTTGGAGTAGCAGAGAGAGAGGGAGAGCGATGTGTTGTAAGATTATAGGTATTACATTCTAAGTATGTTATTTTGACAGAGCCAAAGTGTTGCATGTTAGTGTACGAGAGATGATATGATGGGTCGAGAGAGAATAGAAAGTAACCATGTCTAACATACTAAGAAAAAAAGAGAGACAGAGAGTATGATAATTAACCTACTAGAAAAATAGGGAGAGCAAAAGAAAGAGACGCGAGTGGCGCTCCTATAAATTGATTGTAGAGTTAGTATAAGGGAAAGTGTAATTAAAGACGCCATTTTTGGGGACTGCAAGGGTAATAGAAGTAATAGAGAGGAACACATTATTGCTTGGCTTGTAACTTTCCCAGTTAGTCTTTAAAAATGGTAGAGCCAATCACAGTACTTTTGCTCAATGTTCTTCAAAATTGATGGTTACAAATCATGTTACAAAGCATTGTAAAACATGAAATGTAATATTACACTAAAAGAAAAATGAGGTTATTGAGTAACGAAGCTTAAGGTTGACAGTAACTTTAGATCGTCGACAAAATTTATAGTGTAATATTACATCTCATGTTTTACAATGCTTGGGAAATTTTATCAACGGTAGAATACTACGATGAACAGGAGGTGAACATTCTACTAATGGGTAAAATGGTAGAGGCAGCGTTTAGTAGCGCGCAGCGATAAAACTATAGTACCGTAGCAGCTACCACAGATAAGAACTCCTCTGCCTCTTGACTCGATATAGACGACAGTCATGGCTGTTGCTGTGGCCCACAGTTTTTCACTGCAGTGAAAAATTAATTTTATTTCTCACATGAATCGTCTTTGCGCTAGCTCTCTAAGGGCTCTCATGAATTAGCAAGCAATACACGAATTGACAAAATATATTGATTGGTCTTACGATCTGCTGCCATGCCTTTGAGTTAGCTCTTCTCAAAAGTACTCGCGATCACGTGAGTGGCGCGTGTATCTCCGAAAGAAATTGCCTGATCACACGATCCGCTTTTCTATACACATGCGCACCCGAAACGATGATAGTCTCACAAGTTACCTACACAGTTACAAATACACAACTGAGTAAGAAGTCTACAGATGCTTTTTGAATTATGATGACTCAATCATAGTGAACGCTTCAACAACTAGCTGATAAGATGGGTCCAAAACTAAGTAAATCAAACTTTATTGCAACTCGCTGAAAAAGCGATGATGGTGGTGGTCAAATTCCACTTTTAGAAAAATCATATCAAAACGAAATGAAACATATGTTTCTTAAAATTTTTTCCATGACCCAAAGAAAATTGATACAAACTTAAACAAAATCAAAAACAGACAAATAACGGCCCTTTTAATGACCAACACATTGCTCATTAAAGTAAAGAATTTTGAGCGAGAATGTTCTGCGATTTTAGTTATATGAATGTATCTATCAGCACACTGTTAAAAGCGTTATGGCAGATGTTTTATAATTAACATCAGCACAAACATTGAAACAGATATGTATACTTTATGGTTTAATAAAACATATTCCAAGAAATTTCACATCAGCACATTATTAAATCTTGAAAAACAAAATTGTCTCAATGGTAGTTGCACGATCACTTACGAGAGTAACTATGGTTACAAACCTTTCTAGAAAGTGTATTCCACCAGTACGATGTGTATCCAAAGTGATTACTCGTGCAAACCGCTTTTGAGTCAATTCTTGCTGTAAGTTTGAGCAGTAGTGGCAGCGTCAGCGACAAAAAAAGCTCGATTGGCTGCTGACCCGATGAATCAAGCTGATTGGTTGCAAAAGCCACCTTTGTGCTAGCTTTTCATAGCACTCATGGCCTCACGAGTGGTGCGTGAAGGACCAACCCTCGGTCGCTCAGCTTTTCAACAGAGTTTAGTTTAACAGCATGGATACTCGATGGTAACACCCGAGGACATGTACACTGAATAGACCTAGTGGTTACGGCAAGACCATGTTTGTTGGACGATTTTTGGGACACATTGACCAAATGAGTGATACTCGTTTTGAGCAAATTATTTTTTGCTGCGGTGAGTAGCAGTCTGGTTATACGATTTAATGCGCAAACCATCGGTAGTAGCGGTACTGTTGACTTCTTTACTAAAGGCGGTCATCATAAAACTTCAAGCGTAATCTTTATCACACAAAATATATTTCATCAAAGAAAAAATATAATTGCACATTGAACATTCTCGGAGGAAATGTTTCACTAACTGCGTTGCATAAAAAACGCTTGAATGGATATGCCAATGTTCTCAGAAAGCTCGCAAACGTGAAAATTCATTTGTCGTTGAAGAAAAAATTATCATTCAACAAGCAGGGAGTTTCTTACCCGCTTTGTTGGGCCCGCTCTTCGAAACAGTGTTGCCAATACTGTAACAAACATGGAGCACGAAAAAAAATTATTTTTCTGCTTTAAAAAAGCGTGGTGCAATTCCAAACACATTTCCCAACCATGGTCTAAAATCTGTGCAAACGCGGGTTAAAACGATGAGTGGGCTTGACGCAGAAAGAAACGACATCTTAAATTCACCGTATACTGGTGAGCAAGAGAAGAAAGAAACATCAACAAATTTTACAACGATATTTGCACCTTAAGGAACTGGATAGCAAAAGAAAACGACAAGCCGACGCGATTACGGCAAACACCAAAGTATTTCAAGATAAAAATACCTCTGACGACGACATTGACGAGGATGAAGAGAAGCGTAAATAAAAGAAAGATGCCGAAGTTATTGAAAGCGTATTGAAAAAGTTTTATCACGAAGCTGCAGGTATCATACGAAGATTGGGCGCTACTGGTAACTTTGAGTGGACCAATGAACATACTGTTATCATAGGTTCGCTTACCACAGTCGAACATTGTCGATCTGATAAGCTATGCATTGAGGGACAGGAAAAAATGCACACCACACGGGGAGGCTTGATTAGTTTGCAGTGGCACTTTGTATAGCAAATATCCTACAACAGTGGATAGAAACGCCGGGTAATTTAAAATTACTAATTGGCGACTACGACGATGAATCAAAATAGCCTCATAAGAATCCAAGATTTACGACAAGTAGTGGGAGTTTTCTTGATAAAAGAGAGACTGAATCAACAGCGTCGCCGAAAAATTGGAACAGTTGTGCCTCCGTCGAAACAAGAATGAACATGGCGTCGGTTGATCGGTAAAGTGACCAAGGCGTAAAAACAGAAGTAAAACTCAAGAAGGAGAAAAAAAATGTGATGGCGACGCTTTAATTGACTTGTTACCGTTTGAGATGCATGTACCTGAATACAAATTTTGCGGTCCTCGAACGAAGCTATCGAAGCCCATTGAGCACTGTGATGTGGGTGTAAACCCCTTGAACGAAGATGTCCTCAGTACGATCTTGCAACACTATGGAGTAGAAGAGCGATCGTTTAAAAGCCGATTGGGCATTGGCTGAATTTGCTTCTTTGCATATGCTTGCCGGGGAAACACCGCTGGAGGAGCGAACAGTCACTTTATGGATAGCATGCTGTATTTGTAGCAAGATAACGTTTAGAAAATTTTTTTTGTACATCAAGAGAGCCATTTGATCTAAGTCTAAAAAAAAAAAAATAAAATAAAAAAAAGAAAAGGAATAATGCATAATACTTTGCCAAAACTTTACTTCAAATTGTCGCGACCAACTGCATACGCGGCTGGTAGCAAAATCATGAGTGCTGTGAAAAATACATTTTTAAGATCGAACCTAATTAGTTGGCTAGAAAGTCAATATGCCTATAATTTGCATAGACCCATAAGAAATCGGTTTTCCAGAAGAGGCTATCACATGAGTAACTTTAATGACGCGTGAAAAGCTGATTTAACGGACTTAAGAGCTTTAAAAACTTACATTGGTGGCTCTTTTTATAATCTCGTTGTCATCGATCTCCTCAGCTAATACACTTGGGCAGAACCTATCAAATTTTCTACGTATCGTTTCATCAACCTACCGTTTTTAGAGAAAATAAAATTGAATACAGAGTAGCCCGTAGTGCACAGATGAAGGCTGCAATAGCAGAACGTTTTATAAGAACTAACACAGATTCAATTACCATTGATGTTTCAAAACGTGGTAAAAGATAGAAAAGAAAATTTATCTAAAATATACACCACGACTGCACAATAATGTAAAAAGTGAACGTCCTGTGATTAATGTAGATCATTGCATCTGCCCCGGTCTATACGCAAATATCGAAGAGATGATACAAGAAACCAATAGTTTCGATATTACGCGAGATCACGTGGTTTTCAGTTTTGAAAGAGGTGGTTACGTAGTTGCTACGTTAGTATTTTCTGAAACAACGTGCATTTAATACATGTATCTCTTACTATTATCCGAAAAATTGCGTAAGATCTAGGTCTTTAAAAGTGCAACAAGTCTTTTCTTGACGATTAACGAAATGACATCCCTTCGTGTAGCAAATCTCGCCAACGCTTTATCACCGATGGTCATTATTAACAGTGAAATTTATGAAACGTACATCGTAGAAGACGTTCAATCGCGATTTTTGAGGGCCGTGTCGTTGGATTTTAAAGTTTATACATACGACTGTATCAAATACAAAATTGTTCATGTCCTATGTACGAACCATTATTATTTAACTCATTTAAGAACATTGAAATTGATGTAAGGAACCCTATAGGTAGACCTATATATACTATTCAAATTTAGAACGCTGATGGTAACGCTTCACTTTAAAAGAGTCGATTGAAAATCATGGATCCCTACCAGGACTACTTTATCACTCAAAGTGGTGATGTTAAAAGGCTGATCACAATTCACGGAAGCAGTGGAGAAGGTGTTGGACGCGTTTACGTTGGATCCCCTTATCAACGAGAACATGGAGTTATCAAATTGTTTCTTGCTGGAGTATTTCGACGAGTTTTACTACTTATTAAACGAGATGCCAGAGCTGTTGGTAAAGAAGCTGTTTGTGCAAATATGAACATTATGTCTGACGTCACCACTAGAAATATACCTTTCAAAGAAACATTTTGCACTCGCTTGATGGAATCTAGTAATACGCTAAAGAGAAAAGCCGAGAGAAAATTTCGCAATCTTATTATTGATTCGGGATATAAAGTTGGTCAACTCTACCAGCCATGTCAGTTGCAATTGATTCGTAGAACTGTGCAGTTAAAACGTGAATGTCGTTAGAATAAAAAGAAAAAGATTTAAAAATGCACTATCAAGAAATAAAAAATGAGAAAAAAATAAGAAGAAGAACACTTACACAGTCACTCGTGCGAGTGCTTAAAGTCTGAACTTCTTTTGTTTAATACTCCACTGACTCAAACAATTATCGAGGGATTGTACTAGATTCAATACAAACCGATATTATCGCTAACGGATTGAATTTTTCGTACCAGGTAACAAAACGTAATGGTGAGGATCACATTGATCTCGCCCACACAATGTTCAGTCGTTGTGTCAAGTTGGCCGTCAATGAAAATTAAGAATTAACTGCTGACGTTAGACCTCAAATCACAAAGGTGATAAATAATTTTATGCATTCGTTGTTCACAATATTTTTTAATAGGAAACCTGTAAATGGATTTGCACAAAATTGAAGATTGTGAAGTAATCAGTTTAGAATACGAGATCGACTGTCCGCTTTTAAAAGCCTTATCAGTGAAGAAGTATTGCATGCATCAAGAATTGAAGCCACATGATCGAAAATATCAACGTGCCTTGAATAATATTTACAAATTAAAGTCTTGACTTGTGAACATTATTTTGACAAAAAATTATCCAAAACAACAGAAATTAACCATGGACAGCCTGCAGATACTGCAATACCTCTCGCCAATCCCTTCTCATACTGTGGGTGTATTTCTGGTAGATCAGATTCTACGGGTGTGAACAAAACCGACAACACTTTTCATAAATTCTTATAATCACACAAAGTCAGGTACTCATTTGGTTGCTATGTTTGCTGATAAATAAGGTAACAGCTTTTATTTCGATAGCTTTGGTGTACAACCGTATATGGACGCGTCAAAGCCAATCAGAACACACAGTGTGCGCAGCACCTTTTTCGCATCAAAAGCGTTCTTTTTAACTCGCTTATAACGAATGAAAAATAGTTAGAAAAAAAAGGTTAAGACATGAATCAATAGATTTTGACCTGTTCTTTCAGATAACGCAGTAAGTTTTTACGTAAAACTGACTACATTATCGATTTTGTTGTTTTTTTCCTTGCTTGAATCGATTTCCAAATTAAGGCTATTTTTCTCAAAATGCGTTTTTTTTTTTTTTTTTTCATAACTTGCATTAATCAAAAGCTTAACTCTTCAACTACAGACATGCAAATTATTAAGTTAGGACCTCGAGAGCTTTACAAATGATATGCACTTGAAGATAGCGGGGTGTAGCCTAGCACTGGTGCGCACATATCTCGGTAAGTGCTGGGAGACTGTTTCACAACTCGTTATTAAACCAAGATAAGTAGCTGAAAAAAAAACAAAAATGCACAAATTGACAGATTTTGATATTTTTTTTTTATTCTGCAGAGAATTTTTGATTGAAACTTTAATTTAATATTGAAAAATGGGCAGATCTTTTAGGAAGTTAACATGGCAGCAAATAGATTTATTTTTCATCAAATGCATATTCATAAATAATCAAGCCAGCAACAAAAGTAGAACTATATTTGAATTTTAAATCTTTGTATTCATTTACATACATTTACTAAGTTTTATTATTAACCGTTTTTTACACATTGCGTCCTAAGTAAGATTTTTTTTAAGTTTTTCTATTTTTTTTTTTTTTTGTTTGGGTAACATTTTTTGATTTTGTTGATCTTTTTAACGTTTCCTTAACAAATGAAAATAAAAGAGGCAATACTACTGCGGACATTTTTTTTACCTTATATGAGTGGTATCTACATGTTTTTTACAATCATGCGATAATTTTCAGTAAAGGTGTAAATTTATTCTGAGGTCATCTAAAAATATGTCATAACTCATAACATTGCATAAATAAATGACGTACAAACTTTCCTTCGAGATCACATTTTTTTCATAAAAATGAGAGACAGTGAAACATATTGTAAACAAAGCAGATAGAACAGTGTCGTCTGCTAAAGCAACGGGTCACGCTCACCTCGTCGTCGCGCTACGATTTTCATACTTTTTGCCGCACATATTTACATTTTTTTTAATATAATACAAAGAATAGCTATTATTCATTTGTACTCTAATGGATGGGGTTGAACTATAATTTTGTATATTTTAAAAATATGAAAAATGAATATACTTCCTTTTAATTCTTTGAAATAGAAAAATAATTAAATATTTAAAGTAGTCAACACCCTAAAATTGTGATTAAGTTATCCTTAAAAAACAGTTTTTTAATCACAAATTCACTGTGTAGAAACAAAACACATCAAGATCTGTCAATTTGAGAATTTTTATTTACACACACTTTTTCAGCTACTTGTCTTGGTTTATGAGCGAGTTGTGAAACAGACTCTCGGCACTTACCGAGATATGTGCGTGTCAGCGCTAGACTACACCCCGTTATCGTCAAGTGCATGTCATTTGTGAAGCTCTATAGGCCCTAAATCGAAAATTTGCATGTCTGTAGTTAAACAATTAAAGTTTTGTCTACTGCAAGTTGAAAAAAAAAATTGATGACAGGAACTTGCAAGATATCAAGATTTACGGATCTAACTGACCCTTGACGTGATGAGCTATAAGGAAAAAGCCATGGAGATTGAAGAAATAAGACGACGAAGTGAAGACAAGAGAGCTGCGAAGAAGTATCATCAAAGTTTAGTATGAAAAAAAGTAATGTTCCATCATCTACACAAATTAATTTATTGTATTTTTATTTCATTGTACATAAAATAATAAAATGTAATTTATTGTATATTGCGTCGATTGTAATTTTGGCGCATACTACGACATATCAGATTATAGCCCTATCGTAGCGCAGGAATTAATAGACTTTATTTTAGAAAAAGGTGGTAGTGTGCACAAATTTAATAATACACACCAAACATTGAAGAAAATGTTGTGAGTAATCTGAGTGATAATGATGTGCAGGGTATGTATGAAAAAATTGTAGCACATGACATTGTAAAACGAGATTTTTTTCACAAAATGTCTCATGTGTGATATTGTGTACAATACTGCGTCTTTTCATGTTAATTCTATGAATTATAGAAATAATTAAAATAAATTTACTTATCTTGTTATTTAACCGTAAACTTACTTCTTTGCCTTGTAACAATAAAAATTAAAATATAAAATAAAAGTGAGGATACCGCTCCGGTATTCTTGCTTACTAATAATAATTAATACAATCAAACACACATACTCAGAGAGGGTTCAGGTAATCGTAGCGACGGATTGTAAGAAAATGTAAAGAGGGAAAATGTACGGTGGCTACCTGGAAAGTCTCTCCAGTTCAAGTGTAGAAGGAGGGATACCACCCCTCTCCTATATTAAATGTACAGTGGTACAGCAGTTTTGTTCGCAAACTCTCACCAGATGCTGTGGGTTTGTTGCTACGGGCTACTGTACGCAATAAAACTACTTAAAGAAGTCCTTGGGTAGAAACTTCCTATTGTGTACTGAATGCCTTTCATAATTAAATAATTAAGGGATGAACCATTATTTAAAAAAAGATTCGCTAAAGGTTAATAATATTGTTTGCTAAGTGTGGGTGGGATGTAAATGTATGAATTTTGATGGTAGGAATCTTGTTTTGCTTATAAAAAGTGAATAAAAAAAAAAAAAAAAAAAAAAAAAAAAACTAAACAATTCTGTAAATAATTTAAAAAGTTTAACTATAATGATATAAAAAATGAACAATAATTTGGTTGGTTGATCAGGACTATTTATTATTGCAAAGTATTATATTTGTCCGATGTTTCGAAAATTCAGTATTGCTATCGTCGAAGACTTCTAAAAAAATAAAACAAATGGTAAAGTCCCGTCATTGCATATAGAGCCCTTCATGCCCAAACAATATATTTAAAACTAGCAGCCCCCCCCAGCTTCGCCCGAGACTCACTAAATACAACACGTGTTGTGCTGACATGTAATGTGAAACGTTTTCAGTTACAAATGTAACATCTATTCCTGACACTTCTCAAAACAAAAATCTTCGTCTTAAAAACATATTTGTTCCGAATCCATACAGTTTATTTGCTCAAATAATAAGCTGTAAAGAGTAAAAAAAATCAAATTAAGCTGAAAAGTACCGTGCGTTCCTTATGCCATAAAATAATCGTTGGCCCTCTAGGGCCGTTGATTTATAGTTTCTTCCGTATAATATACGGAAAAGGGTTATTTTTTGAAGCTTTACAGATTTAAAACTCACAAAAATGTGTAATTAAAATTTTTTGTCTCGTCTCACAACTTTGTTACCAAAGCAACAAAGTCCTGGAGCATAATCTTTACGTTTTTTATCGCCACAAAAATACAAATACATATTCTACCTTTTTAAAAATTTGGAAGATTTAAGAGATTACTGTGAGGGTTATAATAAAAAGCCTATTTCTCACTTCATAAATTCTTTATTTGTCGGTTTTAATGCTGCTGCTTTAATCTCGATGAATGTTCTGCGTCCGTTTCTTGATGCCTAAAATTATATACATTAGATGCATTTGAAGTTTTCCTTTCAATTCTCCCTCTTCCAACTTTTGGTATGGTTAAGACTTTTGTGAGCCCTAAATACTGTTTTTTGTCAACTTTGTTAAGTTCTAATATATTTGTTAGCAAGATAGTTTAACGAACTATGGCCGATTGGTATGCTTGTTAAGTAAACTCTGTCTTGACTGAAGTTTCCAGCAAACGTGACTGCCTCTATACCTCAGGGTAACTTTCTCTGGCCTGTTATTGTAGCACCAAACTGTCGCCTAATAAAGTGTCGTCGATCACTGGGATTCCTTCCTTGCGACGAAATACTCCGCTCGTGACGTCTGCTAGTGAATGACTGACTTAGTTTAAGGACGTTCATCACAGTTAGAAGGGAAATGTAGAAAGTGCAGTCAGAGGGGAGCGAGCAAACGGCAGCGCCTACAACTGTTTTGAATGTATTTGTATACCTATATATAGGTGTCTTACATTGTTTTTTTTATTTAATTGCAAAAGTAACTTGCCGATATCTCTGAAAATTGAGAATAATATATATATTGTGAGACTGCGTCATGGAAAAAAAAATTGGAATAATTCTACGCACCGTTTTCTTATAAATTCCATTTTTATGTGACTTCTCCATAAAGTTACGTGTTAAATTAAAGTTTTTTTTGACATTCAATATTTGAAAAACGGTGTTGTGAAACGATCCCAAATTTTACATGTGACTTTCGCACATCATTACGAGCATTCTGTTAAAATTTCAGGACAATCCTACAGAAAACGCTATGTGTGATAAACGTCCTTAATAGTGGCCGGCTTTATATGATCTTTTATTCAACGACTTTTTGCCGAAAATGGTGATAAAAATGTATTTTTTAGCAGGGTAGTTTAACCTCAGGTGGCCCTAAAAAGAACCCATGAGATTTATGGTTACGTAAGAAACATCAATACGTATAATAGCCCTGAAAAAGGCCAGTGGTAAAATTTCCAACTGTTCCTTATTATTATTCTTGATAAAAGAAAGCTGGTTGTGGATAGCTTGGCTCTTATTCTTGGAGTTTCTGTGTATGGAGACCATGCTGGAGGGAGGTACGCCGCTGACCATAGAATATCTCATCTTTAAGTCGTTCTCTGGATTACCAACCGCTCATCGTTAGTCTGGAAAGTGGGCCTAGAGAATACCTTCTGTGTGGGTATGCTGTTGAGACGAAAACACTGAGGAGACGGCCGTTTTGGCTGCCTGAACTCCTTAGAGTTGTTTTACCTGGATTACTGAGGTAGCAAAATCTGCTTTGGTAACACCAGGTTGGTTGGAAGAATGGCCATGAAATCCCAAATTGCTAGAGTAGATCATGCTCTTACTAGGCCTTTTCCTGATATTTTGCCGAAGACGTTAGCCTTCAGAACGCCTTTCTATTTGTGGCACTCGTTAATCTTGATGGTTCGGGATGGAGTTCGATGAAAGTCGCTTGTCCCTTAGAGAACAGTGTTGTCGCTTGCTGGTGTACCCAGCTGCACGACTCCCAGCTCTATGCTTTATACACTGCCGATGATCAACTGTAATATTCGGTACTTTACTCGGGAATGTAGACCAGACTTACTTAATTCTATTGCAGGTACCTTCGATTTTACTTCTACGCCACCTAGCGAATTCCACTGAACTGAAGTGTAGAGCTAGCAGCGTATTTTTAGAAATCTTCAAGGTTATTTATCGCTGTTGTCATTAATTTTTTTAGGTAAAAACTATACTAAACCATCCAGGAAGTGTCAAGAATCAGTATGCAAAATTTTAGCAAGATTGGTTGAGTAGTTTCTGCGGTTAGCGATTACAACGATTTTCGTAGTATGCTTACATTGGTAAGATTTCAATAACATTTCTTGATGAACGTAAAGAAAAGAAAATATATATAAGTATATATAAGTATATATATATATATATATATATATATATATATATATATATATATATATATATATATAATACTTCGTTAAAAAAAGGTTTAACTATTACGATTTTTTGCGGAATTATAATTACGTCTACTTACTGTGCTACAACGGTTAAACGGGTAACAGGCCCTATTGTGTTTTTTAGTGGCTTTATACTATTCATATTCGATTGTCTGAATGCTTGCACTATTATTTTTATTTTTATTTACAACTAGCTATTTTCTGCCATGTGAGATATACTTAAATTGAAATGTAACACGAACCCTGGTATCTGTTTAAAAATATGTTTTTTATATTCGTTCTTTCTTTTGGGGTACTCAGTACACCAATGTTTGAAAATAAGATAAGAAGGTTGAGATAAAATGGGGAAAAAGTTAGTAATGTTGGCAGTAAAGGCTAATATTATCAACCATCCATTCAAGTAATCACCGTAGCTTATGCTGCTTAACTTCGTTGATCGACTAATCTGCAACTTTACCGCTATGTCATTCTGACTGTTTTCATGCTGTTGTAATTTCGTTTATCCCTTTATTCAGAAAATAGCGGATTGCCTAGTAATTTTTTCTTTCTTGTATACCTTTAGTAGTTTAAGAAAAACTATAATTAATTACTTAGTTGTCATTTATTAGTATCATCATCGATGTCTGAAACATTGCAGAAATTGTCTCCTACCTAGTGGAGCATGGCGCTGATATCATCAAGGCAAACTACAACGGTGGTACGTGCTTGATAAATTCTGTGCAAAGCGTGGAATTGTGCACCTTCTTGCTGGAGCATGGTGCCGATGTTAATGCTACTGATATACAGAACAAGACGGCCCTTCATTATTCCATACAAGAGCATCGCTTTGAAACTACGAAACTGTTGCTTAGCTACAACGCAGATCCACACCTCAAGTCTCGCTATCATGATGACGCACTGCAAACTGCCTGCCTCAAGGGTGCAGAGACGATCTTCGATTATCTTAGTAAGATAATGTCAACATTTTTTTTATTTTTTACGTTACTACTTCTACTTAATTAAATTGTAGATTCGACTGTTTAATATGACAATAACATATTTTAAATTTGTTTTTAATTGTTTTTTAAGATTAACACGATACAAATATAACACTGTATTTCAGTCAATAACGTAAAATTCACACCAGAACGACAAGCAGACGCACATGAATTAATTGGATCGACATTTTTCGATGACCATAATGATACGCAGTTGTCATTTAAGTACTGGAAAAAAGCTCTTGAAATTCGTAGATTAAATTCAGTCCATGACGGTCAATCGTTGTTTAAAAGGCCAGTGTATCCTCAAAGAGACACTTTCCGTTACGCTACAGAATTTGCGACTCTGGATGAGCTTTCAAATATTATGCTCGATCTTGATTCGATAAGAATACAAAGTTTGTTAATTTGTGAAAGAGTTTTAGGACCTTCTCATAAGGACACACTGTTTAAATTGATGTATCGTGGTGCATCATATGCTGACGCGTTACGGTATGTTTGTTTTCTGTGAATCCCTTTTTTTAATAGAATATGTTGATTGATTTTTATTGTGTTTTTAGCTACCAGTATTGTATTGATTTGTGGAGGCGCGTATTAGAAATACGCGTGGAAAAAGACTCGGTATGATAATATAAAACTTTACTATAATTATTTTGATCAACAACAAAAAAATCATTAGCCTGTAGAAAATACATTTTTGTGCACAGATTTTGTTCACTGATACCTGTTTTACTGCTCAAGCTTTGGTCCGACTTATGGTAGATTTATGCGAAAAATCGCTGGATATCGAAATAAACCGCGATAAACAGGAACCGAGATTCTGCGACGTGGTAGCGATATTCAAACTACTAACCAACAATCTCACAGAGAGCAAAAAATTACTTAAAGTAAGTTAACTTAGTTAAAAAGTAAATAAAGCTGCATCTAGCAGCTGCATCGTTATAGTTTAAGTACCCTTAAGACAAAAAGGTATCCCTTACAGAAGTGGTGTGCTGCGCTCTTAAGTTTTTATTAATCGAATATTATATTGGAATGGTAACTAAAAAAACAAAGTATTTCAAAAAAAATAAGTAACCTCTACACCGTGGTGCTAGTGTAAAACTTTTTTATTTACATTTGTCAGCGAAAGTGTATTTTATAATGGAAATTAACACCATATTTGATTTTTAACAAACATTTGTATGATTTGTGATCTTTAATCGACAGAATACATTATGTTTGTATAATCATTATTTGCATGATATAATGAGTAAATTCATAAATTTGTATGTAATAACTTCAGCAGTTTTCATCGAACAATTATAATCTCAAGTCTATTAATCTACAACTATGAAGAAAAAACTTCTAAATTGGAATTACCATCAAAGGGTTATTTTTTTCAGTCATATTTTTTGTTATATATATTATATAGTTTTAACACCAAATTTAGTCACCAACCCTTCCCTCGCCCCTCTCAAAATTTTGAGTTTTCTTTAATTCCCCCCCCCCCTCAAAGTAAAGTAGAAAACTCAAAATTTCTCCGTTAAATTAACAGAATAAAAAGTATCCTACGAAAATAAAGACCCTTTTCACCCCCCCCCTCAGGCTCCCCTTACATTTTAAGTGGCCGCCTCTGACCCCCTTTCCGATACCTGCTATAATAGTTGTTAAAATCAAGTTATTAATCATAACTTATGATAAAAATACCAAGCAATGCACATAAAAATTTTCATTTAAATGTTCACTTTTGTAACATAAAACATTAGTCTTAATTCTAAAAATTTATATTGCTGTTAATTTTTTTTACTATTTTTGTGAATAATGACATATTTTATACAAAAGTCAGTTTGTGAAAGATAGTCTTTGTGTAAAGAATATTCTGAAAAGTGTAATGTGAAAAAAGTAAACTTTCCATTTGCTCGTCCGAAAAAGCAAGTTCATCAGTAAAAGAGTTGTCTGTGACTGTTTACTAAAAAAAAAGGTTTTCAATTTTTAAGTATAAAAAATTTCTTCCCTTACTATATTTCCAGTGGATGACTTATTTCCCTTATTTTCAGAATTATTTTGTATACATATATTATAAAATTTCTTGCATCTTAAAAGCAATATATGAAGTTGACAGTAGGAAAATAAGGGTCTTTTATAATAAAATTCTAATTTACCAAAACTTTAGCCCTGTGATTTATTAATTGTCATGGTAAGAGCTAGAACCAAAGAAAATTGTTTCCTGTGTAATATAGACGTTAAAAATAAATTATTACCCTTATTTAATTTAATTTTTGATATGGAAATCTTATTGCCTAATTTTTTTCTACTTATTAGTTCTGCTTTAATAGTACATTTAAATAATTTAGTTTTTCTTTCACTTTGCTAAAATATTGCAGGACAAAATTCACATTTAACATCTGTTTCATCAGTTTCGACAGTATCAGTTTTTGAAACTACAAATTTTTTTTTCTTTTTTTTACTCGAAATTTTAATGTTCAAATTATCTTGCAACTTTCTTCTTTTGAAATTGTAATAATTTTTGTTCATGATATCCTTTAGTTTTTTCTTGATTCCGATATTATGATGTTGTAATAATTCATAATGCCCGCTATCATTAATACTAGAAATAAAGTGTTAAATTTAAATTACTTGAATCATTTCCAATATAACGGGTGAAATTATCAATTTTCATATTAAATTGTTACAAAAATGTCATAAATTTCAACAAAACATTAAATTCAACTTCTGTACCAAAAATTTCATTTCAAAGAAGTTGTTTCTTATACTATCCTAAACTAAGAAAATCATTAGCATAGGATGTATTCTGGATCCATACTTGGTGTATGAGAGCTGACATGGATCAAGTATACGGATCAACTTATAGATATTTAGGTAATATCACCTTATCTTTCATAATAAATATAATGCTTGATACAGTATATTGAAATACGAAATATTTATATGCTGTATATGTTACTTTTTACAGTATGAAGACATATGACTCATAATTTAAGACTAAAAAAAAAGTAGTATATATTAAATCACACAACTCTTGTTTTTCGATAGAGTATTAGGGGGTTAACGCAAAGCGCGCAGGAAGGTAAAATCCCACTAGTATATATATGTATATATAAATACGTGTCTGTTTGCGTTGACCAAAGGTAACTTCTGCGGACATTAGAAGGCAAAAATATTGCATGGATTACAATTAGGACAAAATCGTACTTAAGTGAACAGTTTGCAAAACTTTTGAATATTATTAGTATGTATAATATATATACATTTTTTTTTTTTTTTTTATATTAGAGTGCTCTACGTCCGGCTCCTTCAATAAGGGCACTGCTATGGGCATTTAGCACTTGGGAAAGGGACAAGGAAAGGGATGGGAGGCCTGCCAGTACTGGGAGGGGGGTAGGGGGAAATTAGGCAATTTGTGCTGTGAGAAGGTCGCCTAAACCCTCCTCGAGGAGTATTGCGTGGTGAAAAAGCACATGTGAGACTCACAGAGGTACTTGCCCGTAAAGTCGCACTGGCCGGGAATCGAACCACGGTCTCCCGCGTGCCAATCCACGAACTAGCCGACTGAGCCACCGCGCGCTCTAATATATATATATATATATATATATATATATATATATATATATATATATATCTGCCTATAATATATTGTGTTTTTAGAGGATCATTCCACACAACCTCCCTCTACCCCTCCTCAGCCCCCTTCTAAGAAAGGTAAAATTCTAAAAAAAAATGACGTAATTTTTATTAGATTAAATTTTTTGTGAAACCCCCTCAGCTCCCCGCGTAATTTTGATGAGCCCCCCTCAGCCTTCCTCTAACTAAGGTAAAATGTTTTCAGTTTTAACTATATATTTATTGGGTTGAATTTTCGTTCAACCCCCCTCCACCCCCTCATAATTTTAACTCAATAAGCGGATAACCCAATAGAATGCTTTCTTTACAATTTAAAAGAACTCCCTTCAGCCTTCCATCAGCAGTATTTCTAAATGAAGTAAAATGGTATAAGTGATCATGTAATTTTTAGTTTAATTACTTTTTGCACCCCCACTTCTAGCTCTCCTTACACTTTTTAAGAAAATCTCTCAGCCTTTTTAACTATTTCTAAACCGCCACTTTTTACACTTCTTAGCTCCACATTATTTTTTAGAACGAAGTTCTTTATGTCGCGTACTCGGGGGGCTGGAATTTTAAAACCGACAGATTTTTTGAAACGGAAGTGGTTTACCCAAAGTCTCTTCCTTTCAAGTTTGCCCCCTTACCCCGTCTCCCTCACCTACTGTTCTCTACACACTTCCCCTCCTCCCACTATATATGTATATCTGCCAACCGTGCCGTGTTATTCTTCTGCACACCTTTGCCCACCATTCCCCCTCACACTCCCAAGCAATTAATTTTTAAACAAATTTTACGTTAACTGGGAACAGCTGCGCTGAAGTTTAATATTAGATATTAGTATACATAGATTGAGTTTAGAAGATGCGATGTTAAAAACTAGGATAACTTAGAGTTGAGACCCATAGACTAAGCGAGAATATTAGCAAATGCTAGAATTATTTTATATGGTTAATACAACCTGTACACGCTACACCATTAGCCAGCAACAATATTACATAAACCTACGAAAGCAATCTTATTGACTTTCAAAGAATTATCCGATTTTTACCATTCATGTTCGCAGGCTCTTGGTTTACTGTACAACCCTTTTGTAAACGTTCGCGTTAACAATTTCATAAACATACTGCAATAGCCTACATTGTAATCTTGTTAAAAACTGTCACTGTTTCAAATGTAAAGGGAAACGGGAAAGTCATGGCACTTCCCTCTTTTCCTGACACAGAGATGTCGAGAGAGAGTCTGCACTCTTGTCCCCAACCACGGGTAACGGAATTCCCGATTCCCCAGGGCACCCTGAGCCGATTTCCTCTCCTGCAACAAGCAGAGAAAACCATAGTTGACCAAATGCTACTAACAATTTGAAGTACATTTACAACTAACAATAAATGGAAACTATCAGTAAATCTAAGGAAGTTAACTATATAATAGTTCGCGATGAGCACCCCACTACTGTTTTTATAGATATACGTATTTTAACCACAGAAACTGTTGTTAATTAATCATTCATGATTATTAGTAGTCCGATCAATGCTCACGTGTACAGGTGTAACTAGCAGAAAATCTAGTAATTATTATATTTATTAATATCTAAAATTAACTACTACTAAGACTATTATTAAAATCACGAGGTGCTGAACATCTATTCAATCAAACCTAAATATTAAGCGATTTTCACCGCTCTTTTTGCATTGGGCTCGATTAAATGGGCGAACAATGTTTACTATTCGTTAATAATGATAATACGTCATCTTAACGTTAATATTAAGTTATGATAATCTCTTGTAACTTTTTGATGTAAAAGCGAAAGGAAGGGCATGAGTAAGTGAATCACCTTCCCTTCTCTTAACGCATAGAGGAGAACAAGCCGGATAAGAGATGTGCCAATTTCTGAGTGGCTAAACTAGAGCAGTTCTAGCCAATTAGATTTTCGGCTATTGTCTTTTCTTCAAAATTTTCCCCCGGCAAGTTTTCCTGCGTTTTTCGAGCCAACGCGTGGCCGAGGTCCGCGACTCCTTCTAAAAAGGGCCTGAAGGCACAGAAAAATGACAGTTTAATTTCACCCTCGAACGGTTGACTAGGTAGCTAGAGTCCACCTCTACTATTTCACGGTCCTCCACGAGTGCGGTTTTCAATCTTCGATCTCGGACACCTCACGCTGGTTCACTCCGCTGTACGTTGCATATCGATAAATAAAAGTAAGTCGATTTCAAATACAAAGTGACAAGTTCTTTTCCTTTTTTCTCTCGGTTTCAAACGCGGACGTGTTTTTGTTAGAGTTTGAAATTAGGTATCGGTAAATACCACGTTACAAAATTAAATAGACAAATTAGTCCTCACGTAAAGTCTAGGGCAATTACATTTACTCCGGATGGTACTGGTGGATCCTAGACCGGTCGTGAACTTAAACCATTTTACCCCCTTGCGTAACCTCTAGAGTGTAACTACCTTTGCTCGTTACAGTACTGGTAACCTCTAGATCGCGAACGGGATAATATTCGACTCATTGCACCAGGTATTCTCAATAAATCCGAGGCGCGCCGCAAACGAGTGCATCGAATTATCGCTCGACAACCGCGTCGATTTAGTCAAAACGGCCGTCCTCGCTCCCTGTCGAATACTCGACTCTGTTCTCACATTTGACTTAGATTTATTCTCAGTAGAACAAATATTGCTCGTTATTATCACAAGTTCATTACATCAATAACTATTACGTAGTCTTGTTAATTATTCACAATGTATGTTGACTTATCATATGTTTATAATATCAAAAGTTTAAGTTACATATGGGACATTCCACACAAAGTCAGTTAGTTGAAAGAAAATTTTTGTCAAAACATGTGCAGATCCATAGTCCTTCGTAATAAAACTATAACCATAATTAGGATATTTTGATTCATTACAAAACTGTTAGTGACAGTCACGAATTGATACTTTTTTTTCCATAATTTTTTCGAATGTTGATAAAAAAAAAATCATAACAATTATTATGATTTTGTAGATTTTTTTTTAAGAAAAATTGTTAAGTTTAGAGGTTTTTGAGGTTATACTACCCCTTTAACTCGTATTTCAGGTGTTAGAATTTCAAAATTTTTTTTAATAAGTATGACACGTTTTGAACAAATGCATCTTTTATTCTTTTAATTAGATGCCATTATCCAGAGTAATGAATTCATGAAATTTCAAATCTACAAATTCACGTTATATTTTATATTTACTTAGTATTCGCTTCGTGCAGAAATTTGAGACAACGTCAACTGCAGGAGAGAACATATCGATACTAACTAACAAGAATACACAGCCCTTTATGGATGATAATCTTTTACAAGTGTTGATTTCAACAATAATGTATCTTTAACAACTAAAGTAAGTTCTTCCAGTCCAAAGTAGCGTATGAATAGTAAAAAAAGCTGTTTTTATTATTTCAATGAAAAAAAGTAAACTTCTCGTATGAAATAGATGTATTGTATAAATGAGCATAATGAATATTACTTTTCAATGTACTGACTTAAAAGTACTCCACGAAATAAATTGATATTCGAGGAAAACTGTAGTACTCACTCACAAAATACAACTATGTGATTATCAATGCACTGTTAAATAGGGGCCGATTGCACTTGAGACCATCTGATTAAAAATGTTGTAGTTGAGCCCATTATAACGATCTTTTCTGCATAGCACTTGAGCCCAGATGATTGTTACAGTTGAGCCTGTCGAAGCGTAATATTATCTATTTCATAGATACTCGTTTCACATCAGGACCGTTAATAAGATTGATGTATACCCACATGTGTACATATATAAATATACAATCAAAGTTATATAGAGAATAAATAGTTACGCACCTTAGTCGAATCACAGAACGAATGCGTGACCAAATTACGATTGTTCGTAAATAAAATCAGTTGCGTATTGACGTCGCGTGAATAAACATTGTATTGTGTCTATCATGTCGTTGATTACAATGCTAAGTAGTAAAGGGAAGCCACTGTAGTATTTAATAAGTTTAAATTTAAAAAAGCACGCCTACTTAAAACCGGAAAGAAGTGGTGATGCACAAAAAACTTTTGTAAAATGGCAATACTCACAGATGTTACCGATGAAACACTTCTAAAAACATCGGGATCGCACGATCATGAGCCCGACAAAAATCTCCATGTGCAATTCCTTTCGAATTCGTGCAAAAAAAAAGCGTGTGATGATATTTCTACGAGGCCTTATTTCTATTAGTCAATGATCGAAATATATATTTGACAAATGATATTTAACTGTATTACAGTGTTAAAAGTATTTTTTAAAGGTAAATTGTAGCTAGTTATAAAAGTGTGGGTACCCAAATAAATAGATGATTTTATTTTTAATGTTTACTTACATTATTACACACCAAATTCATCTAGATACTTTTATCTTTTGGTGGGCTCAACTGCAACTTATTTTGTCGATTAGTTGGGCTCAACTGACACTTTTTTCTGTCATTCTTATCAGTAGATGGGCTCAAGTGCATAGCGCCCTTAAATAGGTATGTGTAGCTCGGAAGTATGCTTATCACTTAAACAAATTACATAAGTTAAGTAAAATACATTACTGTTGAAATAAATGCTTGTAACAGATCATTGTACATAAAAGGCTTTGCATTCTTGTTAGTTAGTATCGGCATACTTTCCCCTGAAGACGGCGCTATTTCAAATTACTTCACCAAGCGAATATTAAACTATTAACTGTCACATCAGCTGAAATAGATTACCGTACGAAAACCATATACCAAAATACGTTTTTAATAAATCATTACGAAGAACTCCGTCTAATTGATAAAAATTATGAAATTTTTGAACGTAGCCCAATACTATCGATTGTAAATAATTGATTTTTCTACAACCATCCAACTATTTTAGGATTGATCAAAGGTGCTCCAAGAAGAGTAAGGAACGTACAGAATGAAGAACTGGTCCTTCAAATGATTGAGGAGAATCCCAACCAAATCATCCGTGATGTAGAGAGGAACACTGATCTCTCACATGGTACCATCCGAAAGTTTTTAAAGGACAATGGTCTTCACGCATATCATTACAAGCGTGTACAGGAACTTCAAAAACGTGATCATGCAACAAGGTGGCTTACTAGATTCAGAGATAAAGATCAAATTTTAATCTTACAAATAATTATTCTAGCGGTGAAAGCTTTACTCTTGACTGGTAATAGATAATTCGTGTTAACATTTGGAGTGATAGTTTTTTTTTTAACTTACGAATCGCTTCATTCGCTATGCACCTGTCATTTGGCCCTACTTGTCACTTTAACACGTATTTTTATGTGAGCATACAAAACTTTCATCGACGGTGGCTGTTTCAACTATTTTGCTTCCTACGATTTTACACACAAAATTAATGATTATGAGGACAGCACCGTAGAAGTGCATACTGAATAAATAATTTTTGCGTTCTTCTTGGATAGTTTAAAATTCTTCTGACTGTCAAATTTACTTAATCCAGACAAAGTGCCAAGTCAAACATAAATATCAGACACTCAATCCTTATAGTTACTAAAACTATATAGTACGACCCACAATTCAGAAATGGATTGTATCAAAAAATAAATAGTAAGTTCAATAAACACTCCACAGTATTTTTTAGTTATTTGGGTATGGTCTTATACTTACCAAAATTTAGTGATGCTGATAATTCAAAAAATTTATCCAGTACATATTTTAGCGTAAAAGTTTGTTCTCCTTCTTCTTTCTTGCAACGTTGATACATCAATAACTTTCCTCATTCAACTGTTAGTCCGCAAAGACGGAAGTCGCAATTTTCATATAAGTCGATCTCAGCATTCGTCATCACATTACCTGCTCTTTAACCCTGTCTTTTTACATGTCAAAAACTGGGTAATTTTTTTTCAAAAACAATTTGTCATTAATTTATCATGTAAAATTTTGTGTTATGTAAACTGGAATTCTGCCGTTAAATGCAGCAAAGAATTGCTGCTGATGCTGACTTCGTGAGAAGATTCCTGTTCACTGATGAGTCGAATTTTGGGCGGGATAGAACGTTTAATGTTAACAATAACCACCATTGGCCTGATGTTAATCCAAATGTGGTAATTGTAAACAAGCACCAGCATAGATTCTCCACTAATAAGTTGGTCGGCCTGATTAATGATAAAGTGGTAAATTATGTTTTTGTTAATTACGATTTTGGTCTTGATTAGTAAAATACTAAGTTTAAATTTATAGATAATTTTCTCAAGTTAATAATGGTCTTACATACCATTGTAGATAAGAGCTAGACAATTTCCCCAGAGATTTAATGCTCAGGATTATTTGCGGTTCCTGCAGAATGACTTACCAAGACTGCTTAAGGATATCCCTCTCTTGACAAGACAAATAATGTGGTATGAACATGACGGCGCTCCAGCTCACGAGTCTAACGTTGTGTTCAATTATTTAGATCAAGTTTTTCCCAATAGATGGATTGGTATCGGAAGTACACCGATCACATCTATTTCATACCTTTAAATCTATCCTTTTTTTCCTCACATTACATTACACTTTTTTTGTTAGTGAGTAAAGATATTTCACTTGACTACTACTATCTGTAAATATACCACCTAATAATGTCATTATGAGGTGGCTGCTACTACTTATAAAAGTCCTGTTTACCTATTCATCCTTCAATACATCCTTACTATTTCCTTAGGTAAAATCTGTTGGCCCGCTCGATCGCCAGACCTTAATCCCCTTGATTTTTTATGAGGGGCTATAAAAGATCATATTTACAGAGAAAAAATCCAAAACTTAAATCATCTAGAAGAATGCATAGCAGCTGCAATAGAAAATATCACTCCAGAAATGGTTTGCGCCGCACTTGTTAACTTTGAACGCCGGCTGCAGTGTTGCATTGAATATAAAAGGGGTCATTTTCAAAAATTTATGTAAATAATGCATTTTATGGGATTTAATTTTACAACACCATACAATGAAGCTTATTGAAAGAAGTATGATTAACATTTTAATAAAAAAAAAAAAATACATAAATAACAGCATTTTGTCGCGAAGTAAGTGTTGTGATTTGTTGATACCTTCATATTTAAACAGTACTTAAAAAAAGTTAGGATGAGTTTATAGTACGACCAATTAAGCCAGGGTTAAAATAACGACTTACTTACGTAAGACTTGAGCCGTACTTGAGTAGTACTTGTGCCATACTCCATACTTGCACTCCAGCAGTACTTGGGCAGACTCAACCGTACGTTAGCGGTACTTTGTCAGACTAGGCCGTTATTCGGTGGCACTTCCGCGGTACTTTAGTGGTACTTCAGCGGTATCTTAGCCGTTATTGGGCTGACTGAGTCGTACTTTAACGGTACTTCAGCGGTACTTTGGCTTTACTCTAGTGGTACTTCAGAGGTACTTACACTGTACTTCCACAGTGTTTCAATGGTAGTTGGACCGTATTTTAGCGGTACCGTAGTGGTAGTAGTTTCATGAGTCGTCTTACTCAATCTGCCTTGTCCTTTACCTTTTTTTTTAAATTTCTCAAGGGAGGCTTTATTGACATAAATTTCGTAATCCGCATGTCGAAGCACCTAAAAAATTAAGAGATTAAAGTATAAAACATACTCATAATTCTTTCGAATGAACCACTAAAAATGTATATAGCGACAAATGAAGAAGGGAGGGAATAAGTGAAAAGACAAATCTTGGAGATATTAGAATTGAGCACGTCAAACGTCTGATTTCCGGTTGTAAAAAAATTGAGCATTTTGTTTGGTTATCTTTTTATCTTGTAAAAGTACGCTTTTCAGATTCGGTGCATATACTATGTAATGCTAACTCAACAGTAGCTGTTGGTGTTCACTGTTTAAAAAAAAGTTATAATGTATAAATGTTAGTGACTAATTTATGTTTACCTTTCTAGTCACTGTTCGGTCATCTGCCTTATGATTGTCCTTATCAAGTGAATCTTCATCTTCGGCTAAAGAATGTAAAAATGTAGTGTATTATTAATAATTACTTGATACTAAAAAAAATAATTTAATCTCACAAATATATAAAGCAGAAGAGCTAAAACCGTTGTAATCGCTAACCGCGAAAACTACTAAACCGATTTCGTTGAAATTTTGCACACTGATTCATGATACTTCCTAGATGGTTTTAGCATAGTTTTCGTAAGTAGTTTAGCGTAGTTTTCTCAAAATGTAGGGTTTAAGGTCCAGGACTTTGTTGCTCTGGTAATAAAGTTGTGAGATATGAGAAAAAAAAATTTTTTTTAATATAAATTTTTTGGGGGTTTAAAATCTTAACAGCTTTAAAAAATAGCCGTTTTCGAGAATTACACGGGAGAAACTGTAAATCAACGGCTTCTAATGGCCACCGATTATTTTATGGCATAAAGAACGCACGGTACTTTTCAGCATAACTATTTTTTTGAATTTTTACACCTCATTATTTAACCAAATAAACTATATGGATTCCGAAAAAAAATGTTTTTAATAAGAAGATTTTTGTTCTGAGATGTATCAGGAAGGTGTAACACAAGGAATATGTGTAAAATTTCTAACTGAAAATGTTTCACATTACATGTCAACACACTACGGTGTTTTATTTAGTAAGTCTCGGGCGAAGCCTGGCGTCAATTGGTTGTTAGTCGTTAATTAATATGATGTAATAGCAGATGATGAGTAACCTTGATAATGACATAAAATTGAAACTGTAATAAAAATCACTATAAACTTTAAAGGTTAGAACAAATATAGATTTACTAACAAATCTTAGAATGTTTGGCATTATGAATAATAGTGCCTCTGGATAAGACTTCCAGACTCCCCAGAAAACGCTTATCATCTGGAATTATATAAAAAAATGTACGTATATTTTATAAAAATCAATATTGTTATACATATTCTTAACACTAAATTGATTAAATAAAGTTTTCGTTCTAATAATTAATTAAATGCATAGAAATTGTACAGAGAAAAAAAGTACCCCTCGTATATTGTTTTGTTTATTGTTTTGTTATATTAAAATTATTTTTTTTACTTCGATATTAATTGTTTGAAAAGTTCACTGTTTGATTGAATAAATTTGATTTGCTGGTATAGTAGGTTGAAAGACTATGTGTGCATTTTAATTGTATGTTTTATGTGGAAAAAAATGAAAGAAACCGTAAAAGTTGAGACTTGAGCACGAAAAAAATATACAATTCTATGGACAAACGTACAATTAATTGAGATGATGAGTAAACACAAATATTCAGACAAATCATGGTGTGAAAGTGAATTTTACTTACCACTCTTCATCAAAAGTTTTGTCCAAAACCATTGATTTTCCCATTTTGCCGAAGTTTTCTTCCCATGGTCACGCACATCAGTCGATATAACCACATCATAAGTCGAAGGTAACGTATTCAACAGAACTAACGAAAACATTTTCTTTATCTCCAATACCAAGTAAAGAAAACCAACAGCAGTAGTTGTGTAGTACTAGCAGTAGCAATTGCAAGAAAACAACATTTTTTTAGCAGTTAATCAACAACTAAAGTTGTATGTGACAACGACATAGCGCAATACTTTGGAACTAATTTAAAAGTTGTATTATTCAAATTTTAAAAAAATTTACCAATAAACACAAGGTAATACCATTTTTATACAAAATATTGAATTCGCAGTAATTAATTAAACGTACCATTTAATTTATAAAATGCTATACTTAAAAATGCATCCATGAATTCAATTTTTTAAACATATTTTTACAGCATCTAATAAACTATCATCTGTAGTAAATAAACGGAAATATCAATGATAAAAAAAAATTTTCAACATTTGGTCCTACATTCTGTTAATTTAATAATAATATGTAGGTTACGCTGCACCTCTATTCAGCTACGTATAAAATGAAGGTCTATGTGCTTGTCTAAGTATAAATTATATAGGTTACATAAGAACGGTGCATGAAAATTCACTTTACCATCATAAACATATCCACAACATCATGTGCTCGCCACCATCTTCTGCTAGGACCTCATAGAGAACAATACCTCATCTCGCATATCCACCGTTTTGGAGTAACGCAAGAAACACGTGTGTGTTTGTAAGTGTATATGTGCAAAAATTTCAGCCAGCTACATACTCGCGGTTGTTGGGACAAAAAGCACGTACGCCACCGAGGACAGCTTCTAATCAGCTGCTTTTACGTCCCTATCTGCTGCAGCTCAAATACTAAACACTCTAGATGTAGGTTATAGGCACCAAGGCATACATATAAGCACGCAACATTGCGTATCTTGGAACATATAAACACCACAAGCATATGTCAGTTTATGAGAGCTGTTGCATGCATACTCGTACCTGCACCTATAAGTGGGAAAAAAAGGGCTGGGTCGGTGGCACACTATCGAACACATTACGTGATCAAGGTAAATAAACATATTTACACGCGCACACAAACTCATGCCGTAGGGGCTGACAGCAGGACTGCATACCGGAAGTATTAGGGAACCTCGCGATTTTACGATGGACAAAACGGCAGTATCGACAGCTACATAGTAGTTTTAGCAGACGTAGTGCTACGGTATGACAAATGTATATGTCAATTGCTGGTGAATGAAATTGTATAGTAGATATTCTGCTTACCGACTTCCACTGCATGGCAACGCCGCTTCACGTGTTTGTTCGCGCCATAGTAAAGTGTTCGAAAATTCGAAAGTGTGAAAAGGGTGCAAATAACCCTTTAATTGTAATGATTGTCGTTTAATGTCTACTGCATTAAAAAATATGCAAAAATGGCGTTAGAACCGAAAAAATTTATACAACACGCTCTATCTCGCTGTTAAAGTACTTACTGATCACCCTGTATATAGGTATACTAGCAGTGTAAGGGGAAGGGAGCACGTGGCTTATATGCGAGAGAGAAAGAGATGGAGCGGTGGACAGTAAATTGGCACGCGCTCTGAGAGAGAGAGAGAGACAGAGCGGGAGGGAGTGTGTAAGCACGAAGTATTGAGGAGAGGGCTTGGGCTGCAGGAAGGATGGCTACGTGTTTTCGTAACGCATTTTCCCTCACGCAGCTGTTCACGACCCAACATAAGAAGTTTCACTTCAAAAAGTTCTTATTTCAAGAAAAACTTTAAATAGTAGAACGCCTTCTCTACCGTTTATTTCGTATGGAACTTAATTTCCTGTAGTTTGATATTGTATTAGACACTAGTCATCACTTACTTCTATGTACATTATTAGTATGTATAAAATCGATCTAATTTTCTCTATTAGTAATTTTTTCTAACATGATAAGAAAGTTTATATTTAATAGCAAAATTTTTTGGACAAACTATGTATAAATAGTTTTTTAAATATGAAGGGGGTGAAGAGTGTTTTATATAGTTATTTTTTTAAGCTTCTATGTTAACACCGGAAGGTCAGTGAATGGCAAGAAAAATAGCGGCTTTGAAAGGACGGTTGAGATAAAAAGTATACTCGATACAATGTGTATTAAGTCAAAATATCGGAGAAATATGTTGAATTCTTCCTTAAGTTGTGGGGGAGCACTGAAGGGGTCCTGGGGGTTATGTGAAATGCCCCACGCATTCACTACCCGGAAAAAAATAAAAACATGGAACAAAAAATAATTTTGGGGGGTTAGCATGCAAAGAAGCGGTGTGCGTGTATGTATTTATTCAAATGTGACTTATGTGGACAATTGTGTATATGGGGCGGAGTAATTATGGTAATATCAGGACAAAGATGGAGTTTTGTAGACGTCTGCACGATTTTACCATTTTATTAACATGTACGTTAGAAGCAGGTAATGTCTGCATAAGTCACTTTATCGAACACATACACACACATACACTAGTAAGGCTTCACCTCTCTATGGGCATTGCTCGCAAACGATCTATAAGCTGAGATTCAAGCAAAATATTTGAATGTAAAGAACTGTAAAATTAGGAAATCATACGAATGTAAAGGTAAATAGTGTTGACTTACACATAATATAAATAACAAAATGTAGGATTATTATATTAATTTCAATGATAAAGTTCTGTAAATAGTTAAAAATACTAATTTTAACAATACCACTTGCTTATATCTTGGCAATGTTACTGTTATTCAAAATATGGAGTTGTTCTTAATTCTAAAAATAAATTTTATTCAACAACATTTTTTCTTATGGATAATTCTACGTATCTTTATTAAGATGCAATACTAAAAAAAATTTATTCATGCATGAAAAAAAAAAAAAAAAATAGTAAAAAAAATATTGAATTAAAAGTTGTCATGTAAATCATGACAACATTATTAAATATTAGTGTATCATGTGATATTTTAATATTTCATTATGTTACAGTTTTGTTAAAAATTATTTAGTTAGAATGTTAGTTTAGCGTAGATCATTGTATTATTTGTTGAAAAAAATATTCATTGAATTTTTTTCTGTAAAATACATTTATTTTTCTGATAACTTTGTACGTACATTAAAAAAACAATAATTCAAATGAAACAAATTTAAAAATTCTGTAATAAAAATCTTATCTAATTATGATTGTACATTATGATGACTTTTACGTATTAGCAGAGACAGACGGATTTTTGAAGAAAAAAATTAATAAATACAGAGCAAACGCATAACAATTTAAATAAACTATTCCAGCTAAATAAAATTATAATAAATGAACAGATTACTATATTCATTAGTTGTTTTTCTTCTTAAAATTAGGGATCAGACTGTTCTGTCTCTTCGTGGTTTCACAGGGCTACTAATAATGACTACCGCGGTTTCTATTAATTTTTTCCTACTTGAATTTCAATAAATATATATGATCATGTCATGTCTTAGAATTACACGTAATTGTTCAAAACTTAATTTATGGGAGAACCCTCACCCTTGCCCCTCACCGTTCCGTGCCGCCCCACCAGCCCATCACAAAAAATTTACTTATGAAATCTGAAATTAAATTTTGCTTCTTTCTACATGATTAAAAAAAAAATTAAATAAAATAAAAGCTGCCCCGTGCCACCACGCAGAGATGTATGCGGATAAAAAGAGATGTATGCTCTAAAAAAGGCAGAAAATTTTCGGACAGTTTGGTAGATACAAAAGCATTTAACTTTTTTACCTTATAAAAAAATTACTTGGAAAAGATAATACTTATAACATAATCTGTCAGTAAAGAAAGGGATTGGTGCGTGGATTCATGCCCTTCCCACGCCGCACCACCCCACGCCTTCATTTCTTTAAAATTCGATTGAAGATCAGCAAATAAGATTTTTCAAACTGACTTACTATAATACTGTTGAGATAAAAATCAGTAAACAGTGGGTACATGGGTACCCAAGTATGAAATAATACTTCTAAAAAATCATATGGCAGACAAACATGATTATAAATATAAATACACCTTCTATAAAACGACATTGTGAACAAAGCTGATGCAATTATCGTTAGAATAAGTATAGCAACGTACATTGGGTGTGGTTAAAAAAAATATTTAAATAATTTATAAATGAACGATTACAAGCAATATATTACGGCACAATATAACATGAACAATTTGTAAGCTGACCAGTACAAGACTGTTCGCTTTCATCAAATCTTCCAGTGATTTCAAAACAATTTCTTACCGCTTACGCTGAAAACATTTCTAATGTGACACTAACATCTGTCACATATGCTAACACATCTATTCTTGTTTCATATCTAATACCAGAAATGTAGTTGTATCTAAAAAACCATCCTGTAATACCGCTTTCTTTAATAGGGTAGTATTACATGCCAGTCAATGTCCCTTCAGAACGTTCATCACCGATAGGTTTTTTGACAGATATTATTTAACACATCAAACGTACATTTAAAATAGCGTGAAAAATAACCACAAATAATGGCAGCTCGTTTAACTGTACCCTTTTTTTTATGTGTTTCCTTTTGAAAAAATTCAATGTAACATGTAACATTATAGAAGAATCGCGTAAAATTTTATTCATAAGATTAGTAGAAATCTTCTAATTTTTTTGGTATGAAAGATTACTTTTTAATAAACCTATTAAATTTTTGAGTAGATCCACAAGTTGATTTTTTAAATAAATTTAGAAAGAGGGGATCAAGTACGCCCTAAAAGTGTGTATATAAGTACATTCATGTAATAAGAACAATTGCCAGCGTTGCTGCATATATTCGAGCTCCTCTCACCTCTCAGAAGTTTTCCCCCGCTTTCGGTGATGAACTTTCTTCAGCCAAAAAATCACCTTAGGCACGAATGGAAAAATTGTGAAAAAATAAAATTCAAAAATTCAGTAAATAAATCATAGAATACAAAAAAAATGTTTAAAAGATTTTTGAAAATGTCGAAAAAAGATTTTTAAAATTTCTGAAAAATTATTTAATTATCGTTTAAATAACAAATAAATAATGAATAAATAGGAAAGATTCTGTGCTCAAAATATATATATACAAGTTTAAAAAGTCATTAACTAAAAACAATTAGTTCTTTAAATGAACAAGTTATTTATCAATGCAACTATTATTTGATCTACATCGTTAGGCATTAGTTATATATTTTTTTCTTTTACGGGTTACCGCAATAGCCTATTGGTCTAGTCACCAGGGCCACCCACTCACTGCCTATGTGTGGGGGTGTATTACTACACCCATTTACCGATCCCTTAAGTAATATCGTATCTATCGTAGTATAGACACAGTGGGAATATCTCCGGTGGTGCATCGAGTCCATTCACCACTGTGTAGTCTTTCCCTGGAGAAAACTCCGTATTTTAGGTAATTGTCCTCGCCGGTTAACCTGGCGCTCTGTACCAAAGTGTCAGATCCAGGCTAATTAGCATCCCCGCAGAAGCCCCATGTTTCAGGGATCACTCCTCGCTGGTAAGATTGCGGGTACATGGAACCACGTAAAGCGTAAAGCTTATCGCGTATCGCATAAAAGTAAGAAAGGTTAGGTATCCGCCAGTTTGTGGTCACAAAAAAGCTTAAAACTCTAAGTTCTCAACACTGTACCTACATGTCAAATAAAAAGTTTACAAGTATTTGTAACTGCCCACGTACTCCTTTTTTTATTTTTATTTGAGAGCTGTAAACGCATTTTATACAGCTTAACAATACTTCTCATTTTTTCTTTGCGATATTGGTTCATTGCATAGGTCGTACAGACTTTCGACAATTTGTCCAAAGTTCTTGCGATTTGGTTTCGTATCCAAGTTAAAAATCCAATTAATTATACAATTGACACTTCAATTTCTACTATTGACATTCGCTACTGACTGTATTTACAGGTTGCGTACTTTATTTACGCTTTACGCAAAAAAATTCGTTATTGTGCTCATGGGGAACAAAATATGCGCGTAACTTTATTTTTTTCATGAGTGCGAGTGAGACAGCATGTGTTACGCCAACGTAATACTAACTGTGATAGGTTTAAAAACACTTACGCACGTATTTTTTACTCCCATGAGCACGATGACAAATTTTTTCGCGTAAAGCGTACCTTACCTAACTTTCCCTGATCCTATGGTTTTACGCGATACGCTTTACGCGGTTCCATGTGCCATCATCCTAACACTGGTGATCCCTGTCTGGCATCTGGTACATAGAGATATTAAAATAGAGCACGCCCAGGGCCAAAATTTTTCGATACACGGAGTGAGAGAGAAGGCTGCCAGTGATTCCCCGTGTGTCTTTGTCTCATAGCCATAAACATAGATAGTGAGCAGTTGCGCATGCTTTAGTTAGACAAAGATACAAGGAGACTCACTGGCAGCCTCCTTTCTCATTCCACGTATCGCGCCCTCTTATAGTAAACCAGACCTCTGGCGTGCTCTATTCTTATATCTCTATGGTCTGGCATCGGATCCGCTAATCACTACTTATAACCCTAATACTGTTCCGCATTCACCTAGGCCCGAAGATTTGTGGGGCAAGGAAAAAATCTTGGAATCACTCTGAAGAAAAATTTCACAGAATAACCCGCCCGAAACAGCTGGAGTTTCATAGGAACTTCATCCGGTGAAAACAGTTTTTGAAAAAATCTGCACTCAGCGGAAATTGAACCCACGACCCCTAAAATGGCGTTGTATCAGTAACAAGCACGCTCACCACTGAGCCAACGCCGCTCCTTATTAGTTATGTATTTATCAGTAAACCATATCATGGGACAATATATAAGTTGATATTTGTATGTATAAAAATAATAAAGGTGATATTTATATGTACGTATAAAAATGCGACTATATATCACCTTTATTATTTTTATATATACAAATATCAACTTATATATTGTCCCATGATATGGTTTACTGATAAATACATAACTAATATATATATATATATATATATAAGTGAGGATCCACCTTCCTGTGCGCTCCACGCGCTAATACCCTAATTTTCGAATATCAGGTATATACTTCATTGTTTTAGTTTGTATTTTGAAATTAAAAAAATAAAAAAATCTGTGTGAAGTAGTTTAAGAATCAAAACAAAAGTAGTATAAAGTTAATAAATCCTTTTTTATAAATTTATAAGACAATTTTTGGCCTGGTTTCTGATCTCAGAAAATATCCAAGGAGATAAAATTTGTAAAACTTTTTTAATCATTTCATGTATTATAGACTGTTCCCGAAAAAAAAGGTTCAAAATTTTCTTTCTATTTCACTTTATCACAGTATGAGATTTTAATCATCCCTGATGTTAAGTATGGATGAGAATATTAAAGCAAGTAATTAAAATAAAAAAATTGCGGTTGTATAATAAAATCTTACGCTAATTGGATATCTTTGCTTTTTTCTTAATTATTTAACTTGTTTTTTGTTGTATATACATCGTTATACATCTTAATAGTCATCCAATGATGTATATATATATATATATATATATATATATATATATATACATATATCAGTATGTACATCATTGAATGACTAACATAACTAATTTAAAATAGTAGTTTTGTAGATAAACTAGAAAAAAATAAGAAATTTTAGATTGATTACGGTAGTCTAAACTCTTAAAAAAATGATTTGTTGAAAAAAAAATTTCTTTTTATACAGCATCGTCCAGTACATAAAAGGCAACGTGAAAGCTACGATAGAATTTTGAAATGCGTCACGCACTTAATATACTTATTGACCACGACGGCACAAAGTGAGAATGACAAGGCAGAAATGCGGTCTTTGGTGTTCGATTTAGTAAAGCAAAGTCCAAGATCGTCCTCAACGGAAGACACTCTCTTACATCTCTGCGTCTCACACTTAAACACAATAAGTTCAAGTTATTTTAGTGCCGACGAAATTCACGTAAGATATGTTATTAATAAAATTGTTCACAACTTAGTGCGTTTCCTTTTACTTACTATTTTTGTATTACAAAAAATCTTTTATTTATCTTTATTATAAAATAAAAAATATGCCCTGATTCTTCACATTTTTCCATTTGTTTCAGAAGATTTTTCCGAATTTTAAAGTGGTGAAACTTTTGTTAGAAGTCGGAGCACCTGTGAATGCCCGAAACGAATCTCGATCTACACCTTTGCATGTAGCTAGTAACGTTTATAACTTTAAAAATCACGTACGTGATGTACTTTATACCAAATACAATAAAAAATAATAATACATTAAACAATAAGTATTATTTATAATTATTATTTTTATTTCAGCTGGTTAAACTATTGTTGGACTACGGCGCACATTTGGATACGCCGAACAAAGCAGGAGACACTCCAGCTAAACTTATATCTTCAAATTCGCTCAACAATATCAATCTTGTTCAATACTTGACGCTTCAGTGCCAAGCTGCCCAAGCTGTCTGCAAGTATGGCATCAAATCGAAAGAATTGCCGCTTACACTTTATCATTTTCTCGAATACCATAGAACTGAATAATTTTCAAGTTTGATGATTTTATTTTGATTGCAACAAATTAATTGTTGGACTGTACTTTAGATTTGAGACTTGTACACTCATATATTGTCTTTTGTTAATTCTAATATTAAATTGTCAATAATAGATTTGCACTGCATGGTTCATGACAACTGCAATATCAATATTGATAAATAGTATGGGCATGGTAAGCAATAAATGAATTCTCGTTTGAAATATCAAAAAAATAACTGGATCATAACATTTCAAAGCTTAGGCCCAACGCACAATATTTGTGGGTGACCCTATAAATAAAATCAAACAATAATTGCTGTTCTTTACAATAACAATAAATAAATACAAAACAATAGTTCTCCTTGACACTTGCTCTTTCGTTATGACTAATGGTAAATATACAGACAAGAAATACTAAGTGATTGGAGCATGACTGTTTACTAAAAAGTATGTACACAGTTGATCAATATTTGAATCATACAGGTGCTAGGACAGCACGTCAGCCTGACAAGCATTGCGCTTTAACAAATACACATTGCTCCAAACAAAACACACATAATTAAAAACTATGCACTTCGATACATATAAAATCAAGAAAAATAAGTTGTTTTTATTTAATTCAAATGTATTGACGTGTACAGTTTTTAATTATGTATATTTTTTTGGGGCAATGTGCAATTTGATTTGTAAAAGTGCAATACTTATCAGGCTGCCGTGCTGTCCTAGCTCATGCATGATGTAGATGTCCTGAAATGGCCATTAGTAAAATGGCGAAATATTGGTCAACTGTATACATACTTTTTGATAAATAGTCATGCGCCAATCACTCAGTACTTCTCGTCGATATCATTTACCAACAATAAATAAAGTTTCGACAACTTACAATATTTAATCTTTTTAACCGAATTTTTCGACGTATGGTACCTGTGAGCTAGTTATACAAATATAAAAGTTATTGTACAAAACTCATCATTTTTATGAAGAAAGATATTAAGTAAATAAAAACAAACTTAAAATTAATTACAGTCCTCACGTATTAAATAAAGTTATTAATAGTCTAACCTGCCCAAGGCCCATTAGGTTATGATTCAATTTTTCTTGAACAACTTTTATTCATATAACTGATCGTTTGTATCATTTTTTCCGTTCAAATAAGCAGGGGCGGCAGTTGGAGTTTTGACCGAATGGGTAGTTTAAAAAAAAAATATATATATATATATAAAGAATATTTTCTGTTATATTTTCTATTCTATTAATAGATGCATACATTATATATATATATATATATATATATATATATATATATATATATATATATATGTATAATGTATGCATCAAGAAAATATATATGCATATATATGTACACGTGTGTGCGTGTGCGAGTGCTGCGTGTGTGTATGTGTGTGTGCGTGTGTCAAAAAGGAATATACATGAAAAAGAGGTGAGATGTAAAAACACAAAGTAAGTTTCTTCTGATTACAGAATAAAACTTGTAAAACTTTTCATATTTGTTAATTTAAAAAAATAACAAACACTTTTTTAATTATTTGCGTGATGCAAAGACAGTGCTGCGCTTCTTATGGACCGAAATAAATTTATTTAATAATTCTTCCAAATCAAGATCATCAGTAATTTCAGAATACACGTGCAAAAGAGCTATCGAATTGCGTCGATCCTGTAGCATTGTAGTCCTTAAGTAACTTTTAAGGCGACGTATAAACGAAAAACTTCTCTTATTAGAACATGGAGATCCTGGTATTGTAATTGTAAGCGAATAAAATGCACAAACTCTGGAATGAGTTCTCGAATCCAATCGAATTTTTTTAAGAACGCTACTACCTCTTTCAAGTTTTTTACCTGCTCATTTTGTCTCTTTAATATTTGTAAAAACATGTCTCTATCACTTATCAATCGATCTTTATCAAAAACATTCTTATAAAATTTGATAATCTCATCTTCATCTGTGGAATGCCCGAGTGCAAATTTTTCTAAAGTTTTAAAAAATTTCGCGGAATCGGTGTCGAATCGACTTTTTAGAGACGCCATTAATTGGCCGAAAATTTCAAAATAAGATTTTCTGAAAAACTCTTCAAGTGTCCTAAATGTAATTTTGCGCTGTCGTGGAATTTGAGGTTCGGCAAGTTCAAGATCAATACTTGCTTTCACACTTTTATCCCAAATTTCTTTAAATTTAGAATTACGTGACTTATTTAAAGCGTAGGTTACAGCTTTTTCTTTATCGTGTGATTCAATGACACATACTTCAGACTTTTGCAAGTCTGTGTTCAAAATCTCTATTTGATCAAAAAGTTCAATCATTAGAGTCAAATAAAATATGCAGTCGAATGATTCCATATAATGATAGAATCCTGAAGCTGTGGCTGATACTATGCTATCGACTTCCTTATCAATTGAGCGATCATAAAAAAAATTGCATTAATTCGGCATAGTTCTCTCTTACAGTCTTTAATGATTTTATTTGAACCACCCATCTGTGAAAAAAAATAAACATATGTACACAAGCTTGAATTATAATTTAAAAAAACTCTTAACTTGAGTACAAACCTCGTTGGGCAGTAAGCTGCAAGATAAGGTAAACTATTATCACTCTGTAAGTCTTTAAATTGTGCTATACGTTTTGGCGAATGACGTATAAAGTTGATCAAATCATTGACGATCCCAATGAAGTACCTTGCATTTGGAACTTTCTCTATTCCATCCATGAAAAATTTGATGCTTCATCGTAGAATTGACCTTTTAGTTTGGAGATCGGCCGCTTGTGTCGGATAAAAATATTATTTACAAGATCAAATAACGTCTCAGATAGACTATTTATTGTTGAGAAAAATCCAATGAATTACTCTTTTGCAGATAAGTCTTCGGGAACGATTCTGAGGCAAACAGAAACTTGCTCAGTTCGGGATGCATCTGCAGTTTCATCCAATAAAATGGAAAAATATTCAACGTCTCTTATCTCATTTTTAATGTTTGTTAAGACTGTAGTGGCCATCAGCTCGAGAATTTCATCTTGACTGTCATGATGAAGCCATTTGTAGCCATCCCTTTGCAACCAAAATCTCAATCCTTGTACATCTTCAGCTCGAGCTCTTAAAAATATCATGAAGTTCGAATTTTCATCGTTATTAGCACCTCGAATCGGAAGACCTTGTCTCACTAGTGCTTTGAGAGTACTAAATATTTTTAATAGTGCTGTTCGATTATCCATCATTTGTTTCTGCTGAGCTGATGATAAAGATTGTGCAATGTTGACACTTTCAATATTTTTCAAAGCTTCAGTACAGTCAATGTGTAAAGAACTTGTTTTATGAGTCTTTATTCGATCAGCTCCATGCTTCCAGTTGGAAAATCCACCATCAACCCAGGCCTGCTTTGATTTCAGTTTATGTGAGTCAAAAGCGCTGATTAGATTTCGCTCACATGCATCTGTACCGATAGTACAAATACCTTGACTATTTTGGTTTAGTCCAAGCCACGGATGATTTTTGGCCCAGCTATTAAAAATTGTAGGCACCGAAGAAATATTTACAGTCAGGGCTGGAAAAAAAATCATACAAATAACAGGTTTTGTGTATATATTTTGATCAGCTGTATGAATGAGCCTTGTCATATGGGCACCCGTGGTATACAATTCGATAATAGAAGTAAAGCTTATAAAATCATTGTTTACACACACACATAAATATAGGTAGAGTACCTCTGGCAAACTGTTTTGGTTTTCAACGGACTAACGCTACATATGAATACACACACGCACACCTATATACATGAAATCTCGTGAGATTATCGCGGCTTTTAAAGGACAAACTCCTGTAATTAATTAACTGTAATAAAGTGCACCCACGGTTTTCAGTATTAACTGGCTCGACTGATTCATCAATGGCTCCAGTGGACGTAGAAGCCACTTCTGAATAAGATTTCTCTTCTTTATTTTGCTGCCTAATAGCATCATCTACACTCTCCTCGTTTTTCCTTTTTATTCTCACCACGAATCTATCCATCTTCGTTCAATACCGATGTATATATACATATATTATATTCATTTCAAAAAACTTTCACTTTCTTAACTTAACTTGAGATTTAATGAGCAAACGGCAGTATCGAGAATCGTCACAGCAGATCTCTCGTCGTTCCGTCCTTGATAATAGTTTATCAAGACTCGAGTGCTGCGAAAGGTGCTAGTCAAACTTTGTATAAATTTGTCTCAAGGAGCTCTCTGATTTGTCATAATCAACTTTAACATTTATATGATCTATATACCTTTATGTGATCTGGAGCTGTTCAGTGTGTACTTAAGACCTAGATTAATCAGATGTGTGTGTGTACATATATATGTGTGTGTGTGTGTGTGTGTGTGTATGCGCGTGTGTATATAGGTATACTTATAACGTTTATCGCCCGTCGCGCGATATCTTTTCTTTTGAAACACTCCAAATAAATTATTTAGAACAAATGACTCATTTTGAATACTTCCAAAGTTCGGGTAGGTATTTTACCCACTCAACCCACTGCAACCGCCGGCCCTACAAATAAGTGTCATGTAACAGTTACAGTTTTCATCATGTTTATCTTTGTAACCTTTTAATATGCTTTTATAGTGCCTAGACGTTTGCCCCAGATAAATATAACTGCAATCAGGGCAGTCTAACACCCACAAAGCGTGAAATGTGTTGTCTGAAAGATACATGAAATGTTTATATATATATATATATCGCTTAAATCTTTCAGAAAGACCTATGTGAAAAATTACAATGAAATGTTTGATATTCGAATAAGTTGACTCGTTATACTATTTTAATCATTTTTGAAACATATCACAAACTGTTCCGGTAACATTTCAGAGCACATTTTTGTAATATTTCAATAAATGACTTTTTTTAATCTTCAAATAATTTTAGGATGGCAGAATATAAGGGATTCAAAAATATTTGAAGTATTCCTTCGAAATTGTTTAAAACATTGTTTAGAACGGTTACACAAGTATTTTAAAGTTGACATATGGAACCTCTCATTTCTTCGAAAGGATTTATAATTAAAAAAATTCACAATTTGTTTGAAAATTTATCATTATTTTGTCAACAATATTTTACCAACATTTACTGCAATGTTACTTAATTTTCAAATAATAATTTGAGGATAAATGATTTTTTTGTTTAGCTCAATACTTTGAGGGAACTTTTTAAATACTTTCTTTGATCTTTATTCAATCCTTATAAGCAATAATCTAAAATGTTAAAGTAGTTCGAACAGTTTTTTAATTGTTTTGCAAAGTAACACTCATTTTGTACAAATAATTCCAAGATATTTTTTAAAATGTTTTATTATTTTGACATAGTTATTTAAGTACAACTCATTGTTATATTTTTTATTGTTGTTACAAATAAATGTTTAAAATGATCACTAAAATCTTGTTTTTATTAACAAAATTTAAAAATAGGTAAAAAGCAAAGAAAGTTGTCGAGATGTAGCACTAATTTTTGTATGATTTTTCCAAAGATTTCAACAATATTTTTATCATTGTTTTATTTTGGTTTGTATCATTTTTATTAGAAAATAGATAGTAACATTTTGTAGAATAGCTCTAAAAACGTTTTACCTAAAAGATACACGAAACGTCTACAAAATTGTGTGATAAATTTTGAGTGAATCTTTTATAAATGTTAACACATGTTGTGTAAATAATAAAAATATAAAGTAAAAAAATTTTTTTTACAACAATTACCAGTAAATTTTATTTTTAAATTATCTGTAATACTTGGTAGACCACTTCTCAAAAAATTATTGAAACGTCCCGTATAATTCTTATATGCTTAATAAAATATAAGATAGAAAAGAAACACAAAAACATAGAATAAAGGTGCAGCTGAATTTTATTTGAAATATTGCAACGATTCATTTGTTACTGTTTTACTCATTTTTAAATAATTATTCTTGTGAAAAAGATATTTTTTTATGAAAAAAAAAACTCTTTAGAGTTTTAAACAAAAAATATTGTTAGAGCTATGCCTAGAGTCTTTTATTTATAAGAAAAAATCTAAAATGCAAAAGATACATAAAAAGTTTCCAAACAGCACTAGTGGCTAGTCTGATATTTTTTAATAGGTCTCAACAACATTTACTTAAACGTTATGTTAATCTCTAATTATAATTTTTAAGAAAAAAATTACTATTTTGTTTTGTGAAATAATTTCCGAAATGGTACGTTACGTCACTAGGACACAAAGTACAAACATGAGCACCTGAAGGGCACAATTGTTGTATGTAGGTGCCCGAGTCGCGTATAATGTTTTTCTTACCGAGCGAGGGTACAAAGTGCAATTTTATGCCCGCGGTAAAAAATGTTTTATAAAAGATTATCATCCAGATGATAACACCAAAATTATGGATCTAAAGTGTTTTTGAACAATTTTTAAACAACTGTCAATTGGAAAAAAAAATTTTTTTAAAGAATTGTTCAAAAACACCTTTCCTCCCCAGTTTTGGTATTATCATACGGATGATAATGCCTTATATACCTTTGATAAATTAGATTTGGACACAATCTTGTTTCTTGAAAATTTGAGACAGTCCAGTCTGCAGGAGTGCAGATACAGCTGCAAAAAATCCTGAAGGAAATGGGCGCAATAACTACGCAGAAATTGCTGCAGTATTTTCTGCAGGATGGTTTTGTAAGGGAAAAATGCTCTTTGAACTATCAATTGCTGTTAATGAAAAATAAAATGTACATCTCATGAAATTCTTTGAGAATTGTATCAACAACGTCATCTGGAAGCATTACTATCTTAGCAAGTATCATCTTAAATAAGATGTTAACACAAAATTTTTAGCAATGGTGCACTTTTCAGCACCATTAGAAGAGGGCTATGTGGTCTACGTATAGTGTAAAAATAAATGTTTAAACAAAAATATCCAACCTTTCTGCATTGAGTTTTTTAAAATCTAGACAATGTTGAAACTTTATTTGACTAACGAACACGTATTAGAAAAAGTAGTGACTATAACAATTTTTACCTTTTTTTTTTTTATTAATACAACCGGTTAGAAATTGTACCATTTTAAATAATTATTTCTTTACGATAATTGTAATGTATCAATTATATTTATTTAAAGATTTTTAAGCTAAACTGATTTGACATTGCAATCGAAATGTCCGATATACATAATATTTTTAAAGAATGTATGTACTACAATAAAGAATGTATGATACTACAATAATTTTATTGCTTCAGGTACAATGCAATTCAACTACGGTCTCTATTTTATCTACAGTGAACATTCGCTCGTGAGTCGTAAGGGGAATTTTTATTGGGCACCCGATGATTTTTACTGGGCGTAACGGTAAAAATTGTTAAAGTTACGTAAAAAATCCGGAGTGACGATGTAGTCCCACGTTTACCGTTCTGCACGGTAATTTTTATGGGTATTTACTATAAAATTAAAAAAAAATTTCTCTCACTGTATATCTCTTTTTGAGGACTTTTGTGAAGGAGCCCCCTTAATTAAATCAAGATTAAAAATTGTCTGAAAAATCTCTCTTCTCTTCTCGCTTATCTTATAACTTTTTGTTACTCGCGCACTTATCTATACATATTACAGTAACGTCATACGATCTGGATGATGTATAATTGTAAGTATATAGTCAAGCAACGCAAATTATAAGATAAAGTTTTGGAATGTGTAGTAAAAATTATTATCATAACAAATAAATACCAAATTGAGATTACGAAATGAATGTCATAATTATAGCGATCATATTAAGGACGCTCATCACACATAGCGTTTTCTAAAGGATCTTCCCGGAATTTTTATAGGATGCTCGTGATGATGTTAGAAAGTCAGATGTATAATTTGAGACCATTTCACAACACCGTTCTTTAGATATTAAATATTGATAATACTTAAATTTAACACTTAACCTTATGGAGGAGTCACATAAAAATGGAATTTATAAGAAAATGGTTTGAAAAATTTGTCCAATTTTTTTTTTTGCATGACACAATACCACAAAACTAATATTATACTGAGTTTTCAGTGGGATCGACAAGTTATTTTTGCAATAAAATAAAAAAAAACAGTATCAGACGCCTATGTATAGGTATACAAATGCGTGCAAAACAATTGCTGGCGGTGCCGCATGCTCGCTCCCCCTTCACCGCTCTCGAGTTTTCCTCCGCTAACTGTGATGAACATCCTTAAGGACAAGCTTCGGAGCTTTACCATACACATGTTAAACTTTTGACCATTCGATACACAGAGATTTCGTAGCACAGATGGCTCGCACGCATATTTATCATTTCGATTTTGCATTCTGAGGTCCGAATCTTAGGATAAACGATGACTTTTTTTTTGTTTTGGTGGTCTTTCTGGTTACTCTCTAATTTTTTTTCTTCAAACTCTTCTATTTCTAATACTTATGCAAACATTTAAATTTAAATTTAATATTAAATACCTTGTATAATTTTACTGTCATTGTCCAATAAGCTCCAGTTTGTATTTTTGTATCTTACTAAAATTACTTTATTATAATTGTTTTTTTATACAAAAAAAGTTTTTTGCTATTTCTAGAGAAAAATACCCAATAAGATGTCCTATGTAAATTTTTCTCATATCTTAATCATAAATCTTCGGTTCTTATTTTAAATTATCCAGATAAACTATTTCATCTCGTTTTGAATGTAAAAAGTAAAGCAGTGTCAAAAAATAATTAAAAATTTATGAAGGAACGTCAAAGTCTCGAAATTATTGATTTAAAAATTTTATTTATTTTTATTTTTTGTAGCAATGTGTAAAAATCAATTGAGTTTTGGACCATAATAAACATTCGCTAGCGTATTGAATATTTAATTTTAACTTACGTGTCTGCCTAATTAATAGTAATAAAAGACTTTGAGGACGAAAAAGTTAATAAATAACTAATGAAACCGTTACAACGATTAAAAAAAAAGTCAAATCACATCGACGAAGATTCGAGTCCAAGAATGCAAAAACGGAACGACGAACTTTCACGCGAGCCATCTGCGCTTAAGGGAATCTGTGTAAACTGCAGTCAAAAGTGACTTATGTTTATAATGAAGCTCCAAAGCTTGTTCTAAACATTGGGGCTCGCTGAATATATTATATTTTGTTTGCAATCTGAACTTGACATGTGTTCGTATTGATAATTTCTATTACACATGCAAAAACTTTATTCAATAATTTGTGTGGTCGCAAAAAAACTATGTGAAATTACATCACCGTAACTGCAACGTCCATCCAATATACATGTTAAGTTTTTTCCACCCTAACAAGAATTAAGTGTAATTAAATGGAATTACGTACTTCTCGATCAGAGATGAGTAGAGAGATTTATTAATTTTACTCATAATAACTACTATTAAATTTTGGCCAAGCTCCGGAGGTTATCAATGAACATATACATCGTTCAGGCACCTCGGTTTACCTGGTGATTATCTTAGATTATGAGATAAAGTATGCTTTTAATATTATTTATTAACAACATGAGCAAAGGTAAGTACAGGGTTACTGAAAATTAAAGTTTTTAGTTTATAGGGTTATTGAATCAAATAGTTTCATCTTTAGTTGTTTAGTTTTAATATTTTTGAGTCTTCTGCCAGTATGACTCGTAATCCACTGCAATTAGGAACACTAACCATAAATGTAAATTGACTTCTGTCAAACTCATTTATTACATAAATGACATAAATTACACGTGACGTATTGTAAATACCTAATACCTTCTTATCACATTCTACACCGATCGAGGGATGGGCGATACTCTTAAAAAGTATCAAGTAATTAAAAAGTATCCATACTATGGTTTCAATACTTTCAAAAAAATATACGGGTATCGATTACTTTTAAAACGGCTAATAAGTTCCGTACAGATAACTTACTTACATACTAGTATTTTCATTAGAAGGGCTTTGTGAATAAAACTATTATAGCTTAATATGTGATAGATAACATAGCTCAGTATATTAGTGCTAACATTTTGTAACCAAACTTCCTTTTTTTTCAATTAAAACATGTATGTTATCAAAAAATATTTAAATTAATTTTCAGATTCCCTAAAATAAGAGGTACTTTTTTTACAACGATGTCTTGCTGGATTCAAATTTAATCGACTTAAGACTTTTTTTCTGATTTTTATTTACAAATCAAGTTATTCACAGTTTTAATTACTACGAATTAATCATACTACGTTTGTGATTCTGTTGACAAAAAACTAGGCAATAGTTTGTACAAAATTATACATTATAGTTTTGTTGATATACGAGGATTATTTCGTAGATCGTAGGAAATGAGTCAACACACTTTCTAGTAGTTAATAAAATTTAATAAAAAGAAGATACAATTAAAATAATGATACACAAAACAGCCAACGACAAACGGCTGCTTGCGTGCATGACCGCATGCTTTGACGGACAGACGAGATCTATGTTGCGCCCGCGTTCGAGCGCCAAGCGTCCACATATATCATACACTTATATTTCGCCAGAGATGGCGCTGCTACTCCATCTCTCATATATCTTACTAATATATAAAGCAAAGTCACTAAAACCGTTGTAATCGCTAATCGCAAAAACTACTAAACCGATTTTACTGAAATTTTTTGTACTGATTCTTAATAATTCCGAGATGCTTTTCGCATAGTTTTTTTCTTGAAAAAGTTAATAACAATAGCGATAAATAAGTTCAAAGTTTTGCAAAAATAAGCTAGCTTTGTGCTTTAGTTCAATAGAATCCACTAGGTGGTGTCGAGGTAAAATCGAAGCCACCCGCAATCAAAGATAATGAAGAGTGGTTACAAGATGCCCCATCGAGTAGACGAGTATCGTAGTCGATCATCGGCACTATACCAAGAACAGAGGAGTCCGTCGTGCAGCTGGGCATCCCGGTTACTGATGAAACTTTTCTTTCATAAGCAAGCGAAATAAATCGGTTATTATCCCGGGTCCCCAAAATAAATGAGTTCCACAAAAAATCAGGCGTTCGGAACGTCAACGTCTCCGATGAAATGGCAGGAAACGCTTCTAGCCAGATCATGACCTGCCCTAGCACTTCAGAGCTTTGTGGCCGTTCAACCATCCGACCTGGTACCGTCAGAGAATTTTCTACTTCAAATGCAAGCCAGGGAAGACAGCCCTGAAGAGTACGGGCAGCCACAACGGCCTCCTTGTTAGTGAACGTCCCAACGGTATATCTACAGAGAAGGTATTCTCTAGGCCCACTTTTCCGACTAACGATGAGCGGTTGGTTATCCGGGGAACGACCCGAAGACGAGATATTCTATGGTCAGCGGCATACCTCCCTCCATCACGATCTCCATACACAGAGACTCCGAGGATAAGAGTCAAGCTACCTGCAGCCAGCTCTTCATCATCAAGAATAATAATAAGGAATAGCTGCAAGTTTCACCACCGGCCCTTTTCAGGGCCATTAGAAGCGTTAACGTTCCCTACTTAACCATTAATCTCATCAGTCTTTGAAGGGCCACCTAAGTTTAAATTACCTTGCCAACAAATACATTTTTACTACGATTTCCGGAGATGATTTGTCAACTATAGACTATGTAAAGCCGGCCACTATTAAACCAAGTCAGCCATTCACTGGCAAACGTCACGAGTAGAGTTGTTTGTCGCAAGGCTGGGAACCTTGGTGACTGACGACCCTATATTATCCTCTCGACTTAAAGCATTCAATCAGGATTCATCGATCCTCTCCAAGGCCCGCGCTGGGAGAATCTAACAAATATAATGAAACAATAATAAACGTAAGCCAACATGACAGTTTCCAACGGGCGAGCATCACTAACCAACCTTTCCACTTTAGATTACAAAAACAACTGAGTCTGCAAAAAAAGGTGCTTTAGACACCGTCTTCGACGTAATACCAGGAGACGTTGGAAAAGAGCTCTACAACTAGCTTCAAAGCTTCAAACGTTGTAGTTTTCTTTCTGATCAGTGTAGTGCTACAATAACAGGCCCGAAAAGATCACCCTGAGGTATCCAGACTAACGTTTGGTGGAAACTTCAGTCAAGAAAGACTTTACTTAACAAGCCCACTGGTCCTTTTCAGGTTTATCGGACGTCGAACTACCTTGCCAACAAATATATTACAACCTAATAAAGTTGAAAAAAACAGCCTTTAGGGCTCACAAGAGTCTCAACTATGCCAAAAGTTACAAAAATTCGAATCAGAAGAAAAACTTCAAATGCATCATGAGTACAATTTTAGGTACCAAGAAAATGACGAAAGAATTTATTAAATGACAGATCAGCTTTTCACTATAAACCTCATAGTAATCTCTTGAATCTTTCAGATTTTTAAATAGGTAGAATATTTATTTGTATTTTTGTTGCGATAAATAACTTAGAAATTAAGCTCCAAGACTTCGTTGCTCTGGTAGTAAAGTTTTCTTTTAGATAAGAGGAAAAAATTTTTTAATGATTTATTTTTTGTGAGTTTTGAATCTTTACAGCTTTAAAAAATAGCCCTGTTGTTAGATTATACGGAAAAAACTGCAAATCAACGGCCTTTTAAGCCCAACAATTATTTTATGATATAATGAATGCACGGTACTTTTCAGCTTAATTACTTTTTTTTTCACTTCTTACAACTTTTTAGTTTACCAAATAAATTGTATGCATTCCGAACAAATGTGTTTTTAATAAGAAGATTTTTGTTCTGAGAAGTGTCAGAACTAGATGCAAAATTTTTTAACTGAAAACGTTTCACATTACATGTTAACATACTAAGGTGTTCCATTTAGTGATTCTCGGGCGAAGCCGCTAGTGTCCATAAATGGGTCATTCTACTGAAAACGGCATATTTCGAGGGCCTGAATGGACAAACACTTAAAACGGGTTTTAATTTTTCTACAATAAGCAAAAGTTTTTCGGGCCCTGCTGAATCTGCACGAGAAAGTTTTTAAAGGCTCTTTTTATTGCATTTTTCAAAAATAGTATCGTTGCGTGTTGGACAAATTATCTTAAAATCATGATTATACCACTCACAGTAAAAATTCAACGTTATTCTTGCACTTATACGACGTACTATGTCTCTACTATTATATACTATACTATGCGAGTCGATAACAAAACACTGCTCAAAGGTATGATGCGATTCGTTCAAAAAAGGATTGTTACGGGCTCAAAAAATCATTTTTAAATCATGTCATTAGTTTACCACTCACAGTGAAAATTTAACTGTATCCTTGCTCTTTTTCAATGTACTGCATCCATACTATTATATACTATACACTATTTTAGCCGATACGCTAACACTCAGTAAAGATACAATACAGTTTGTATCGTTACAAGATAGCGTTACGGTCTATTAGAAATAAAAGGAGCGTTACGGGCGCTTATAAAATCGTCGAAAAATTGAGATTGTAACGCATTAAATGAAAATTATCCTTTGCCACTGCACTTACATTATATATAAAACAGCTTATGTATGGAACCCGCCACCGTCTGAGTGAATAACCGAATGCTTCAAAAAAAAATATAACATTTCTTAGCGTTACGGGCTCTCAGTTTTTGTTTTGGGGAGACAAAATCTCAAAATTCACGAGCCTGTAGAACTGGCTTATTTGAATGGAAAATTTGGAAAAAATTTCTGCAACATCCGCGACCTTAATAAAATACAACACGCCCTAATTGGAATGCCCCAACTCAGTTGCGTGCGTTTGTTAGAGTATTTTCTGTTCAAATGTTAAATTTATAAGATTTCAGTCCCGAGACTTTAACAGCAACCAACTCATGGATACAATTTTTTTTGCTGCCTAAAATGCATAAGAATGTTGTTTGCGTTACTAACTTTGAGATCCCATACCTTCGAAAAATTAAAAACTCTGTGTTTTGATTCAAGGCATCGTCAAAACTGCAAATTTTCGAATGAGATATGAGCCCGTTATGCTAATTTAGCCCCTTCTCTGCATCTCAAACTAAAGAAATACTTTTTATTTATCTAAATTATGTTGTATCTTTAGCAGTCAACATCCTTTGAATAGTTAAAAAAGTTTTCAGATCGATATTTCCTTAAATGACTTTGTAATCAACTAAGACATAAAGTATGCCATTTTCAGTAGAATGACCCATACATGGGTCATTCTTTTACAAACCGAACGGATTTTGCTAAAAATTAATCGTCACCTCTTCGATTCGGCTGAAAATTTTTTTCCAGTTTCTATACTAAAAAGTAAGAGATACGTGTCCGAGGAATTTTTTTTTATCGCCTATTTTCGATTTTATAAGTTATTACAAATTTCAGAATAGTGGTTGGAGACTCATTTTAAACAATGTATAGCTCTGAATCCTTAAGAGCTACAAAATTTTCACCAATAACACTTTTTTAGCTAAAGAGTTGAACTTTAAGAAAAAAAATTTTTTTTTAAATTATCAAAAAATTAATATTGTTATTAACAATTTAATTGTTTTACTTGATTTTTAATAATTGCTCCCAAAATGTATCAAGTTTTAATTATTACCATCGTATTCTGCGTCAAACTTTACGTCAAAATCATGTTTTTAAAATATGGAGACTTTTCAATTGTTATTGTTAAAATATTAATTTATGTAGCGCGTAATGGTAAAAAAACTGTTTTTTGAGTAGAAAATGATATCTGTACCTCGTATCAAAAAAAGTTAAAAGTAAAAGTTGTACATAATTGAAAGATCTACAACTTTTGTACTTGCCATTTGTCAGTATAACCTCAAATTTTGTATTATCATGCAAAAAAGCGAGAAAACACCATTTTATCATTTATTTAGTATAAATTTTCATTAAAATTAAATAATGAGTGATTTGTTTTCCAATCTAATCTCCTGAATGATGAAAAACGAATTATCATTAAAGAAAAAAAAAAGATTAATAACCACTAGACAAAAAAATAACAATAACAATGCTCGACGTAACATCAACACGTTAACTGTTTTTTGTTCTTCAAATTTGTTTATTGCTACTTTGTTTTTTTATTGTTTTATTCATTGTCTGCTTTTATATAAAAAATAGATTTTTCATCTCTTTGATTTTTTGGAATTTTAAAATTTCGTGGGGAAGCCTGCCTACAGTACGATCTATGATTCAAAGTGTTACCCACGCTACTCGCGTACATTCCCCGTACTACAAGTTCGTTGGCTTTTGGATCAGCTGTGCATTTATTTTGGTCCGCTACCAAGACATATTCTCACTTGTTGTAATTTAAAGTTTAACAATTTTTACTTTGTAACAATGCCACGGAAAGAGGCACGTAAAATGAAAAATACTAGTTATCGATCAGACAGATGTTTTAAACCTTTTAATCTCAAACATCCAACAACAAAAACTTCTGATTTGAGGACATTAAATGAAAACCATCTTTTATAACTGGACTTGGCAATTTCATCAGATGCATTACAACAAAAATTTTGTTCTTCTTGCCGCTTGAATTTATCAAAGTTGAAAAAAGAAGATACAAAAAAGAGTGAAAATAAACTACCAGAATTGGTACATACAATATTTTGATTATTATATTAAGTTCAGACATACCTAACCTCTCATAGAATTTGATGTCGATTTTTTAGTCTAATTTTTTTTTTAGACGCTACAAAGGGAGGATTCTTTAACTGAAGAATCTGATATAAAAATTGGGAGCAGTGACGGTATATCGGGATTTTCAGGAGATGATCCATCTTTGCAAAGTGAACGAGTGGTTTTCAACAAAGGATTAAGCTTCTTAGGATCTGCGCCCATAAAACAATAAAAACTATCGTCGAAAAGGTATTTGGAAGACAAATCAAAACAAATGTCGTCCGTAATTGATAAAAAAATTTTTAATTTGAGCCGAGATGATCCAGATGATCTTGAAGCACATGATGACGAGTCTCCGATAATAGGTGCTTTGCAAGAAAGTTTCAATACTTCGGCTGACTGCGTTCATTAAATTAAAATTTTGACTATTTTTCGATCGTGGTCTTATAAAAAAAATTGAGGACGCATTTCCTTCCGGAACTCATCACATGATAGGCATAGCAAAAAATGTTGCTGAAGATAAGGGATTAATTGGGGATCCAAACCCAAAACAACATCCATCTCTAGATGATAATGTTATCGATATAATTCTTAGCTTGTACCAGTCTGACGACTACACTCAATATATGCCCGGAAAAAAAGATTACGATTCGATAGAAGTAGATGGCAAATCGGTACCTATTTAAAAAAGACTAGTATTAAGTAATTTAAAAGAATTGTATGAAATTTTTACTAGTACGTATCCAACTATGAAATGTAGTTTCTCAAAGTTTGCTAGCTTAAGGCCGTAATATTGTGTTTTGGCAGGTGCTTCTGGTACTCACTCTGTATCACTTACTTCCAATTATGAGCTGCCTTTGATTAATTATAAGGATTGTTTGGATCGTATGGTATGCAAAAAAAAAACGACTGATTGTTATTTAAATTCTCGTGAGAAGTGCCCAAGCGTGACGAATATTATTGAGCAACTGTAGCAAATTTTTGAAGAAAAATGTATTGAAATTGTTACCTACAAACAATGGATTACGGTTGAAAGAACCTCATTGCAGACCCTAATATCTCCAGTTAATGAATTTTTACAGAAGTTAAGTGAAGGTTTGCAAAAACTGTCAATTCATTCATTTTTGGTTAACAAAGGGATTTTTTAAATGAGATAAAAAATAAACTGAGAGAAAACGAATGTATCGTAATTTGCGACTTCTCAGAAAGTTATGCTTTCATAATTCAAAATTCGGTTTAGATTATACATTGGAACAACGATCAGGCAACCGTACACCCATTTTCAATTTATTATAGGAATGACTTGGATGAATTAAAAATTTCAAGTTTTGTTTGCATTTCTGAATGCCTACATCACCACACTATTGCCGTACACCTATATCAAAAAAGGTTGACTGAATTCATTAAAATTAATTTACCGTGTGATGATAAAATAATGTACATGTCTGACGGTGCGAGTGGACAGCATAAAAATAAAAAGAACTTTATTAATCTCACTCATTACTTTGAAGACTTCAAAATAGCAGCAGAGTGGCATTTTTTCCCTACTTCACATGGAAAGGGACCATGCGACGGAATAGGTGGGACTGTAAAACGACTAGCTGCCAGAGCAAGACTTCAGAGAATTAACAATCCCATTCGATCGCCGCGAGAATTTTTTGATTGGGACACAGACTCACTGGCAAATATTACTTGTCGTTATTCTACAAATGATGATTACGGAGAAGAAAGAAAATTAGTGTCAGAGAGATTTTTGAGAGTAACAACGATTAAGGAAACGCTAAAATATCATAGCATGGTTTCACTATCTCGTCAAGAATTAGAAGTGAGGCTGTTTTCGTTGCACGTAAAAACAAATATCGTGAAAATTTTCAAGTCACCTAATTTTGTTATGAAACTGTAAAAAAAGTTTTACTTGTACATGAAAATTTTGTTACATCTATAAATAAATATTAAGCAATCACAATATTTGGTTTTTCATCACACATTTTTATTAATTCAATAAAATATAATTTTTTCAGTTATTATTGCTCATCTCTATTTGACAAGTAAAAAATTACTCTTAATAAATGATATAATGGTAATTTCTCGTTTTTTTTGCATGATCATACAAAATTTTGAGGTTATACTGACAACAAAGATCTTTCAACTATCTACAACTTTTACGTTCAACTTTTTTTGATAAGAGGTACAGACATCATGTTATATTCAAAAAACGCAGAATACGATGGCGATAATAAAAACCCGATTCATTTTGGGGGCAGTTCTGCCATCCCACGGAAAAAGACCGTTAAGTGCAGTCAGAGAGAATCGGAGAAAATAGCAAAAAACTGAAATTACAAAAAAGTGATGGTATTAACATTTTTTAATGGCAAAAAACCTGTCATAAGGTGATTAGGCAATGATTTATTCATTTTTCACAAAAAAAAAATCCAATTTTCTGATCAAAACCCTGAAAACTGTACTTCCGGTTTTTATTTCGCACACTTTACAAGCAAAAAGACCGTTAAATGCACATAACGGTCTTTTTGCTTGTAAATATATCCAGACATAAACTGTTGTCCCACAGAAAAAGACCGTTAAGTACAGTCAGTGGCAGAAAAACAAATTGATAAAAACCACTAAATTTTTCAGGAATCAATAAAAAGACGGACTTTTTACAGCCATGCTTTCTTATTTCAACGTCTTTTATTGATTCCTGATTTATTATGGCAAGGGAGCAAGAGAATGGGAGGTCTACAATTAATAAAGATAATTCTTATTCGTAAAACGATTAATTAATACAAAAGTATCAAAAAATTATTATTAATTATTTAATTTCTAAAAACGTCATCACACGTAAAATTGTCTAACGAATCGATAGATATCAAAAACTCACTTTCGAAAAAAATGTCAGTTAACGGTCTTTTTCCGTGGGACGGCAGAGTTGTTAAAAATCGATTAAAACAACTCAATTGTTAATAATAATAATAATAATTTGTTAACAATTTTTTTTTTCAATTTTTTTTCTGAAAGTTCAGCTCTGTAGCTACAAAAGTGCTTTTGGTAAAAATATTGTAGCTCTTAAGGATTTGGAGCTATACATTGTTTAAAATGAGTCTATGATGAAATTTGTTATAACTTAATAAATCGAAAATAGGCGATGAAAAAAATTCCTCGGACACGTATCTCTTATTTTTCAATATGGAAACTGGAAAAAAAATTTTCAGTCGAATCAGAGAAGTGAAGGTCAAAATCCGTTCGATTTGTAAAAGAATTACCCATATACGTTGGTATAAATGTACAATATACTCAACATGCCTTCTTACATTTATTTCAACACAACTTATTCATGTAACCAAATTTAACATAGTTCTAAGCTTTTCAAATTTTCCAAGCCTTCCAAGCGATTTCGTAAAAATATCTGCAATATTATTCTTTAATTCTACTTTCACTATATCAATAATTCCTTTTTAATAACTTTCATGAATATAATAATAATGCACCTCAATATACATAGAATTTTTTGTAAAATTTCCAAATTGCGCAATTCTTAAAGCTCCTGAATTGTCTTTATAAATTTTTATCGGTTCATTCAACTTTTACTTAAACATGTCTATCAAATCTCTTATCAACTTTAATTTGCTTACAACCCCTGACAAAGCAACATACTCACCTGAAGTCTAAAACTTTGTTATACTATTTTGTTTTCGCGTTCTCCAATAAACCACATTACCCGAAAATTTTATTACGTCGTCTGATGTGAATTTTCTATTAAGATTGTCACCTGCCCAGTCAGAAACAACAAAACAATCTACAATGTCTGCATTATCATTTTTCTTGTACATTAGGGTTCAAATCTCTTGTTAGGTAGAGATATTTCAAAATCCTTATCGCATACTTAAAATAATGAACGCTGTAACTTATATCAAGTCTCGTGCCGGAACTAATATACAAGAGTTCACCAATCAAATTTCTATACTTCAAATTTATTCTAACTTCTTTTGCTTGTTGTTGCTTTAAATTAATTTCCATTGGTGTATCTTATAATTTAGCATTTTCTAGTTTGAACTTATTTGCAAAAGATTCAATATAACTTGTCTGACTCAAAAAAATTAAATTTTTCTTTATATTGCAATTAATATTTATTCGCAAATAGTTCTTGGGTTGTTCCAAATCCTCCATACAAAATCATTTCGACAATTTTCCCTTAATCACATCAATAGCCCTTTGATTATTAAAACAAATTAATATTTTATCAACAAATAAAATAATTTACGCTTTATCTTTTTCAATGCTCAAAAAATATAAACAATTGTCTACTTTACTATTTTCAAACTCTAAGATTTTTTTAAACCCATCAAAGCAAGCTCTAGGGCTTTCTCTTAAACCGTACAATGCTTTTTGCAATTTATATACTTTATTGGAATTATTGTCAAAAGCTTGCGGTTGTTTGACGTATCCTTCTGATTTAACTTGCCCATTCAAAAACGCAGTTTCAGTATCCATCTAATCAATAATTAAGCCTTCTTGACGACAATACAAGAACAAAATTTTCAAATTTTTCATCTTAACTACAGGATGATAATTATCTTCAATAATTTTCTTTTGTTAAAACCCTCTAACTATTAATCTAGCTTTTAATTTGTTTTCATCTTTTTTTGAATAAACCCATTTTATATCCAAAACTTTTTTATGCTTTGGCTTATCGACGAATATATGAATCTTATTTTTATTTAAACAATTAATTTCTTTTTTCATCACATTTTTCTAATTATCAGATTCAAAACTTTCCATCGCTTCATCCAAACTTTTAGGATTTTCTGCACAACAATAACAAACATAAATAATATTACACACATAATTATCATCATATCTTTCTGGATGCTTTACATTTCATTTCAGTCTACTGTTGACATTGTTCTCTTTTTGATTTTGACATTAATTTTCTCTCTCAGTAATATCATTGTCGTTTTCATACTCAGCATCTTCAAATTCTTCACCTGAATCACACTTATGATCATAAAAAATTTTATCTTTACTTTCAAGTTTATCATCTTTTAAACAAATTCAATATTCATCTTTTTGAATGACATCTACATGTCTCACTACGATAACTCTATTATTAATCAAAACTCTATATCCTACATTTTCATAACCTACAAGAATTCCTAAATCTTCTCTCCTATCCCATTTAGACCTTCTGTTCCGGCACACGTGCAAATTTTCTGCTTCCATACATTTTTAAATGCCTCAAATTAGGTTTAGTACCAAAGAAAATTTCAAAAGGTGTTTTTAATTCTGCAGTATTTGCAAGTATCCTGTTCTTTAAATAGGCTGCCGCACATTTGGCACTTCTGGCCAAAATCTTCCATCTACCCTTGCTTTACTCAATAAACATCTAGCTATTTCCATTATACTTCTATTATATCTTTGATTTAATACAGTACTATTTAATTCGTGCCTCATATGGTGGACATACATCTAGACTTATTCCTTTTTCTTTCGCCAAATAAAAAATTCTTTTATCCAAATACTTTATTCCATTGTTACATCTCAATTTTTTAATTCTTTTTATCGCTAAATTTTCTAACTTCATTAATACATAAAACGAAACAATTATAGACTCTATCTTTTGTTTGAATCGAATATACTCTTGCAATTTTACTATAAACATCAATAAACGTTGAAAAATAATTTTCCCCATTTAATCCATTTATAGTGTTAAGGCCATTTAAATCAGTACGAACTATTTCCAAAATATCTTTCGCCCTTTGTCTGGTATTCTCAAATAGTAAATTATGTATTAAAATTGTATACATTTTAAGCATTTGAAATTTTCTTTTGAATTCGCCCTTTTACGACTAGAGGTATAATCAAAACTTTTGTAAGCCCTAAAGGCTGTTTTTTGTAAACTTTGTTGGGTAGTAATGTATTTGTTGGCAAGATAGTTCGACGTTCGATGGCCCTAAAAAGGATCGGTAAGCTAAACTTTTTCTTAACTGAAGTTTCGAGCAAACGTTACTGCCTGGATTCCTCACAGTGATCTTCTCTGACCTGCTGTTGTAGCACCAGACTGATCGTGAGGAAAACGACAACGTCTGAAGCGTTAGAGCTAGTTGTAGAGCTCTTTACCAACATATCCTGGTGTTACGCTAGAGACGTTGGTGTCTAATCCATCTCCTTTTTTGCAGAGTTCAGTCGTTTTAGTGAATTAAGATGGGGAGATTGGTTCGTAATGCTTGCCAGTCGGAGACTGTTGCATTTGTTCAAGTTTATTTTTCTTTCATACCTGTTAGGTTCGCCTAGCACAGACCTCGGAGAGCACCGAGGATTCCTAGTTGAATGCTTTGAGTCAAGAGGGTAGTAGAGGATCATCGTTTGCCGGGGTTCCCAGCCTTGTGACAAACAACTCTGCTCAAGGCATCTCCCAGGTTTAATAGCGGCCGGCTTTATATAGTCTTTTTTTTTCTTAGTCAACGAATCGTTGCCGAAAATGATAGTAAAAATGTATTTGTTGGCAAGATAGTTGAACGTAAGGTGGCCCTTAAAAAACCGATGAGATTGGTGGTTAAGTAGGAAACGTAAATACTTGTAATGACCCTGAAAAGGACCAGTAGTAATAATTCTAGCCATTCTTTATTATTATTCTTGATGATGGAGAGCTGGCTATGTGAATAGCTTGACTCTAATCCTGAGAGTCTCTGCTTCCGGAGACCGTGCTAGCGGAAGGTACGCCACTGACCAAAGAATATCTCGCTTTTGGGTCGTTTCCTGGATAACCAACGGCATATCAGTAGTCGGAAAAGTGGGCCCGGAGAATACCTTCTCTGTGGACATGCCAAATCTACGAACCACTGAGGAGGCTGTTGTGGCTGCTTGAACTCAAGGTTGTCCTCCCTGGATTGCTGTTGTAATATAATCTGCTCTGGTAGCAGCACCAGGTCAGTAAGAAGAATGACCATAAGTCCCCAAGTTGCTAGAGCGGAGTGTGCTCTGCGAGTTGCTCTGGCTAGATGTCTTCTGGTATTTTGCCGAAGACGTTTACGTTTAGAATGCCTTAGTATTGGTGGCTACTTGTCAATCATGGTGAATCAGGATGGAGCTCGACGTAAGTCGCTTGTCCATTAGAGACCAGTATCGTCGGTAGCCAGGATACCCAGCTGCACGACTCCCAGCTTCGGGCTTCAAGCACTGTCGGTGATCAAATTTGATCCGTTGCTCGGGCTTATTATATTATTTACTTCGACGCCACCTAGTGGATTCAACTGAACTAAAGCGCAAAGCTAGGACATTTTTGCAAAAACTAAAACTTATTTATTGCTTCTGTTGTTAATTTTTCAAGATTAAAACTATACTAAAATTATTTAAGAAGCGTTCAGAATCGGTATGCAAAATTTCAGCTAAATCGGTTGAGAAGTTTTTGCAGTTGGCGATGGCAATGGTTTTAGCGACTTCGCTTAATATATTAGTAAGATTTAAATGTCTTAAAATACGATGCCATTTTAGTAGATAAACTATAGTGGTTCTGTACCCCCTCTAGCTGCCCTCCTAGAGTAGTGGTGGGGATAGTGCGATACTGTGCCAGAAGTTAAGGGGGTACTATAAGACGAGCTATTATACGGGGTCCGAGCATTATACATATTCAGCTTCCTAAGTTCTCTCTCTTTTTATTTGTGCTATTGGACAAGGGTAGATGCGTTATCTCTCTCTTACTCCCAACATGGTGGTGGAGATAGTGCGATACTCCGTCAGTGTTAGAACCTTGTGCTGTAAGACGGGGCCCATGGGTTATAAATATTTTATATATATATAATACACCTGCTATTAAACATAGGTTCAAGCGTTCTACGTAATTGTATGTATATATGCTCCACCTCTGATGCACACGATTGCGTATACACTATACTCCTGCGAACTCATCCAGAATGACGTGCAAACTCATACATTATTCTTGTATAAGCACACGCGTTGACGCGCGAGCGTACTCGTGCAAACGCGAGTGTACGAATGCACCACGGGCAATCACACGTATGTGCCACGATAGACCGTAGGCGTGCCCGGGCTATCGTACGCATGCACTACTCACAAGCATACGCATGCACCGTGCGTGAGCGTATAAGTGTGCATACGTGATCATACGCATTTACCATGCATGAGCTTACGTGTGCACCACGCGCGAGCTTTCGATTGCACCACACTCGAGTGTGCAGATGCACGCACAAACTTACGTAATCTCACACAAAGTTAGATTAGTATATTCATAATCTTAAATTATTATGTAAATAGCAACATAGCTTGGCGCTCAAAAAATTCGCTTATATACATGCCGTTGTGGTGGAACGTAGATCTGATTCATGCTTTGTAGTATGCAAGTCCTCATTATAGTTTTTTCAGACACTTTCATATATGTATGTCATATGGCTGGCACTGGGGCGTGGCCCGGGGTCTCTTTTTCGCAGACGTCACGTAACCGAAGAGGCAAGGGACTCAAACTAATAACCCAATAACCACGAAAATTCGGAAATAATGGCGCCAGGTTTTGCCCGTAATTTATAATAATTACTTATATTGCTTGGCCAAAAAAACAATAATTTTTTTTTCGCAGACGTTATGTGACCTGGCGAGCCAATAACCCAATAAGCGGTGCGAAGAACAAAGCGTGAGGTGTTCCGCGTAATACAAATATAATAACCGACGTTGCTTAGACGGTAGCGATAAATTTTTTTTATTATTATTATGAAGGAAACAGGACTGGATAGTGAGCAAGGTTTTTTGAATAACAACTATTCTAAATGTATTCAATACATATATTGTAAGAAAACAGACACACTACAAGCTTACATATAAGCGCATACTAATTTTAAAAATAAGTAAAAAGTGCCTAAGAATAGTTTTTGCACATAAAAATAAAAAAAATTATACTTGCACATAGAGGTTTCAAAAGTGAACAAAAAAAAGCGCCTAAGAATGGTTTTTGCATATGAAAAATAGAAAAATTACTTTGGAGCATATAAATTTTAAAAATGTGATATTCTATATCTACTTCCTAGCTTACTTATTTTACTAATGAAAGTCAAAATAGGTTTGTACGATACAGTTTATTTAAATTAAAAATCACTTTACCGACAAAATTTTGCGGGCACCGTGAAAATTATCTAAGTTGTAGGAAAGACTTATGGGTCTATACAAAAGTGAAACCCTTTCGTTTAAAAATTTTGTATAGCTGTTACACTCTCCACTTTCAAAATTTTTATATTTGGTGCTGCCTTTCACTCAAAATTTTTGGCAATATGTGATTCATAAGGAGAGATAGTATGCCCTTCATTTTATCGTATAAAATTCTGCCGAAAAACTCATCAAAACATGCTTAAACCTGAAATACATCTCTCGTTTAGTCATCCGAAAAATATCTGCGAACCGTTGAACCATAATTATGGCCAAAAAGGGGGAAAGAAAAAACACGTAAAAGAAAGTCAGTTCCCATGTGATACTCTCAGCCGAATCACAATTTATTGCTGATACACTGCAATTACTTTACGTGTTACATCTTGTTCGAAGTCTTTTCCGATTTCAATTTATTTAAAAGTTTCATACAGTGTATTTGTTCCATTTTTCTAACCTTTTTTAAATTCTGTAACAGTGTATTTCTACTATTGCGTTGCGATAGTTTTTTCTAGCAACATCGTTTATTCTTAGTTTATGTATTTCTTGCGTTTTACTTAAACTTGTTTAGGTTCTGTAAAAGTGAGTTTCTACTGTAGCGTTGCATTAGTTTTTGGTAGCTAGAACGTTTTTCTTAGTTTTCTACATGTTAATAAAAGGAGTAAAAATGGGAGCATCCATGATCACTGCTTTGTTTTAGGTCGTACGTTCTTGTGTGAAATACGCGACCATAGTGTCAGAAGATGCACGTAAAGTTTACTCTGAAAAGTGGTTCAAGGACGTGCTACCTGCATACTCTATTAACGAATAAATAAGAGTATTGCAGGAGCTCTTTATCATTTACCTGGTGGGGGTGCATGTGATCGCGTTGTACCCTCTATATCTAACTCGTGGTCCTATAGTCATCCAAGTGGTGTTAGAGTGTCTACAAAAGCAGAAAGTGATACAAAAAAATTTATAAAATCATCTAAAACAACTTGTGAAATAAAATTTAAAACTACCAAGCCCAAGAATACAGCAAGTACTTAGGAATGGCTTAAGAACAATTTCGGGAACTTTATTACAATTTAAAAAAAAAATACAATACAAGTAATTATCTTGTAGGGATAGACCTGCACTTAGAAGCGTTAACCAAAGGATCGGTGGGTATCTATTTCAAATCAATAAATCAAATAAATATTCAAATTTTTAAGTAAAAAAAGCATTTGAGTGATAAATAATAGAGATAACGTTTGTTTAGCTAGGGCACTTGTATGTGGTTAAGTTTTGACTGCGAAAATTGTTCGCCTGGTTGGTCCCAGCAATGAAAAGAAGTAAAACCGAGAATAAACAAAAATTAGAGGCTGTAAAACTAATGCAAGAGTGTGACATTAAAATAAATAATCAACAAGGATATGGATACGTAACGTTTTCTAAATTTCAATGATATTTCAAACAAAATAAAATTCGTGTTCGGATAATTAATCACGACACTTTGGGCGATAAATCTTTTTTAATTTATGATGGTAATGACGATGTGGCAGGTAGTTTTTCTTTGTCGATAAGTTTTATGTTTTACGAAATATAGGTCATTATAATACATTTAAAAATGTATTAGCTGTAAAGTTAAGTTATTTTTACATTACTTGTAATAAATCATACAATTATGTACGAAGTCATGATTGTGTGCCTGTCTGTTCTGCCTGCAATGAAAATCCCAATTGCAGTAACATAAATAACTTAAAAGAAAATACTATAAACGAATTGTGGGCGAAAATTTTATGGTCAGAGACGATGTGATAATCATTAAGCTAAAGGTTCTTTTTCGAGAACGAAATTTCCTAAACACGCGATAAAAACCATTGCCGAGACAATAAAAGTATGTAACACATGTGACAAATAATAAATTTGTTAAAAGGTAAGCATGATTGCGGAAAAAATATTGCCAAGATTGTTAAAGTGTTCATAAGTTTAATACGCTATGTAGCATGCAACTTATTACATCAAAGTATAATTTAAATACTAAAAAGAATTGTTTTATTTTTCATGACTTTGAAAGGCGTCTAAATATAGAATCACATGACATCGCCAATACGTGTGAACACATACCGATCCTTAGCGTGGTGCAAGTACGATGCCATGCATGTATAGACGAGATAGAAGAACATCCCCACTTAATTTGCTTTCTCTGTGGTGTCAAATAGCTTATTTTCGTGAGTGAGGAGTGCCTAAAAAATTTTGTTGATTTTGCAGAGAGATTTGAAAGTAAGACCGTTACTTCGTTTATCTGTTTAGCGCATAACTCTAAGGCTTTTGATAGTCAATTTATGATAACAAATATTGTAGATGATGAAAAAAGTACTCCCGAGGTTATTCTTGATTGGTGCAATATAATTCGTATGTCATTAGGGAAAACTTAATTCATAGATAGTTTAAATTACTTACCTATGAAATTGGCTGATTTACCCAAAACGTTTAGCTTTGCAGAAAATATAAAAAAAGGTATTTTCCACATTTATTTGTTATAAGCAATAAAAATTATAAAAGTCCTTATCCGAATTCTCGCTTCTACGCGCCAGACTCTATGAACACCCGCCATCGCGCAGAGTTTTTAAAATAGTAAGATAAAGTAACTTCAGACCTAAACGCGCAGTTTGACTTTAAATAAGAATTTATTGAGTATTGTGTGCAAGACGTTAATATATTACGTAAAGCTTGCACGGCTTTTCAAAAAAATTTTACGCAAGTCAGAAAAGTAGACCCCTTTGTTAAAAGTGTGATAGTGGCAAGTGCGTGTTTCGTACTATACAGAAAAAACTTTTAAAAAAAAGATACAATTGGAATTATGTCTACAACCGGGTACACTTGCAGGACAATTTTCTAAGAAATGCATCTATGGGCTTTTCTGGGAAGAAAAAGTAAAAAATGTAGAAATCATACATGCAGGTAGATCGCGGGAATGTTGTTTAATATAAGGTATGTAGAAAAAATAGGGTATTATTTTCAGGGTTGTATCCACTGTTTCCCTAATGATCTATATCAAAAATTAAATAATAACAAAACTTTCACGGAACGATACATAAATACTATGAAAATAAGTTTTAAAATAAAAGAGTACGGCTACAAAGTGGTTGAGATGTGGGAGCAAAATTTTTACGAATTTACGAAAAGTAATAATGAGTATTTAGACTATACAAAAAATCACTCAGTTGCGGAAATCTGTACTTTAAACCCTCGAGATGCTTTTTACAGTGGTCGTATGGCGAATATTGTTACACATTATACAGTTAAAGATAATGAAAGAATAAAATATTTGGACATTTTCTCACTATACCCTAATATTAGAAAGACGCAAGTACATTTCCACGTAGACATCCAAAAGCTTATATTGATAATGACTGTTTAGAATTATCAGGGAAAAACTTTGAAAATTTTAAAGAAAAAGTCGGGGGTTTAGTAAAATGCACAATCATATTGCTGCGAAATTTTTTTCATCCTATATTTCCAACAAAAATGAATAGTCGTTTACTTTTTGCATTGTGCCGCATGTGCATGATAACATGCTCTCAGGAATTATTGATTCACCATTCAGTATCAGATAGTGTTTTATCAGGTACATGGGTATCCGTCGAAATAAAAAAAGCTCTAGAACTAGGGTATAAATAATTGAAAATTGATGTCATTTGACAATTAAAGATGCTAAGTACGATCCTATTTGTCAAAGTGGTGGCGTATTTACAGAGTATATAAACACTTTTTTAAAAATGAAGCAAGAAGCGAGTGGGTGGCCCAGTGCGGTTAAGATGAAAGAAAATAAATTAGAATACATAAATAATTATGAATATGAAGAAGGTATTAAGTTAGATATCAGCAACATTTTGAAAAATACGGGTCTGCGTTCTGTGGCAAAATTATGTTCAAATTCGTTTTGGGGGAAATTCGGTCAAAGGAGATATTTACCTCAAAAACAAGTACAGTTGACATTCATGAAAAGTTACTAAAGACATTATGTGATTGTGAAAAGTATGTAGAAAATTATCTACCAGTGAATGATAGTTTTATGTATGCAATGTGGAAATATAAAGAGGAAGTGGCGCTTTCTTTCCAGTATACAAACATTGCTGTAGCTGCATGTAAGATGGCTAAAGCACGTTTAAAACTATACTCATACTTGAAAAAACTCGATAGAAGAGTTTTGTACTATGATACGGACTCAGTAATATTCACAAGTAATAATAAAAATGTCAGGTTACGTTAACCACCTACTGGTTCGTTATTAGGACAGGTAATAGCTGCATTATAGGTGTATGGCGAAGGCTCGTATATAGAGACTTTTATTTCAGGAAGTTTTTTATTTTATGCGTACAGCTTTTGAGGGGTTTCATGATGTTTACAAAGTTAAGGGTATTAAATTAAATTATCAAAATTAATTAAAAATAATTTCGATTCTATAGTAACTATGGTCAAATGATGGAATGAAAATAATGTAGAATCAGATAACACAATAAAAATTAAAAACACAATGATTAGAAAGTCTGACATACATAAAGTGGTAACGTGTAATAAAGAAAAAACATGTGCGATAGTTTTAAAAAAAGTGGCGCCTTATCTCAGAAACCTTATTGTATCCTTTCAGTTAAAAAAAATTAAATAAATTGTTTTTGTTCTAGATTTCTTAGGCGCAATGAAAAGAGTCTGTGCTGATGAAAATTGCAATTTCCATCAGTACTGTTGTCGTGTGCCAATGTGTGAGTATTATCCACCCCATGAATCCTCTTTAAGAGGATTAGCATGGCACTCCTTTTTATATACGCTTGTTGAATTTGAAGCAGATGGAGAAGTCAAAACGTATCGTGAAATATGTGAAAATATATTTAAGCTTGATTTTATTAAGATGTTCTTCGAATATGTAGAAGAGGGTATTTCAATGAGTCTAACGTCATATGGAGGCTTCAGAAACCCGTTGAAAATTTGGAACTCGACGATCAGTTAAACACTGTATCGTATAATAAGCTATCAGATGCACATATTTTTTTAAATATTAATGTTATGACCGGACTTGTTCAGAGTATGGTCTTAACTGTTTTATTTAAGTGTCATTCGTGGATCTCTTAGGATTCAGCTCGTGAGCTTTATTTGTTCTTTTTTTTAATAATAATCTTTATTTAAATAATATGGGTAATTAATGTATTTCTTTATTAAAATAATTTAATAATAATTTGTTCTTTTAAATATAATTTAATCGGGTCACTGTAACAAAGTTCAACGTAAATTTTATTACTGATATTTTACTTACATCTATCACTGACTATTTTTACTGCTGCTTCAGATTTTCCTAATGCTTCATCCTGTGACCGTCAATGTTTCCTTAACTTACACGAACGAGTTCACGGCCAGCAGGATGTTGCGACTTCTGCTTCCTCTGCTATTGCCGGAATCACTTTCGGCGAGCCTCCTTTGCTGTACCTCACTTCTTAGCGTAGTCCAATACCATTGATGTTCTTGATACGCACTCGAGTTGCCTCAGCCAACACGTTATGCCTTACGTGTATAAGGTACTCACGAGTCGCGAGAGCCAAGAGTTGACTAAAACTTTAGAGGACAGGTGACAGACGTAAAGAGAACGATTTTTCCTCTTGATGGTGCGTTTTTATAGCATCAGAGCGAGTAAAAGAGGCCTTTGGTTGAATTAGATCAATCAATGAGCAATTTTCTTGCAGACTGCGTTGACAGTTACACGATAATATTACATGTTATGATTTTACATATTAGGAAATAACAATACAACAGTACCAATCGGATTTTCTGACAAGTGCAATTGAGTTTTTGGATCAGTGATGATGAAAACTCGCATCAGCAATGTAAGAAAGCCAAGTACAAGTTTAATTCTGACAGTAAGTTTACAAATTTCGAAATTAATCCTTTTGAGGATTTTACAATCAATTTAGATTATAATGAAGTAATGTGTGAATTACAAATATTTAATTAGTATACATTATCAGAATTGAACAGTTAATGAGCAAGTAATTATTCATTCATACATACATGCATTTTTACAACGAGGCTGGCCGTATTCTACCTCAGCATATTATGAAGCATTCACCTCAAAGCTAATATACACATGCTCACACATAAACGATGTACAAGCTCCTCTTGTCATATGAGCTTGCTTTATATTCACAATACGTCTTATCTAGATTTTGACGGACGGATAGTTTTTAGTAATAACATAATTTGTATCAACTCGGGATGTAACATTAAAACATCAGAACTCTTGCATTGAATCGATACAGATCGACAATATTCGAGAATTTGAGAACATTACAATTGCTGAAATTTCATTTATAGTAAATACCAATATAGTAAAAGATATGTATGATAGCAATACAGGTTCACGATTGTCAAAATAACTGGTGTGCGTCTGTTGGTATGCACTTGTAAAAGATAAAGACAAAACATATTGTAATCATAATTTCAAAAATTTTTATTAAATAAAATTTTTCCCTAACATGAATGTGAAACTTTTTATTTTTCCCTAATTTTATGTTTTCTAATAAAATTTTGATTCTACGCATGTATTATATACTAACGCTGTAGAAGAAGAAACGACGATGGTTGTAGTTTTGAAAAGTAAGTCTTACTTTTTTTCATCTTTTTTACTCATAGCATGATTGTTTCTATATTTTTGAAAGGGTTTTTTTAGATAGAGAAGAGAGAGAGAGAGAGAAGGGGGGGGGGAGAGATGTAAAGAACTGTTATGAAAAAAAAGTTTGCGTCCACATTATTCTAACACAGTTAATCTTATATCTGTATTTTTAATAATTTTCTTAAACATATAAGGGAGATGTCGCTACATTCTGTGAAATATGATATTATCAATGTATGTTGCAACCTGTTTTTTACTTAATATTTCATGATGTCGACAAGTAGTAAAAAAGAACAGGGTACTATATAGAAAAGAAGACTCAACTCCTTAACAGGGATGACGACGAGAAAAAAATGGCTATTTTCGTCGGTAAAAAAATTCACGACCAATCGATTCTCCAGTAACCAAAAATCTTGTTCAGAGAATAAATATTGAAAGAGAGTATAGTGGTTCACCATCATGGATTTCAATAATCACCGTACGATAGAAGTTTACGGGATAGAGTGGTTTGAAGGTGAAATTGCAAAAAGCGATTTTATATATTGCCTTATTGCACTTACTAAAAATCTCAAAAGAATTCACATGTATAGTAATGATGGAGCCGAATTCATAAGTTCGTTATTAGAGCGGGAAGTTATGACTTAACGCAAATTCATACCTCGTTCACAATGCATGGAAATAAAATAAAAATTTCTTTACCAATATGTCTAATGCATGCGCAAAAACATTTTGAAGCCAGTTATTTTGTGCACTGCATAGATCGTATTTGTTGAAAGAGTGGATCATTAGGACTTCATCTCTAATATCATCATCGCAGGATAATGATGCATATCATAACGCCTTGTGGAATCTTAAAAATTAAAGTCCACAACCACCATTTTCCAGTTGCCAAATTGTAGTAGATAGTATCAGTGATAATAAGAAAAAATAATCAATGTATTTTTACTGTACTTTTAGAACAAGATATTGTAAATAAACCTTGTAATTAATATTCATGCTTTTTTTTAGAGGGATCACCCATCTGAAATTTTATTTTAAAAAATCCCATACTTATAAATATTGGGAAAAAAAAATATAAATAAAATAATAATAATATGCAAGTCCCGAAGAGATTGACTTAAATCAAAGTTTAACGCTAATGAAACCGTTAAATAACTGAGCTATTAATTCAGGCCTTGCATCTTCCAAAATCCGAATAAGGTACTACAACAACTTTGTAAGTAATGAAAGTATACGAGTCAATCATTTTTGTAATTGGATACCAAGTCAGGTAATTTTTTTTTGCTGCATGCTCGTTCTATTTACTCAAGAGAGTAGTTGAGAAAAGGAGGGAGTGGCATTTGATGAGTACGTAGAGACAAATTAGCTGACGCACATACATCGAACCAACTCATGCGTAGACGTATATCTATATATGTGAGTATACATGTATACGTGTAAGTATTAGCTACGTCACCGTACCGTCACAACCACTATCACCTAGTTTTTAACGTACGAGCTTTTCAAAACTTAATTAGTATAAAAAATATTGTCATAATGGATACCCGCTGGCAACACCCGTGGAAAATGATAATTCGCGGTCCAACCAGCTATGGAAAAACAGTTTTTGTTAGAAGATTTTTAAATAATATAGAACAAAAGGCAAACATTGTGTTTGATCGTATTTTATTTTATTGTGCAGAGTGGCAAGATGGTAATAAAAGTGAAAATGTTTTGAAAAATGGATGGTTAATTGAATTTCATGAAGGATTGCCAAAACCTTCGGTTTATTCCAACGATCCTCATCTATATGCATGTACATATGCGAATTTTCTGCACGCTAGGCTATGTTGCTGTTTGTATAATAATCTCATAAACCATGATACATTACAAGTTTAGAGCATATACTATTGGAGTAAGCACGTAATGGGAGCATGTGTAGTCGGGAGTAGAGAGAGAGAGGGAGAGAGAGAGAAAAACACTCAGGGATACCCCACTCCCCGACCGCCCGTCTGCTAATTGGCTGCTAGAGCTCTCATATGTGTGTGTGTGTGTGCGTGTTTGGGAAATCACACGATGAGCTTACCCAGGGCTCGAGGATAATGGAGGAACGAAGCAGGTGAATATAATGATGAGATAGCGAGTAAAAAAAGACTTAGGTTTGTCGAATACAGAAATAACGGCTGTTTAAAGATACAGAAACTTTCAGAAACGATTGTGACCTAGATCGCAGCGGAAGGGCGCGTGCTAAAGTTTACGCTGGTCGAGTCAAGATTCGTAAGCGAGTCAAGCCTTCTTAAGGTGGGTTCTCTAGAGAGCTTTTCCTGCTGAAGATGGTGTGCTCGCGGGATGAGCTGTTGTTTCCTGCGCGAATTTTGTTTTGTGCTTTGGCAACCGAAAACTCCCATAGGAGCTCCCCGCTTAGTGCAGTCGGCCGTAGGCAGGCTGAACGATCCTCGTTTGTTGGCCTTGGGTGGCTCAGATGTTGGCTATGGCCGTGGACGTGGGGGTCTGTGGTGGCGTTGACAGACCTGGATGCGGTCCTGTGGCAGGCGAGGATAATGCGGCATCGGCTTGGCTGGAGATTGGCATGTCCGAGCGCTTCATGGTGTTTGTAGAGCAGGTGCGGGGGCGTCCGTTGACTTCGATGGTGAAATTTATGTCGTCAATTTGTCGGATCACCTTGTATGATCCTGTGTAAGATAAATTCAAGGGCTTTCTTATCGCGTCGATGCGCTTGAAGACGTGCGTGCATGTCTGCAAGTCACGGAAAATGAAAGGCTTGGGTGAGGTGGCGTTTCTGGAAGCTTGGACTGGCTTGATGGCTTGCTGCAGCTGCGTAGACCTTGGATGAAAGACGGCTAGTCAGCATTTGGGTGGCTGGTGGTTGTGAAAAACTCTCTAGACACTCGGAGCGTTGTCCCGTAGAGAATCTCGGCTGTGGAGGTTTGCAGGTCCTCTTTCAAAGACGTGCGCAAACCTAGCAGAGACAGAGGCAAGGCGTCAGGCCAGGAAGTATCCATGTTGCACATTAAACCGACCTTAAGCGTTCTGTACACTCGCTCCACCATCCCGTTCAACTGTGGATGGTAAGGAGTGGTTCTGATGCGGTTCGTACCGGTCATCTCATTGAGTTCTATGAAGAGCGCCGACTCGAACTGCGCGCCCTGATCAGAAGTGAGAGTTAGTGGTTTTTCGAAGTTCGTGATCCAGTAGTCGACTAGGGCCTTGGCAACAGTAGAGGCTTATTGATCTGGGATTGGGATTGCTGAAGCGATCGATGATCGTTAAACAGTATTGTTGTCCCGCTGTCAGTGGCAGCTTGAAGAGATCCACGTGTATGTGGTCAGAACGTCCTTCAGGGATGTCGAAATCACCGAGGGTGGACCAGTTGTGTCGATGGACCTTGGACTTTTGGTACGCTTCACACTGTTATGCCCAGCTCGTTGCGTCTTTCCGCATCTTGGGCCACATGAGATTTTGCGCCACCAGGCGTGCCGTGGCTCTGATACTGGGGTGCGCGAGATTGTGGAATACCTCAAAAGCCGTCCTGCGAAGCGTCTCAGGCAGGTAGGGGCGTACCACAGCAAGGGTTTTCATTTGACGCAGCAACTGTGATGGTTTCAAGTCGGCGAGCTGCAGACCACAGAAGAGCTTACGAAGCTGTGCATCAGCCAAGTCGGCGAAACAGGTGAAGATAGCTATTTGGGATTGAAAACCCAATGATTGTGGACTGTATGATTTGATTTACCGGTTGCGAGGAAAAAGAGTGGGAGCCAAATTGCTTGGTTTTGTTGAAAGATTAACACTCACACCTTTTATATGTAACAAAATAATAAAGTATATTAACAGCAGGAATTACAACACTTGATGAGAAAAAAAATTAAAAAACTGTGGTAAATAACAAAATTACGTTTTATGTGCGCTAGTTTAAGGATATTGAACAAAGTTGAAAAACAGTTATTTTACTAATATAATTAAACTGAAAATGATGTTGTTTGAGTCACGCGAGAAAATTACACTTCTATTTAAAATGATTTACTCGAGAAAATTTCTGCTTGGTTGGTGTACACAGTGCATGACCACACTGGGGTTCACTGGACTAGCAATCGGTGCGAACTGACTAAATGCTCACAGGCGAGCAGTTGTGAGCAGCCAGAGTATCTTAAACGTGGAGCGCTATGATTGATGGTCACGCAGGACCATCGATCGCACGCTATTGGTTACGAAATACTAAAGTTAATTGCTAGCGCGCAAATATATGAATTTTATATAGTTAATGTTTGTAATACTAATTTGATGTTAAACAATAGCCGTTTTTAAACCAGTGTACTGGTTCTCTGCAGGCGGATTGGTAAACTCGTCGCTCAGTTCAGACACAACCGGGCCCTCCAAGGCCGAGACGACTGCTACACTGAGAGAACGTTAGCGCTACTGTAGTGCCATATGGGAACTATTCACATAGACATTTTTTGCTTATTTCATTGTAAACGTTCATATTGAAAAGGGGGTTTCACTGTTCCGCTAAACTCAAAGTGAGTGAACAGACTGAACAGACCTATACTTTTTTTTCATTCAGGCAACAAAGCCTATGCCTATGGTCGCGACTATGTTGACTGACAGAGAACACAGTATGGGTCTGTTCAGTCTGTTAACGCAATTTGAGTTTAGCGGAACAGTGGAACCCCCTTTTCAATATGAACGTTCCCAATGAAATAAGCAAAAAATGTCAGTGCCATCAAGTTCGCCCCCAGAGCTGTTAAAATCTAAAACAAATTTGATGTATCGATTGCGCGTAGAAAATGCTGTAAAAAGTTACATTACAACTTTTTTGCGCGTGCAATTGTTTAAAAGTTATAAGGGAAAAACACTTGGGGGCTGCCCCCAAAACTCAGTGGCTAATGTCTATTGATTAATTATGACAACGAATTATGTAATATTGATGAAAGGATTGCGCGTAAGCAGCGCGTGCCGCCCCTAAACGAAATGGTAGCTTAAAAACCTTGGATGGTAACTATTAATGCAAATCTGCTTAACGCAATAATTTCAGTAAAACCGCAGCCAACGCGCATGCGCACATCCCCTTGCTCGGCAGCGATAAGCGATAGGATAAGTGTTGGGACATAGTTCTGGCCAAACTTGGAAATTCTCTAGGACCCAACCTATCTGACGTGGGAAATCACTAGACCAAAAAAAAAAAAAGTACCGAAGGCGACGCGCAAGGTTCAAATGAGGTCCAATAACACGAGCATCCATCACCTAATGACCCAGTGTGCTAACTGGCCACTCTGTTGATAACATAATTATTATTAACACAAGTGCCTATCACACAATGACACGGGGCGCTTACTGGCTACTCTGTTAAATAAATAATTTTTAATAACACGAGCGCCTATCACCCAATGACCCGGGGTGCTTACTGGCAACTCGGATGAATAAATAATTATTAATAACACAAGCGCCTATCACCCAATGACCCCGGGCGCTTACTGGAAACTCTGTTAAATAAATAATTATAAATAACCCAAGCGCATATCACCTAATGACCCGGGGTACTTACTGGCTACTATTCAATGATAAATTATCAAGTAATTACAAAAGCGCCAATTAAAAAGATCTTTATCGTACTAGATAAGCAATCAAAATTGTGATATGTTTACATAAATGTTATCGAACAACTTTTTATTATTTAATAGTGTTGCAAATAAGTGTCCTGGATCATCAGGAAAAAGGTTCTTGACATATTTATTAAAAAATGTTTATTTACTAGATTTGCAATTAGCGCCCCAGGTTATGCGGTGATAGGTGCTTGCGTTGTTAATAATTATTTATTCAACTGAGTTGCCAGTAAGAGCCCCACGTTATTGGGTGATAGGCGTTTGTGTTATTAAAAATTATTTATCCAACAGAGTGGCCAGTAAGCGCTCCAGGTTATTGGGTGATAGGCGCTTGTGTTATTAAAAATTATTTATTCAACAGAGTTGCCAGTAAGGGCCCCGTGTCATTGGGTGATAGAAGTTTGTGTTATTAAAAATTATTTATTCAACAGAGTTGCAAGTAAGCGCCCCGAGTCATGAGGTAATAGGCGCTTGTGTTATTTTAATAATCATTCATATAACAGAGTGGCCAGTAAGCGCCCCGGGTTATTGAGTGATAGGCACCTGTGTTAATAATAATTATGTAGTAAGCACACTGGGTCATTAGGTGATAAATGCTCGTGTTATTAGACCTCGATTAAATCTCGCGCGTCACCTTCAGTACTATTTTTTTTCTTTGATTTAGTGATTTTCCACGTCAAATAGGTTGGGTCCTATAGAATTCCCAAGTCTGGTAAGAACTATATCCAAACACTAGATAGGATCGTGCAGTAAGAGATATCTCTTACTTCATGGTTGGGATAAAAGTCCGACCAGATTTGAAAATTCTCTAGACCCAACCTCTCTGACGTGAGAAATCACTAGATCAAAAAAAAAGTACCGAAAATGAGGCGTGACATTCAAATAAGGTCCAATTACAAAAGCATCTATCACCAAATAACCCAGGGTGCTCACTGGCCACTCTGTTATGTAACAATTATTAATAAATAACGAAAGCGCCTATCAGTCGATGACCCTAAACGCTTATTGGCCACTCTGTTAAATAAATAAGGTGATAATCGCTTGTGTTATTAAAAATTATTTATTTAACAGTTGCCAATAAACGCCCCAGGTCATTGGGTGATAGGCGCTTGTGTTATTACATATCATTTATTTAACAGAGTGGTCAGTAAGCGCCCCGGGTCATAAGGTAATAGGCGCTTGTTTTATTAATTAATAATTATTAATTTAACAGAGTGGCCAGTAAGCGCCCCGGGTTATTCAGTAAAAGATGCTCGTGTTATAAAACCTTAATAAATCTCGCTCATCACCTTCGGTACTATTTTTTTTTTAACTAGTGCTTTCCAACGTCAGAGAGGTTGGGTCCAAGAGAATTACTAAATGTGGCGGGACAGTTACGGGCTTAAGGAAAATTAAAAGATACAGTCATCCCTTGTACCTTAACGAACAGCCACGGGCTTCCAGTTATTAACCGCATTCAGTGATCCCTTGCACTGTAACAGACAGTTACTGGCTTCTAATAATCAACGGGAATTAGCCATTCCTTGTACTATAACAGACAGTTATGGGCTTGAGGTAATTGACGAGATTCTGTCGTCCCTTGTACTGTAACGTACAGCCAGGGGCTTCTAGTAATTAACGAGGTTTAGCCATCCCTTGTACTGCAACGGACAGTTACGGGCTTGAGAGAATTTATGAAAAACAGTCATTCCTTGTACCTCAAAGTACAGCCACGGGCTTACGGTAATTTTCGGGATTCAGTCATCCCTTGTACCTTAACGTACAGCCACGAGCGTCCGGTAATTAACAGGATTAAGCCATCCCTTGTACTATAATGGACAGTAACGGGCTTAAGGTAATAAACGGAATTTAGTCATCCCTTGTACTGTAACGGACAGTTACAGGCTTGAGGTAATTTGCGGGATTTAGCCGTCCCTTGTACTGTAACAAAGAGTTTCAGGCTTCAAGTAATTTATAGGATTTAGTCATCCCATGTACCTTAACGTACAGCAACGGGCTTCCAGTAGTTAACGGAATTAAGCCGTCCCTTGTACCGTAACTAAAAGTTACGGGCTTAAGGTAATTTATGGGATCTAGTCATCCCTTGTACTGTAACAGACAGTTACAGGCTTATAGTAATTTCCAAAATACAGTCATCCCTTGTACCTTAACGTAAAGCCAAGAGCTTCCGGTAATTTACAAGATTTAGACATGCCTTGTACCGTGACGTTCAGTCACGGGCTTTTGGTTATTTACAGGACTTAGCCATCACTTGAACTATAACGGAGAGTTACGGGCTTATGTAAATTCAAGGAATGTAGCCATCCCTTGTACCTTTACGCACAGCCACAGGCGTAACGGAATTAAGCCGTCCCTTGTACCGTAACTAAAAGTTACGGGCTTAAGGTAATTTATGGGATCTAGTCATCCCTTGTACTGTAACAGACAGTTACAGGCTTATAGTAATTTCCAAAATACAGTCATCCCTTGTACCTTAACGTAAAGCCAAGAGCTTCCGGTAATTTACAAGATTTAGACATGCCTTGTACCGTAACGTTCAGTCACGGGCTTTTGGTTATTTACAGGACTTAGCCATCACTTGAACTATAACGGAGAGTTACGGGCTTATGTAAATTCAAGGAATGTAGCCATCCCTTGTACCTTTACGCACAGCCACAGGCTTCTGGTAATTTACGGGATTCAGCTATTCCTTGTACTGTAACAGACAGTTACGGGCTTCCGGTCATTTTACAGAAATCAGTGATCCCTTGTACTGTAACAGACAGTTACGGGCTTTTTGTAATTAACATATTGCAGTCATCCCTTATACCTTAACGTACAGCTACGGGCTACTGGTAATTTACGGGATTTAGTTATTCTTTGTACCTTAACGTACAGCTACCGGCTTTTAATGATTTATGTAATTTAGCCATCCCTTGTACTGTTACAGACAGTTACGGGCTTAAGGTCATTAACGAAATACTATCATCATTTGAACCTTAACCTACAGCCACGGAATTCCGGTATTTTACGGAATTCAGTCATCCTTTGTAATGTAACAAACAGTTACAAGCTTCCGGTAGTAACGGGATACAGTCATTCCTTGTACTCTAACGGAAAGTTTCGGGATTACGGTAATTTAAAGGATTTAGCCATCCCTTGTACCTTCACGTACAGCCAGGGGCTTTTGGTAATTTATGGAATTCAGTCATTTCTTGTACTGTAATATAGAGTTACGGGGTTCCAGTAATTAACGGTATTTAATGATCCCTTGCACTAAAGTGGAGAGTTACGGGCTTCTGGTAATTTACGGTATTTAGTGTTCCCTTACAGTATAACAGACGGTTACGGGCTTCTAAAAATTGACAAGATTAAGCCATCCCTTGTACTGTAACGGACAGTTATGGGCTTAAGGTAATTGACGGGATCCAGTCATCCTTTGTACCTTAACGTACAGCCACGGGCTCACGGTAATTTACGGTATTAAACGATCCCTTGCACTGTAATAAACAGTTACGGGCTTTTAGTTATTAACAGGATACGGCCATTTCTTGTACCGTAATAAACAGTTACGGGCTTAAGGTGATGAATAAAATTTAGCCATCCCTTGTACTGTAACGAAAACTTACGGGCTTTTTATGATTTACGGGAAACACACATCCATTCTACCATAACGTGCAGCCACGAGCTTTTGGTAATTTACGGTATACAGTAATTTCTTGCACTGTTACAGACAGTTACAAGCTCCTAATAATATACAAGATTTAGCTATGCCTTGTACTGTGACGGACAGTAACGGGCTTAAGGTCATTTACGGGATACAGCCATAATTTGTCCCTGAACGTACAGCAACAGGCTTACGGTATTTAACGGTGTTAAGTGATCCCTTGCACTGTAACAGACAGTTACAGGCTTCTAGAAATTTACCGAATTTAGCCATCCCTTTACTGTAATGGACAGTTGTAGGCTTGAGATAATTTTCGGGATACAGTCATCCCTTGTACCTTAACGTACAGCCACGGGCTTCTAGTAATTTACGGGATTAAGCCATTACTTGTACTGTAAATAACTGTTACTGGCTTCCGGTAATTTACGGAATTTAGTCATCCCTTGTACTGTAACGGATAGTTATAAGATTAAGGTAATTTACGAGATTTAGCTACCCCTGTACTGTAACGGACAGTTACCGGACTCCGATAATTAACGGAAGTCAGTTATCTCTTGAACCTTAACGTACAGCCACAGACTTTCGGTAATTTACGGGATATAGTCATCCCTTGTACTAAAATAGACAGTTACGGGCTTAATATAAATCATAAATTCCAGCCATACCTTGTCCCTGAACGAACAGCTACGGGCTTTCGATATTTAACGGTATTTAGTGATCCCTTGCTCTGTAACAGGCAGTAATGGGCTTCTAAAAATTTACAGGATTTAGCTATCCCTTGTACTGCAATAAACAGTTATAGGCTTAAGGTAATTTACGGGATACAGTCATCCCTTGTACCTTAACGAACAGCCACGAGCTCACGGTAATTCACGGTATGAAATGATCCCTTGCACTGTAATGGACAGTTACTAGCTTCTAGTAATTTACAGGATACAGTTATCCTTTGTACCTTAACGTACAGCCACGGGCTTACGGTAATTTACGGGATTTTGCAATCTTTTGTACCGTAGGGGACAATTACGAGCTTGAGGTAATTAACAGGATACAGTTATCCCTTGTGCCTCAACGTATAGCCACGGGCTTATGGTAATTGGTGGTATTCAGTAATCACTTGCACTGTGACGAACTGTTACGGGCTTCTCGTGATTTACGGAATGCAGTCATCCCATCTACCTTAACTTACAGCCACGGGCTTTAAGTAATTAACGGGATTTATTTATCCCTTGATCTGTATCGTACAGCAACGGGCTTCTGATAATTTACGGGATTTCGTCATCTATTGTACTGTAACGGATAGTTATGGGACTATTGTAATTCACGGAATCTAGCTATCCCTTGTACTGTAACGGGTAGTTACCGGATTCCGATAATTACCGGAATACAGGCATCTCTTGTACCTTAACGTACAGCCACAGACTTCCGGTAATTTACGGAATTTTGTCATCCCTTGTACTGTAATGGACAGTTACGGGCTTAAGGTAATTAATGAAATTTAGTCAAACCTTGTACCTTAACGTACAGCCAAGGGCTTTCGATAATTTGCAGGATTTAGTCATCCCTTATACTGTAACGGGTAATAATAGGATTAAGTAATTTACAGGATTTAGCCATCTTTTGTACTGTAACAGACAGTAACAGGCTTCCGGTAATCCACAGGATACAGTCATATCTTGTACCTCAACGTACAGTCAAGGGATCAAGATAATTTACAGTATTAAGTGATCCCTTGTACTATAACAGACGGGTACGGGCTTAGAACAATTTACAGGATACAGTCATCTTTCGTACCTTAACAAAGAGCCACAAACTATCTGTACTTTAAGGTATTTAGTGATCCCTTGCACTGTAACAGACAGTTACAGGCTTTCGGTAATTTACGGGATACAGCCATATCTTGTACCTTAACGTACAGTCAAGGGCTTAAAATAATTTACGGTATTAAGTGATCCCTTGTACTATAACAGACGGGTACGGGCTTAGAACAATTTACAGGATACAGTCATCTTTTGTACCTTAACAAAGAGCCACAAACTATCTGTACTTTAAGGTATTTAGTGATCCCTTGCACTGTAACAGACAGTTACAGGCTTTCGGTAATTTACGGGATACAGCCATATCTTGTACCTTAACGTACAGTCAAGGGCTTAAGATAATTTACGGTATTAAGTGATCCCTTGTACTATAACAGACGGGTACGGGCTTAGAACAATTTACAGGATACAGTCATCTTTTGTACCTTAACAAAGAGCAACAAACTATCTGTACTTTAAGGTATTTAGTGATCCCTTGCACTGTAATAGACAGTTACGGGCTTTTATCAATTAACGGGTTACAGATATCCATTGTACCATAACGTACAGCCACGATCTTCCGGTTACTTACGGTATTCAGTGATTTTTTACACTGTAACAGACTGTTACGGGCTTCTAATAATTCACAGGAATCAGCCATCCCTTGTCCTGAGACAAACAGTTACGGGCTTAAGGTATTTACGGGATACAGGCATCCCTTGTCCCTAAATATACAGCTACGGGCTTCCAGTATTTTACGGTATTTATAGATCCTTTGCACTGTAGCAGACAGTAACGGGCTTCTAGAAATTTACAGAATATTGCCATCCCTTATACTTAAATGGACAGTTACAGGCTTAAAATAATTTACGGGACACAGTCATTCCTTGTACCTTAACGTACAGCCACGGGCTCACGATAATTCACGGTATTAAATGATGCCTTGCACTGTAATAGACAGTTACGGGCTTCTATTTATTTACGAGTTACAGACATCAATTGTACCATAACGTACAGCCACGGGCTTCCGGTTATTCACGGTATTCAGTGATTTCTTGCAGTGTAACAGACAGTTACGGGCTTTAAATTATCTACAAGATTCAGCCATCCCGTGTACTGCAATGGACAGTTACGGGCTCCAGTTAATTTTCGAAATACAAATATCCCTTGTCTTTAAACGTACAGCTTCGGGCTTCCGGTATTTTACGGTATTTAGTGTTCCCTTACACTATAAAAGACAGTTACGGGCTTCTAAAAATTTACAAGATTTAGCCATCCCTTGTACTGTAACGGACAGTTATGGGCTTTAGGTAATTAACGGGATACAGTCATCCCTTGTACCTTAACGTACAGCTACAGGTTTCCGGTAATTTACGCGATTTAGTGATCCCTTGTACTATAACGGATAGTTATGGGATTAAGGTAATTTACGGAATTAAGCTTTCCTCTGTACTGTAACGGGCAGTTACCGGATTCTGATAATTAACGGAATACAGTCTTCTTTGTACCTCAACGTACAGCGAAGGGCTTTTGGTAATTTACGAGATTTAGTCATCTCTTGTGCTGTAACGGGTAAAAATGGAATTAAGTAATTTACGGGATTTTGCCATCCCTTGTACTGTAATAGACAGTTACGGGCTCAAGGTGATTTACGGGATAAAAGTATCCCTCGTACCTAAACGTACTGCCACGGGCTTCCAGTAATTAACAGGATTTAGCCATCCCTTGTACTGTAACGGACAGTTACGGGCTTAAAGTAATTAACGGGATTTAGTTATCTCTTGTACTGTAACTGACTTTTACAGGCTTCTAGTGATTTACGGAATACAGTCATCCCTAGTACCTTAACGTACAGCAACGATTTTCCAGAAATTTACGGGATTGACCTATCTCCTGTACTGTAATGGACAGTTAATGGTATCCAGTAATTTTGGAAATTCAGCCATCCCTTGTACCGTAACGGACAGTTGTGGGTTTAAGGTAATTGACGGTATACTTTTAACCCTTTTCCTGTAACGTACAGCCACAGGCTTCTGGTAATTGACGAAATTTAGCAAACTCTTGTACCGTAACAGACAGGTACGGGCTTTAGGTAGTTTACGAGATACATTTATTCCTTGAACCTTAATGTTAAGCCACGGGCTTTCAGTAATTTACAGAATTAAGTGATCTCTTTTACTGTCATGGACAGTAACAGGCTTATGGTAAATTACAGGATACAGGCATCCCTTGTACCTTAACGTACAGCCATGGGTTTCCGGTATTTCACGGTATCCAATGATTCCTTGCACTGTAACAGACGGTTACGGGCTTCTGCTAATCTACAGATCTTATCTATTCCTTGTACTGTGACGGACAGTTACAGATTTCCGGTAATTTACGGAATGCAGACATCCATTGTACCATAACGTACAGCTATGGGCATCCGGTATTATACAGTATCCAGTGATTCCTTGCACTGTAACAGACGGTTACGAACTTCTGCTAATCTACAGAATATAGCTATCCCTTGTACTGTGACGGACAGTTACGAGCTTAAGGTAATTTGCGGGATATAGCCATTTCTTGTCCCTGAACGTACAGCTACGGGCTTCTGGTTTTTCACGGTATTTAGTAATCCCTTGCACTAAACCAGACAGTTATGGGCTTCTAGAAATTTACAGGATACGGCCATTTCTTGTATTGTAATTACCAGTTACGGGCTTAAGGTGAATAATGTAATTAAGCCATCCCTTGTACTACAACGGACAGTTGCGGGCTTCTAAAAAATTACGGGTTACAGCCCTTCCTTGTCCCTTTACAGAAAGCCACGAGCTCACGGTTATTAACGGTATTAAATGATTCCTTGCACTGTAATAAACAGTTATGGGCTTCTAGTTATTAACAGGATACGGCCATTTTTTGTACCGTAATTAACAGTTACGGGCTAAAGGTGATTAATAGATTAAGCTAATTCTTGTACTGTAACGGACAGTTACAGACTCCTAGTAATTTACGGGATACAGACATTTATTGTACCATAACGTGCAGCCACAAGCTTTCGGTAATTTACGGTATCGAGTGATTCTTTGCGCTGTAACCGACAGTTACGGGCTTTCGATAATCCATAAGATACAGCCATCCCTTGTCACTGAACGTACAGCTACGGGCTTCCGATTTTTAACGGTATTTAGTAATCCCTTGCACTGTAACAGACAGCTAAAAGCTTCTAGAAATTTACAGGATTTTGCCATCTCTTGTACTGTAACGGAATGTTATGGGCTTAAGGTAATTTACGAGATACAGTCATTTCTTGTACCTCAACGTACAGCCGCGGGCTCACGGTAATTTACAGTATTAAATGATCCCTCGCACTGTCATAGACAGTTATGGGCTTCTATTAATGTACGGGTTATAGACATCCATTGTACCATAACGTACAGCCATGAGCTTCCGGTTATTCATGGTATTCAGAGATTCCTTGCACTGTAACAGACTGTTACGGGATTCCGATAATTTACAGGACTCAGCCATCCTCTGTACTGTGACGAACAGTTACGGGCTTAAGGTAATTTACGGGATGCAGTCATCCCTTGTCCCTAAAATTACAGCTACGGGCTCACGATAATTTACGGTATTAAATAATGCCTTGCACTGTAATAGACAGTTACGGGCTTCTATTAATTTACGGGTTACAGATATTTATTGTACCATACCGTACAGCCATGGGCTTCCGGTAATTTACGGTATTCAGTGAGTTTTTACACTGTTACAGACTGTTACGGGCTTCTGATAATTTACAGGAATCAGCCATCCCTTTTACTGTGACGAACAGTTACGGGCTTGAGGTAATTCACAGGACACAGTCATCCCTTGTTCCTAAACATACAGCTACGGGTTTCCGGTATTTTACGGTATTTATAGATCCCTTGCACTGTAACAGACAGTTACAGGCTTCTAGAAATTTACAGGATTTCGCCTTCCCTTATACTGTAATGGACAGTTACAGGCTCAAGGTAATTTACGGGATACAGGCATCCCTTGTACCTTAACGTACAGCCAAGGGTTTTTGGTAATTTACGGGATTTAGACATCTCTTCTACAGTAGCAGGTAATGATGGGATTAAGTAATTTATGGGATTTAGCCATCCCTTGTACTGTCATACACAGTAACAAGCTTCCGGTAATTTATGAGATACAGTCATATCTTAACCATTAACGGACTGCCACAGGCTTCTATTAATTTATGGGTGTTAGCAATTTAATGTACTGTAACGGACAGCTACAGGCTTAAAGCAATTAACGGGATTTAGTCATCCCTTGTACTTTCACGTATAGCCACAAGCTTCTGGTAATTTACGGGATTTAGCTATCTCATGTACTGTAACAGACAGTAACGGGCTCAAGGTGATTTACGGAATACAGTCATCCCTCGTACCTGAACGTACAGCCACGGGCTTTCGGTAATTTACAGGACTTAGCCATCCCTTGTACTGTAACGCACAGTTACGGGCTTAAAGTAATTAACGGGATTTAGTCATCCCTTGTACTGTCACTGACTTTTACGGGCTTCTGATAATTTACGGAATACAGTAATTCCTTGTCCCTTTACGTACAGTAACGATTTTCTAAAAATTTACGGGATTGAGTTATCCCCTGTACTAAAATGGATGGTTAATGGTATCCAGTAATTCAGGAAAATAAGCTTTTCCTTGTACCGTAACGGACAGTTGTGGGCTTCCGGTAATTTACGTGATTTTGCAATCCCTTGAACTGTAACGGACAGTTTTGGGCATCAGGTAATTGACGGTATACTTTTAACCCTTTTACTGTAACGTTTAGCTACGGGCTTCCAGTGATTTACGGGATTTAGTCATCCCTTGTACTGTAACAGATAGTTATAAGATTAAAGTAATTTATAGGATTCAGCCATCTCCTGTACTGTAACGGGCAGTTACGGGCTTAACGTTATTGACGGAATTTTGTTTTCCCTTTTACTGTAACGTTTAGCCACGGGCTTCTGGTAATTAACGAAATTTAGCAATTCTTTGTATTGTAACAAACAGGTACGGGCTTAAGGTAATTTACGAGATACATTTATCCCTTGTACCTTAATGTTCAGCCACGGGCTTCCAGTAATTTACATTATAAAGTAATCTCTTGTACTGTAATAGACGGTTACAGTCTTACGAGAAATTACGTAATACAGGCATGCCTTGTACCTTAACGTACAGTCACAGGCTTTCGGTAAATTAAGGGGAATCAGTGATCATTTGGACTGAAACGGACAGTAACGGACTTAACGGAATTTAAGGGACTCTATCATCCCTTGTTCTGTAACGTACAGCCTTGGGCTCCCAGTAATTTACAAGATTCAGTCATTTTTTGTACTGTAACGGACAAATTTGGGCTTAAGGTAATTAACGAGGTACAGTCATTTTTTGTACCTTAACGTACAGCCACATGCTTCTGGTAATTTTACAGGAATCAGTTATCTCTTGTACTGTAACAGATAGTTACGGGCTTCTGATATTTTACGGAATGCAGTCATCCCTTGTACTTTAACGTACAGATACGGGCTTCTAATAATTTAGAAAATTTAGCAATTCCTCTTATTGTAACGAAGAGGCACAAGCTTGAGGTAATTTACGGAATACATTTATTCCTTGTACCTCAATGTTCAGCCTAGGGCTTTCAGTAATTTACGTAATAAAGAAATCTCTTGTACTGTAATAGACGGTTACAGGCTTACGGTAAATTACGTAATCCAGGCATCCCTTGTACCTTAACGTACAGCAACGGGCTTTCGGTAATTGACGATATTTAGTGATCTCTTGCACTGTAGTAGATAGTTATAAGCTTCTGGTAATTCACAGGATACAAATATCCCTTTTACCTTAATGTCTTGCCACGGGCTTCCAGTAATCTACGAGATTTAGCCGTCTCTTGAACCCTAAAAAAGAGTTACGGGCTTAAGGTTATTTGTGGAATCCAGTCATTCCTTGTACTTTTACGTACAGCCACGGGCTTCTAGTAAATTGCGGGATTTACTTATTCCTTAGACTGTAACTGAGAGTTACAAGCTTAAAGTAATTTATAAAATTCAGTCATCCCATCTACCCTAACGAACAGCCACGGGCTTCAGGTAATTTACGGATTTTAGCCGTCCCTTGTACCGTAACGAATAGTTTGCTATTTTTTCACCTGTAACGGACAGTTACGGGCTTCTGGTAATTTGTGGGATTCAGTTATCTGTTTAACCTCAACGTACAGCCACAGGCTTTCAGTAATTTACAGGATTTAGCCATCTCTTGGACTGTTATGGACAGTTATGGCCTTAAGGTAATTAACGGGATTCAATCATCCCTTGTACTGTAACATACAGCCACGGGCTTCCAGTAAATTACGAGATTTAGCCATCTCTTGTACTAAAACGGACAGTTATAGGCTTAAGGTAATTTATAAAGAACAGTAATTTTTTGTACCTTAACGTACAGCCACAGGCTTTCAGTAATTTTGGGGATTCAGTCATTCCTTGTACCGTAACGGACAGTTTCGGGTTCAAGAGTAATTTACGGATTACAGTAATCCTTCGTACCTTAACGTAAAGCCTCAGGCTTCCAGTAATTTTACAAGAATGAGTCATCCCTTGTTCTGTAACAGACAGTTAGGGGCTTCTGGTAATTTACGGAATGCAGTCATCCCTTGTACCCCAACGTACAGTCACGGGCTTTCGGTAATTTAAGGGGAATGAGTGATCTCTTAGACTGTAATGGACAGTTACGGACTTAAGGGAATTTAAGGGACTTAATCATATCTTGTTCTGTAACGTACAGCCTTGGGCTCCCAGTAATTTTCGGGATTTAGTTATCTCTAGTACTGCAACAGACAGTTACTGATTTAAGGTAATTTACGAGATACAGTTATTCCTCGTACCTTAACGTACAGCCACAAGGCTTAGGTAATTTTTTGAATACATTCATCCCTATTACCCTAACATACAGCCATGGTCTGCTGGTAATTTACAAAACTCAGTCATCATTTGTACTGTTACGTACAGCTACGGGCTTTCGGTAATTCACGGGATTTAGCTCTTCCTCGTACTGTAACGGACAGTTACAGGCTTCCGATAATTTTGGAAAAATAATTGATCTCTTTGCTGTAATGGACAGTTACGGGCTTAAGGTTATTTAAGGGATTCAATCATCTCTTGTACTGTAACGTACAGCCTTAGGCTCCCAGTAATTAACGAGATTTAGCCATCTCTTGTTCTGCAACAGACAGTTACAGGCTTAAGGTAATTTACGGGATAAAGTCATTCCTCGTACCTTAACGTACAGCCACGGGCTTAAGGTAATTTACGGGATTTAGTCATCCCTTGTATCTTAACGTTTAGTTATAAGCTTTCGGTAATTTACGGGATTAAGCGATCCCTTCTAATGTAACATACAGTTTTAGGACTCCGGTAATTTATGGCATTTAGACATACTTTAGACTGTAATGGACAGTTACGGGCTAAAGGTAATGTTCGAAAGTCAATCATTCCTTGTACTGTAACGTATAGCCATGGGCTTTCGGTAATTTACGGGATTTAGCCAATTCTAGTACTGTAACGGACAGTTATGGGCTTAAGGTAATTTACGGGGTACAGTCATTTTTTGTACCTTAACGAACAGCTACGGGCTTTAGGTAATTTACGGAATGCAGTTATTTCTAGTACCTTAACGTACAGCAAAGGTCTGCTGGTAATTTACGGAATTCAGTTATCTCTTGTACCTTAACAAAGCGCTACGGACTTAAGGTGATTTACGGGTTATAGTCAGCCTTGTATCTCAACGTATAGTCCCGGGCTTCTAATAATTTATAAAATTTAATTATCCCTTGTACTGTAACGTACAGCCACGGGCTTCAGGTATTTTACAAGATAAAGTCAGGCCTTGTACTGCAACAGACAGTTACGAGCCTAATGTAATTCACAGGATACAGTCATTCCTCATTTCTTAACGTACAGCCTCCGGGCTTCGGTAATTTACAGGCGTCAGTTATCCGTTGTACCGCCACGTATAGCCACGGGCTTCCGGTAATATACGGAATACAGTCATCCCTTGTACCTAAACGTACAGCTACTAGCTTCCGGTAATTTACGGGATAGATCCATTCCTCGTACCTTAACGTACAGCCACGGGCTTAAGGTAATTTACAGGATTTAGTCATCCCTTGTATCTTAACGTTTAGTTATAAGCTTTCGGTAATTTACGGGATTGAGCGATCCCTTTTAATGTAACATGCAGTTTTAGGATTCCGGTAATTTACGGAATTTAGCCATACTTTGGACTGTAAAAGACAGTTACGGGCTTCTGGTAATTTACGGGATACCGACGTCCCTTGTATCTTAACGGTTTCTTACGGGCTTTTGGTAATGTACATGATTCAGCCATCTCTTGTACTGTAACGGACAGTTATGGGCTCATGGTAATTTGCGGGATAAAGTCACCCCGTGTGCCTTTACGTACAGCCACGGGCTTATGGTAATTAACGGTATTAAATGATCCCTTGCACTGTAATGGACAGTTACGGGCTTCTAGTATTTTTGGGGATACAGTCATTCCTTGTTCTTTAACGTGCAGCCACAAGCTCACGGTAATTTACGATTTTTAGTGATCACTTGTACTGTAACGGACGAATACGGGCTTAGAATAATTTACAGGATACAGTAATTTCTTGTGCCTTTACGTACAGCTACGGGCTTACGGTAATTCACGGTATTAAATAATCCCTTGCACGGTAACGGACAGTTTCGGGCTTCTAATAATTTACGGAATGCAGTCATCTCTTGTCCCTTAACCTACAGTCACGGGCTCACGGTGCTTTACGGTCTTTAGTGATCCCTTGCACTGTAACAGATAGTTACAGGCTTCTGGTAATTTACGAGAGTCAGTAATTCCTTGTAGTATAAAGGATGGTTATGGAATTACGGTAATTCACAGGATTTAGCTATCACTTGTACTGTAACGTACAGCAACGGGCTTTTGATAATTTACGGGATCGAGCCATTACTTGTACTGTAATGAACAGTTACAAGCTTAAGGTTATTCGAGAATTTAGCTATTCCTTGTACCCTAACGTACAGCCACAGGCTTTCGGTTATTTACGGGATTCAGTTATTACTTGAACTATAACGGATGGTTATGGAATTACGGTAATTGACAGAATTTAGCTATTCCTTGTACCTAAACGTACAGCCACGAGCTTCTGGTAATTAACGAGATTTAGCTATCCCTTGTACTGTAACTGACAGTAACGTGCTTAAGGTAATTCACAAAATTTAGCTATTCCTTGGACCATAATGTACAGCCATAGGCTTCCAGTAAATTACGGGATTTTGTCATCTCTTGTACTGTAATTGACAGTTACGATTTATGGTAATTGATGAGATTTAGTCATCCCTTGTACCTTAACGTACAGCCAAGGGCTTTCTATAACTTACGGGATTTAGTCATCCCTTGTACTAAAACGGGTAATAATGAGATTAAGTAATTTACGAGATTTAACCATTCCTTGTACTGTAACAGACAGTAACAGGCTTTTGAGAATTTACGAGATACAGTCATATCTTAAACCTTAACGTACAGCCACGAGCTTACGATAATTTACGGTATTAAGTGATCCATTGTACTTTAACGGATGGGTACGGGCTTAATAATATTTACGGGATACAGTCATGTCTTATACGTATCCCTTGTTACGGGCTTCCAGTAATTCACGGCATTAAGTCATCTCTCATACTGTAACATATTATTATGGAAGTAAGGTAATTTATGGTATACCCTCGTACCCTAACGTACAGCCACAGGCTTCCGTTAATTTACGGGATTCAGTTATTTCTTGTACGGTAACGTATGGTTATGGGCTTAAAGTAATCGACGAAATACAGTCATCCCTTGTACCTTAACGTGCAGCCATGGGCTCACGGTATTTTACGTTATTAAATGATTTCTTGCACTGTAATAAACAGTTACGGGCTTCTGGTTATTTACAGGATACAGACGTTTCATGTACCTTAACGCCCAGCGACGAACTTACGGTAATTTACGGGATTGATCCGTGTTTTGTACCGTAACGGAGAGTTAAGGGCTTAAGGTGATTTATGGAATCTAGTTATCCCTTGTACTGTAACAGACAGTAACAGGCCTTAATAAATTCACAAGATACAGTCATTTCTTCTACTGTAACGTTTAGTCATGGGCTCTCGGTTATTTACAGGATTCAGCCATCTCTTAGCCTGTTATGGACAGTTATGGCCTTAAGGTAATTTACGGTATTTAGCTATCCCCTGTACTGTAACGGGCAGTTACCGGAATTCAATACAGTCATCTCTCGTACCTCAACGTACAGCCACGGGCTTCTGGTAATTTACAGGATTCAGTTATTCCTTGTATCTTAACGTTTAGTTATTAGCTTTCGGTAATGTACGGGATTTAGCCATTCCTTGTACCGTGACGGACGATTACGGGCTTTTGTTAAATAACGGTATTTAACCAATCCTTGAACTGTAATGGACAGTTAGGGGCTTAAGGTAATTTACGGAATATAGTCAGAATTTGTATCTTAAGAAACAGCTACGAGCTTAAGGTTATTTACGAGATTCAATCATCCCTTGTACTGAAACGTACAGCTGTGGGCTCAAGGTTATTTACGGGTGATAGTCAGCCCTGTATCTTAACGTACAGCCCCGGGATTCTAGTAATTTTTGGAATTTAATAATCCCTTGTACTGTAACGTATAGCGAGGGGCTTAAGGTATTTTACAGGATATAGTCAGCCCTTGTACTGTAACGGACAGTTACTAGCTTTTAGTAATTGACGGGATACAGTCAATTTTTGTACCTCAACGTACAGCCACGGGCTTTCGGTAATTAACGGGATACAGCCATCTCTTTACCTTAACGTACAGCCACGGGCTTCGGGTTATTTTACGGAATTTATCCATCTCTTATACTGTATCATACAGCCATAGGCTTCTAGATATTTACGAAATCCAGCGATTCCTTGGACCTTGATTGACAGTTGCGGGCTTTCGTTAATTTAAGGGATTTACCAATTTTTTGGACTGTAATAGTCAGTTAGGGGCTTAAAGTTATTTACGAGATAAAGTCTTTTTTTGTACCTTAACGTACAGCCACAGGCTTATGGTAATTTACGAAATTGGGCTTCCTCCGTACAATAACAGATAGATATGGGCTTCAGGTAATTTGCGGAATACAGTCATCCCTCGTACCTTAATGTATAGCCTCAAGCTTTCAGCAATTTAACGAGAGTCAGTCATTCTTTGTACTGTAACGCACAGATACATGCTTCTGGTAATTTACGGGATGCAGTAATCTTTAATACCTTAACATACAGCCACGGGCTTCCGGTAATTTATGAAATTCAGCCATCTCTTGTAGCGTAACAGAAAGTTACGCGCTCAAGGTAATTGAGGGGCTTCAGTCATCTCTTATACTGTGACGTACAGCCACGGGCTTATGATAATTTATAGGATTCAGCCATTCCTTGTACTGTATGATACAGCCTCGATCTTAAAGTAATTCACGGAATGCAGTTATCCCTTGTACCTAACGTACAGCCACGGGCTTTCGGTAATTTAAAGGACTCACTAATTTCTTGTACCTTAACGTACAGCCACGGTCTTTCGATAATTTACGTGATTTAGCTATCCCTTGTACTGTAACAAGAAGTTACGTGCTTAAGGTAATTCACGGGATAAAGTCATTTCTCGTACCTTAACGTATAGCCACGGGCTTCCAGTCATTTACGGGATTTAGAAATCCATTGTACTGTAACAAACAGTAACGGGCTTCCGGTGTTTAACGAAATACAGTCATCCCTTGTATTGTAACGGACAGTTACGGGTTTAAGGGAATTTACGGGATGCAGCCATTTCCTGTTCTGTGAAAATCAGTTACCGGCTTTTTATAATTAACGAAGTACAGACATCTCTTGTACCTTAACGCACAGCCATGGACTTTCGGTAATTCTCGAGATTTAGTCATTCCTTGTTGCTTAACGTACAGCGACAGGCTTTCGGTTCGCACAGGATTTAGCCATCCCTTGGACTGTTATGGACAGGTACGGGCTTGCAGAAATTCACAGAATTTAGCCATCCCTTGTCCTGTAACGGACAGTTATGGGTTTAAGATAATTTACGTGATTCAGCTATCCCTTGTTCCTTTACTTACAGCCACAGGCTTCCAGTAAATTACGAAATTCGGTTATTTCTTGTACTATAACAGATGGTTACGGGATTAAATTAATTTACAGAATTGAGCTATCCCTTGTACCTAACCGTACAGCAACGGGCTTTTAGTAATTTACGAAATTTAGCTATCCCTTGTACTGTAACCGACAGTTTTGTGCTTAAGGTAATTTACGGGATTTAGCTATCCCTTGTACTGTAACAGACAGTTAACAGCTTCCGGTAATTTAGGGGATTTAGCCGTTTCTTGGACCCTAACAAAGAGTTACGGGCTTGAGGTTATTTGTGGGATCCAGTCATCTCTTGCAGTTTTACGTACAGCTACGGGCTTCTGGTAAATTACGGGATTTACCTATTTCTTGTACTGTAACAAAGAGTTACAAGCTTAAAGTAATTTATGAGATTTAGTCATCCCATGTACCTTAACGTACAGCCACGGGCTTCAGGTAATTTCCGGGATTCAGCTGTCCCATGTACCGTAACGAAATGTTAGCTATTTCTTGAACTGTAACCGATAGTTACGGGCTTCTGGTAATTTGTGGGATTCAGTCATCTGTTTCACCTTAACGTAAAGCCACATGTTTCCGGTAATTTACGGGATTTAGTCATCTGTTGTACCTAAATGTACAGCCATGGGCTTTAGGTAATTTATGGGATACAGTCATTACTTGTACCTTAACGAACAGCCACGTGCTTCCAGTAATTTGCGAGATCTAGCCATCCCTTGTACTGTAACGGACTGTTACGGGCTTAGGGTAATTCACAGGATACAGTTATCCCTTGTTCCTTAACGTAGAGCCACGGGCTTCTGGTTATTTACGGTATTTAGTATTTCCTTGTACTGTAATGGTTTGTTATGGTATTGAGGTAATTTACGGGATTTAGCTATTCCTTGCACCTTAACGTACAGCCATAGGCTTCCAGGTAATTACGGGATTCAGTTATTTCTTTTACTATTACAGATGGTTACGAGATTAAATTAATTTACGAGATTCAGCTATCCCTTGTACCGAAACGTACAGCCACGGGCTTTTAGTTATTTGCAGAATTTAGCTATCCCTTGTACTGTAACCTACAGTTTTGTGCTTAAGGTAATTTACAGGATTAAACTATCCCTTGTACCTTAACGTACAGCCACAAGCTTCCGGTAATTTACAGGATTTAGTCATCCATTGTACTGTAACGGATACTTATGGGATTAAAGTAATTTACGGGATTAAGCTATCCTCTGTACTGTAACGGGCAGTTACCGATTTCCGATAATTAATGGAATACAGTCATCTCTTGTACCTTAACGTACAGTTACAGGCTTCTGGTAATTTACAAGATTTAGACATCTTTTGTATCTTAACGTTTAGTTATTAGCTTTCGGTAATTTACGAAATTGAGCGATTTCTTTTAATGTAACATACAGTTACAGGCTTTCTGTAATCACAAGAGTTAGCCATACTATAGACTGTAATGGACAGTTACAGGCTTAAGGTAATCTCTGAAAGTCAATCATTCTTTGTACTGTAATGTACAACCACAGGCTTTTGGTAATTTGCGGGATATAGCCAATTAAAGTACTGTACCGGACAGTTATGGGCTTAAAGTAATTTATAAGGTACAGTTGTACTTAGTACCTTTACGTACAGCCACAGGCTCCCAGTAATTTACAAGATTTAGCCATTTCTTGTTCTGTAACAGACAAATTTGGACTAAAGGTAATTTACGGGATTTAGTTATCCCTCGTACCTTAACGTACAGCCATGGTCTGCTGGTAATTGGCGTAATTTAGTCATCCCTTGTACTGTTTCGTACAGCTACGGGCTTCCGGTAATTCACGGGATTTAGCTCTTCCTCGTACTGTAACGGACAGTTACGGGCTTCCGGTTATTCTAGGGGAATTAGTGATCTCTTTGACTGTAATAGACAGTTACGGGCTTAAGGTAATTCAAAGAATTTAATTATTTCTTGTACTGTAACGTACATCCTTGGGCTCCCAGTAATTCACGGGATTTAGCCAATTTTTGTACTGCAACAGACAGTTACGGGCTTAAATTAATTAATATTATACAGTCATTCCTCGTTCCTGAACGTACAGCCTTTCGGCTTCGGTAATTTAAGAGCGTCAGTTATCCGTTAAACTGCCACGTACAGCCACGAGCTTCCGGTAATTTACAGGATACAGTCATCCCTGGTACCTTAACGTACAGCCACTAGCTTCCAGAAATTTACGTGATAGAGTAATTCCTCGTACCTTAACTTTCAGCCACGGGCTTCAGGTAATTTACGGAATTAAGTCATCCGTTGTACCTCCAGGTACAGCCACGGGCTTCCAGTGATTTACGGAATTCAGTCATTCCTTGTATCTTAACGTTTAGTTATTAGCTTTCGGTAATTTACGGGATTGAGCGATTTCTTTTAATGTAACATACAGTTACAGGCTTCCGGTAATTCACGAAATTGAGCCATACTATGAACTGTAATGGACAGTTACGGGCTAAAGGGAATATTCCAAAGTCAATTATTTCTTGTACTGTAACGTACAGCCAAGGGCTTCCGGTAATTTGCGGGATTTAGCCAATTGTAGTCCTGTAACGGACAGTTATGGGCTTAAGGTAATTTATGAGGTACAGTCATACTTTGTACCTTAACGTACAGCCATATGCTTTTGGTAAATTTATGGGACTCAGTTTTCTCTTGTACTGTAACAGACAGTTACGGGCTTCTGATAATTCACTAAATGCAGTCATCCCTTGTACTTTAACGTACAGATACAGGCTTCCGAGAATTGACGGGATTTAGCTATTCCATAAACTTGCATAGACAGTTACGAGCTTAAGGTTATTTACGGAATACAGTCATCCCTTGTAACTCAATGTACAGCCACGGGGCTTCGGTAAATTACGGGATTCAGTCATCTGCTGTTTCTCAATAAACAGCCACGGGCTTCAGGTACTTTACGGGGTACCGTCATTATTTGTACCTTAACGAATAGCCACGGGCTTCTGGTAATTTACGGGATGCAGTCATTTCCTGTACCTTAACGTACAGCCAAGGTCTGCTGGTAATTTATGGCATTCAGTCTTTTTTTGTACTGTTACAAACAGCCACGTGCTTCTGGTAATTTACGGGATCTAGCCATCCCTTGGTCTGTAACAAACTGTTACGGGCTTAAGGTAAATTACAGGATGCAGTTATACCTTGTACCTTAACGTAGTGCCACGGGCTTAAGGTAATTGACGAGATATAGTCAGCTCTTGTACTGAAACGTACAGCCACGGGCTTAAGGTGATTTACGGGTTATAGTCAGCCCTGTATCTTAACGTACAGCCCCGGGCTTCTGGTAATTTATGAAATTTAAGTATCCCTTGTACTTTAATGTATAGCCACGGGCTTTAGGTATTTTACAGTATATAGTCAGCCCTTGTACTGTAACGGACAGTTACGAGCTTTCGGTAATTGACGGGATACAGTTAATTCTTGTACCTCATTGTAAAGCCACTGACTTTCAGTAATTCACAAGATTCAGTCATCTCTTGTACCTCAACGTACAGCCACGAGCTTTTGGAAGTTTACAAGATGCAGTCATGCCCCTCACCTCAACGTACAGCAACGGGCTTTTGGTGATTAACGGAATACAGCTATCTCTTTACCTTAACGTACAGCCACAGGCTTTGGGTAATTTATGGGATTGAGCCATTTCTTATACCTTATTGTACAGCTACAGGCTTACGGTAATTGACGAGACTCGGCCATTCCTTAGACTGTAATCGACAGTTAATGTCTTAAGAAATTTACGGGATTTTAAAATCCCTTGTACCTTAACGTTCAGCCACGGAGTCCTGTTAGTTTACGGTATTTAGTGATCCCTTGTATGGTAACGGACAACTTCAGGTTTCTAGTGATTAATGAAATTTAGCTATCAATTGTCCTGTAACATACAGTTACAGGCTTCCGGAAATTCATAAGATACAGCCATCTCTTTACCTTAACGTACAGCCACGGGCTTCGGGTAGTTTATAAGATTTAGCCATCTCTTATACTGTATTACACAGCCACGGGCTTTTAGATATTTACGAAATTCAGCGATTCCTTGTACCGTGATTGACAGTTGCAGGCTTTCGGTAATTTACGGAATTTAGCAATTTCTTGGACTGTAATAATCAGTTACGGGCTTAAGAATATTTATAGGATAAAATCATTTTTTGTATTTTAACGTACAGCCACGGGCTTATGGTAATTCACGGGATTGAGCTTCCTCCATACGGTAACAGACAGATATAAGCTTTAGGTAATTTACGGGATACAGTCATCCCTCGTACCTTAATGTATAGCTTTGAGCTTTCAGTAATTCAACGGGAGTCAGTGATCATTTGTACTGTAACGCTCAGTTACATGCTTCTGGTAATTTACGGAATGCAGTCATCTCTTATACCTTAACGTACAGCCACGGGCTTGCGGTTATTTATGAAATTTAGCCATCTCGTGTACTGTAACAAAAAGTTACGCACTTAAGGTAATTTAAAGGCTTCAGTCATCTCTTATACTGTGACGTAGAGCCACGGGCTTATGGTAATTAATGGGATTCAGTTATTTCTTAGGGCGTGACGGACAGTTACGGGCGTCCAGTAATTTACGGGATTTAGCTTTCCCTTGTTCCTTAATGTTCAGCCACGGGCTTGCAGTAATTTACGTATTAAAGTAATCTCTTGTTCCGTAATAGATGGTTACAGGCTTACGATAAATTACGTAATACAGGCATTTCTTGTACGTTAACGCATAGCCACAAGCTTTTGGTAATTGACGGTATTCAGTGATCCCTTGCACTGTAGATAGTTATAAGCTTCTAGTAATTTACAGGATACAGTTATCTCTTGTACTTTGATGTCTAGCCACGGGCTCCCAGTAATTTATGGGTTTCAGCCGTCTTTTTGACCCTAACTAAAAGTTAGCTATTTCTTGTACTGTAACGGACAGTTACGGGCTTCTGGTAAATTACGGGATTTAGCCATTCCTTGTTCTGTAACGGAGAGTTACAAGCTTGAAGTAATTTATGAGATTAAGTCATCCCATGTACCTTAACGTACAGCCACGGGCTTCAGGTAATTTCCGGAATTCAGCCGTCCCTTGTACCGTAACGAAATGTTAGCTATTTCTTGTACTGTAACAGATAGTTACGGGCTTCTGGTAATTTGTGGGATTTAGTCATCTGTTTCACCTTAACGTACAGCCACATGCTTCTGGTAATTTACGGGATTTAGCCATCCCTTGGACTGTTATGGACAGTTATGACCTTAAGGTAATTAACAGAATTAAATTATATCTTGTATTGTGACGTACAGCCACGGGCTTCCAGTAAATTACGGGATTTAGCCATCTCTTGTGCTGTAACGGAGAGTTATAGGCTTAAGGTTATGTATGGGGTACAGTAATACTTTGTACCTTAACGTTTAGCCACAGGCTTCTAGTAATTAACGGGATTCAGTCATTCCTTGTACTGGAACGGACAGTTTCGGGTTTAAAAATAATTTACGGGATACAGTCATTCCTTGTCCCTTAACGTACAAAAACGAGCTTCTGATAATTTGCGGGATTCAGCCATCCTCAGTACTGTAATGGACAGTTAACGGTTTCCAGTAATTTAGGGAATTTAGCGATCCCTTGTGCCGTAATAGACATTTACAAGCTTAATGTAATTTATGAGATTCAGTCATGGCTTGTACTGTAACGTACAGCCACGGGCTTCTGGTAATTTACGAGATTTAGCAATTCCCCTTATTGTAACAAACAGATTCGAGCTCGAGGTAATTTACGAGATACATTTATCCCTTGTACCTTAATGTTTTGCCCCGGGCTTCCAGTAATTTACGTAATAAAGTAATCTCTTGTACTGTAATAGACGGTAACAGGCTTACGGTAAATTACGTAATACAGGCATGCCTCATACTGTAACGTACAGCCACGGGCTTTCAGTAAATTACGCGATTTAGCCATCTCTTGTACTGTAACGGACAGTTATAGGCTTAAGGTAATTTATGGAGTACAGTAACTTTTTGTACCTTAACGTACAGCCACAAGGCTTAGGTAATTCACGGAATACATTTATCCTTATAACCTTAACGTACAGACATGGTCTGCTGGTAATTAACGGAACTCAGTCATCCCTTGTACTGTTACGTACAGCCTTGTGCTCCCAGTAATTTATGAAATTTAGCCATCTCTTGTACTGCAACAGACAGTTACGGGCTTAAGGTAATTTACGGGATAAAGTCTTTCCTCGTACCTTAACGTACAGCCACAGGCTTTAGGTAATTAACGGAATTCAGTTATCTCTTGTATCTTAACGTTTAGTTATTAACTTTCGGTAATTGACGAGATTAAGCGATCCATTTTCATGTAACATACAGTTTAAGGGTTCCGGTAATTTACGGAATTTAGCCATTTTTCGGACTGTAATGGACAGTTACGGGCTAAAGGTAATGTTCAAAAGTCAATTATTTCTTGAACTGTAACGTACAGCCACAAGCATTCGGTAATTTACGGGATTTAGCTAATTCTAGTACTGTAACGGACAGTTATGAGCTTGAGGTAATTTATGAGGTACAGTCATACTTTGTCTATTAACGTACAGCTACAGGCTTCCAGTAATTCACAAGATTCAGCTGTTTCTTGTACTGTAACGGACAAATTTAGGCTAAAGGTAATTTACGAGGAACAGACTTTTTTCGTACCTTAACGTACAGCCACATGCTTTTGGTAATTATACGGAAATCAGTTATCTCTTGTACTGTAACAGATAGTTACGGGCTTTTGGTAATTTACGGAATGCAGTCATCCCTTGTTCTTTAACGTACAGATACGGGCTTCTGGTAATTGAGGGGATACAGTCATTTCTTTTATTTTAACGTACAGCCACGGTTTGCTGGTAATTTACGAGATTCAGTCATCTCTTGTACTGTTACGTACAGCCACGTGCTTCCGGTAATTTACGGGATTCAGTCATCTCTTGTACTGTATCGGACTGTTACAGGCTTAAGGTAATTAACAGGATACAGTTATCCCTTGTTCCTTAACGTAGAGCTACGGGCTTCAGGTAATTTACAAAATATAGTTAAAAATTGTATCTTCACATACAGCTACAAGCTCAAGGTAATTTATGAGATTCAATCATCCCTTGTACAGAAACGTACAGCCACGGACTTAAGGTGATTTACAGGTTATAGTCAGCCTTGTATCTCAACGTATAGCCCCGGGTTTCTGGTAATTTATGGAATTTAATTATCCCTTGTACTGTAACAGACAGCCACGGGCCTAAGGTATTTTACAGGATATAGTCAGCTCTTTTACTGCAACAGACAGTTATAGGCTTAAGGTAATTTACGAGATACAGTCAATTCTTTTACCTTGACGTACAGCCATGGACTTTCGGTAATTTTTGAGACAGCTACGGGCTTCGGTAATTTACAGGCGTCAGTTATTCGTTGTACCGCCATGTACAGCCACAAGCTTCCGGTAATTTACGGTATATAGTCATCCCTTGTACCTAAACATACAGCCACTAGCTTCTGGTAATTAACGGGATAAAGTCATTCCTCGTACCTTAACGTACAGCCACGGGCTCTAAGTAATTTACGGGATTCAGTCATCCCTTGTATCTTAACGTTTAGTTATTAGCTTTCGGTTATTTACGGGATTGGGCGATCTCTTTGAATGTAACATACAGTTTTGGGATTCTGGTAATTTATGGAATTTAGCCATACTTTGGACTGTAATAGACAGTTACGGGATAAAGGTAATGTTCGAAAGTCAATCATCTCTTGTACTGTAACGTACAGCCACTTACTCTCGGTAATTTACGGGATTTAGCCAATTCTAGTACTGTAACGGACAGTTATCGGCTTGAGGTAATTTATGAGGGACAGTCATACTTCGTATCTTAACGTACAGCCACAGGCTTCCAGTAATTTACAAGATTTAGCAATGTCTTGTACTGTAACGGACAAATTTGGGCTTAAGGTAATTAACGAGGTACAGTCATTTTTTGTACCTTAACGTACAGCCACATGCTTCTGGTAATATTACGAGAATCAGTTATCTCTTGTACTGTAACACATAGTTACAAGCTTCTATTAATTTACGGAATGCAGTCATCCCTTGTACTTAAACGTACAGATACAGGCTTCTTGTAATATAGAGGATGTAGCTATCCCACGTACTTGCACAGACAGTTACGGGCTTAAGCTAATTTACGGGATACAGTCATCCCTCGGATCTCAACGTACAACCACAGGGCTGTCGTAATTCACTAGATTTAGTCATCTGTTGTACCTCAATGTACAGCCATGGGCTTTAGGTAATTTACGAGATACAGTCATTACTTGTACTATAACGGACTGTTACGAGCTTAAGGTACTTTACAAGATACAGTTATCCCTTGTTACTTAACGTAGAGCCACGGGCTTAAGGTAATTTACAGGATATAGTCAGAAGTTGTATCTTCACATACAGCTACGAGCTCAAGGTAATTTATGGGATTCAATCATCCCTTGTACTAAAACGTACAGCCACGGACTCAAGGTGATATACTGGTTACAGTCAGCCCTGTATCTCAACGTATAGTTCTGGGCTTCTGGTAATATATATAATTTAATTATCCCTTGTACTGTTATGTACAGCCACGCGCTTAAGGTATTTTACAGGATATAGTCAGCCCTTGTACTGTAACGGACAGTTACGGGCTTTCGGTAATTAACGGGATACAGTCAATTCTTGTACCTTAACGTACAGCCATGGACTTTCGGTAATTTTTTAGATTTTGTCATTCTATGTAGCTTAACGTACAGCTACGGGCTTTTGATTCTTACAAGATTTAGCCAGACCTTGGAGAGTAATGGACAGTTACGGGCTTCTAGAAATTTACAGAATTTAGCCATCTCTTGTACTGTAACGGACAGTTATGGGCTTAAGCTAATTTACGGGATTTAGCTATTTCTTGTACCTCAACAAACAGCTACGGGCTCACGGTAATTTACGGTATTAAGTGCTCTCATGTACTGTTAGAGACGGATACGGGCTTAAAATAATTTACAGAATACAGTCATCCCTTGTACTTTAACGTACAGCCACGGGCTTCTGGTGATTTACGGTATTTAGTATTCCCTTGTACTGTAACGGACAGTTACAAACTTCTCGTGATTTACGAAATACAGTCATTTCATGTACCTTAACGTCCAGCAACAAGCTTTAAGTAATTAACGGGATGTATTCATCCCTTGTACTGTAACGGTTAGTTATGGGATTGAGGTAATTCACGTAATTTAGCTATCCCCTGTACTGTAACGGGCAATTAACGGATTCCAATAATTAACGAAATACAGTCATCTCTTGTACCTTAACGTCCAGCAACGGGCTTCTTGTAATTTACAGGATTTAGCTACTCCTTGTACTGTAATGTACAGTTACGGGCTTAAAGTAATCAACAGAATCTAGTCATTCCTTGTACTGTAACTGACTTTTACGAGCTTCTGGTAATTTACGGGATACAGTCATCCCTTGTACCTTAACGTACAGCCACGAGCTTCCGATAATTTACGGGATTCAGCTATCCCTTGTACAGTAACAGACAGTTAACAGCTTTCGGCAATTTAGGGGATTTAGCCGTCCCTTGGACCCTTACAAAGAGTTACGGGCTTGAGGTTATTTGTGGGATCCAGTCATCTCTTGCAGTTTTACGTACAGCTACGGGCTTCTGGTAAATTACGGGATTTACCCATTTCTTGTACTGTAACGGAGAGTTACAAGCTTAAAGTAATTTATGAGATTTAGTCATCCCATGTACCTTAACGTACAGCCACGGGCTTCAGAAAATTTCCGGGATTCAGCTGTCCTATGTACCGTAACGAAATGTTAGCTATTTCTTGAACTGTAACCGATAGTTACGGGCTTCTGGTAATTTGTGGGATACAGTCATCTGTTTTACCTTAACGTAAAGCCATATGTTTCCGGTAATTTACGGAATTTAGTCATCTGTTGTACCTAAATGTACAGCCATGGGCTTTAGGTAATTTATGGGATACAGTCATTACTTGTACCTTAACAAACAGCCACGTGCTTCCAGTAATTTACGAGATCTAGCCATCCCTTGTACTGTCACGGACTGCTACGGGCTTAAGGTAATTCACAGGATACAGTTATCCCTTGTTTCTTAACGTAGAGCCACGGGCTTCTGGTAATTTACGGTATTTAGTATTTCCTTGTACTGTAACGGTTAGTTATGGGATTAAGGTAATTTACGGGATTTAGCTATTTCTTGCACCTTAACGTACAGCCATAGGCTTCCAGGTAATAACGGGATTCAGTTATTTCTTGTACTATAACAGATGGCTACGAGATTAAATTAATTTACGAGATTCAGCTGTCCCTTGTACCTAAACGTACAGCTACGGGCTTTTAATTATTTGCGGAATTTAGCTATTCCTTGTACTGTAACCGACAGTTTTGTGCTTAAGGTAATTTGCAGGATTAAACTATCCCTTGTACTTTAACGTACAGCCACAGGCTTTCGGTAATTTACGGAATTTAGTCATTCCTTGTAGTGTAATGGATAATTACGGGCTTAATGTAAGTTATGAGATTTAGTCATGGCTTGTACTGTAACGTACAGCCACGAGCTTCTTAAAATTGGTGCCATACAGCTATCTCTTGTACCTTAACGGACAGTTGTGGGCTTTGGTAATCCACGGGATTTTGCGATCCCTTGTACTGAAACAGACAGTTACGGGCTTAAGGTAATTGACAGAATTTTGTTATTCCTTTAACTGTATTGTACAGCCACGGGCTTCTGGTAATTTACAAAATTTAGCAATCCCTTGTATTGTAATGGACTAGTACAAGCTTGAGGTAATTAAGTAGATACATTTATTTCTTCTACCTCAATCAAATGCTACGGGATTCCAGTAATTTACGAAATTAAGCGATCTCTTGTACTGTAATAGACAGAAATAGGCTTATGGTAAATTACGGAACACAGGCATCTCTTGTACCTTAACGTACAGCCACGGGCTTTTGGTAATTTAGGGAAAATAGCCATCCCTTGTTCTGTAACGAAAAGTTACAAGCTTAAAGTAAATTATAGAATCTAATTATCCCTTGTACTGTAACGTACAGCCACGAGCTTTCGGTAATTTACGGAATTCAGTCATCCATTGTATCTTAACGTTTAGCCATCAGCTTTTAGTAATTTACGGGATTAAGCGATCCCTTTTAATGTAACGGACAGTTGAGACCTTCTGGTAATTTACGGGATTTAGCCATCCCTTGCACTGTAATAGACAGTTATGGGCTTAAGGTATTTTTTGGGATGTCGATCATTCCTTGTACTGTAACATACAGCCAATGGCTTCCGGTAATTTACAGGATTTAGCCATTTCTAGTACTGTAACGGTCAGTTATGGGCTATAGGGAATTTATGGGGTACATTTATACTTTGTACCTTAACGTACAGCCGGGGGCATCAAGTAATTTTACGGAAATCAGTAAACTCTTGCGCTGTAACAGACAGTTACGGGCTTCTGGTAATTTACGGAATGCAGTCATCACTTGTTTCTCAACGTACAGCCACAGGCTTCCGGTTATTAACGGAATACAGTCATCCTGTAAACCTTAACGTACAGCCACGAGCTTCCGGTATTTTACGGTATTGCGTGATCCCTCGCACTGTAACAGACAGTTACAAGTTTCTGGTAAATTACGCGATACAGTCATCCCTTGTACCTAAACGTACGGCCACGGGCTTTGGGTAATTTACGGAATTCAGCCATCTTTTGTACCGTAATGGACAGTTACGGGCTTCTGATAATTTACGTGATTTAGCTATCCCTTGTACTGTACGGACAGTTACGGGCTTCTAGTCCTTTATGGAATACAGTCATCTCTCGTAACTTAACGTACAGCCACAGGCTTCTGGTAATTTACAAAATTTAGCCATTCCTTGTACTGTAACGGACAGTTTCGAGGCTTGAAAGTAATTAATCAGATACAGTCATCCCTCGTACCTTAACGTATAGCCTCGGCTTCCTGGTAATTTAACGGGAATCAGTTATACCTTAGACTGTAACAGACAGTTAGAAAGTTCTGGTAATTAACGGATTGCAGTTATCCCTTGTATTTTAACGTACAGTCACGGGCTTCCGGTAATTTTACGGAAATCAGTGATCCCTTGTACTGTTACAGACAGTTACCGGCTTTCGGTAATTTACGAGTTTTAGCCATCCCTTAGACTGTAAAAGACAGTAACAAACTCAAGGTAATTTACGGGATTTAGTTATCTGTTGTATCTTAACGTTTAGCCACGGGCTTCCGGTACTTTACGAAACTAAGTCATCGCTTTTATCTTTACGTACAGCTACGGGCTTTTAGTAATTTACGGGATTTCTCAATTCCTTGTACTGTAACGGACAGTTACGGGCTTCTAATAATTTACGGGATGCAGTCATCTCTTGCACCTCAACGTACAGCCACAGGCTTCTGGTAATATACGGGATTAAGCAATCCCATGTACTGTTACAGACAGTTACGGGCTTAAGTTCATTTACAGAATACCGTCATCCCTTCTACTTTAATGTACAGCCACGTGCACCAGATAATTTACGGTATTTAGTGATCCCTTGAATTGTAAGAAACGGTTACTGGCTTCTGGTGATTTACGCGATACAGTCATCTTAAGAACCTAAACATTTAGCCACGGGCTTCTGGTAATTTACGAAATTTAGCTATCTCTTGTACCGTAACGAAGAGTTACGGGTTTTAAAATTCACAAGATTCAGCTATTTCTAGTACTGTAATCGACAGTTACGGCTTTTCAGTAATTTACGGGATACAGTCATCCTTCGTACCTTAACGTACAGCCACGGACTTTCGGTTATTTACGGGATTTATTAATTTTTAGTACCTTAACGTACAGCCTTAGGCTTTCGGTAATATACGGGACTTATTTATCCCTGGTACCTTAACAAACAGCTACGGTTTTCTGGTAATTTTTGAAATTAATTTTTTTTTTTGTACTACAACGGTTAGTTACGGGCTTAAGGTAATTTACGGGATACAGCTATCCCTTTTACCTTAACGTACGGTCACATAATGTTCGTAATTTATAAAATTTGGTCATCCGTTGTTCTGTTACGTACAGCTACTGGCTTTCGGTAATTTACGCAATTCAGCCATGGCTTGAACTCTAATGAACAAATAAGGGCTCAAGGTGATTTACGAAATACAGTCATCCCTTTACCTTAACTTACAGCCACGAGCTCCCGGTATTTTACGGTATTGAGTGAACTTTCGCACTGTATCGGACAGTTACGAATTTCTGGTAATATACGCAATACAGTCATCATTTATACATTAACGTACAGCCTTCGGCTCCCGGTGATTTACGGTATTGAGTGAACCCTCGCACTGTTATGAACAGTTACGGATTTCTGGTAATATACGCGATGCAGTCATCGCTTATACCTAAACGTACAGCCACGGGCTTCGGGTACTTAACGAAATTAAGCCATCTCTTGTACCGTAACAGACAGTTACGGGCTTCTGATAATTCACGAGATTCAGCTTTACCTTGTACTGTAACGGACAGTTACGGGCTAGTGGTAATTTACGGGATACAGTCATCTCTCGTACCTCAACGTATAGCCTTATGCTTTCAGTAATTTTACGGAAATCAGTGATCCCTTGTACTAAAACTGACAGTTACGGGCTTCTAATAATTGACGGGATGCAGTCATTCCTTGTACCTCAACGTTCAGCCACAGGCTTCTGGTAATATACGGGATTTAGCTATCCCATGTACTGTTACAGACAGTTACGGGCTCAAGTTCATTTACGGGATACAGTCATCTCTTCTACTTTGATGTAAAGACACGCACACCAGATAATTTACGGTATTTAGTGATCCCTAGAACTGTAACGGACAGTTACTGGCTTCTGGTGATTTACGCTATACAGTCATCTTATGTACCTGAACGTTTAGCCACGGGCTTCTGGTAATTTACGGGATTTAGCTATTTTTAGTAGCTTAACATACAGCCACGGGCTTTCGGTAATATACGGGACTTATTTATCCCTTGTACCTTAACGTAAAGCAACAGGTTTTCGTAAATTTACAAAATTTAGTCATCCGTTGTATCTTAACATACAGCTACGGGCTTTCGGTAATTTATAGGATTTAGCTATCCCATGTACTGTAACAGACCGTTACGGGCTTAAGTTAATTTACGAAATACAGTCATTTTTCGTACCTTAACTTACAGCCACGGATTTCTGGTAATTTACTGAATTAAGCCATCTTTTCTACCGTAACGTACAGCCACGGGCTTTTGGTACTTTACGGAATACAGTTATCTGTTGTACTCAACGTACATCTTCGGGCTTCCGGTAATTTACGGAATACAGTCATCTCTTTAACCTTAAGGTACAGTTACGGACCTTCAGTAATTTACGGGATTCAGCTATTTTTTTACTAAAACGGACAGTGACGGGCTTTTAGTAATTTACGTGATTTAGCCATTTATTAGACTGTAATGAACAGTTACGGGCTTTCGGAAATTTACGTGATTTAGCCATCCCTTAAGGCTTAAGGGTATTTACGAGATTCAGTTATCCGTTGTTACACAACGTACAGCCACAAGCTTTCGGTACTTTACAAAACTGAATTATCTCTTGTACCTTAACGTACAGTTACAGGCTTCTCGTAATTTACGGCATCTATCTATCTATTACTTGTACTGTCACTGACAGTTACGGGCTTAAGGTTTTTTGCGGGATACAGCCATCCCTCGTACCTCAACGTAAAGCCAGGGGCTTCTGGTACTTTACGGGATTCAGTCATCTGTTAAAACTCAACGTACAGCCTCGGGCTTCCGGTAATTTTACGGGAATCAGTGATCCCTTGCACTGTAACGTACAGTTACGGGTTTCTAGTTATTTACGGGATTAATTAATTTATTCTACTGTAACGAACGGTTACGGGCTTAGGGTAATTTACGGGATACAGCCGTACCTTTTACCTTATTGTACGGCCACGGTCTGCTGGTAATTTTCGGGATTCAGTCATCTGTTGTACCGCAACGTACAGCCATGAGCTTTCGGTAATTAACGGAATTAAGTCATCCCTTGTATCTTAACGTTTAGCCATCAGCTTTTAGTAATTTACGGGATTAAGCGATCCCTTTTAATGTAACGGACAGTTACGACCTTCTGGTAATTTACGGGATTTAGCCATTTTTAGTACTGTAACGGTCAGTTATGGGCTATAGGGAATTTATGAGGTACATTTATACTTTGTACCTTAACGTACAGCCAGGGGCATCAAGTAATTTTACAGGAATCAGTGAACTCTTGCACTGTAACAGACAGTTACGGGCTGCTGGTCATTTACGGAATGCAGTCATCTTTTGTTTCTCAACGTACAGCCACGGGCTTCCGGTAATTAACGGAATACAGTCATCCCGTGAACCTTAACGTACAGCCACGAGCTTCCGGTATTTTACGGTATTGAGTGATCCCTCGCACTGTAACAGACAGTTACGAATTTCTGGTGAATTACACGATACAATCATCCCTTGTACCTAAACGTACAGACACTGGCTTCGGGTAATTTACGGAATTTAGCCATCTCTTGTACCGTAATGGACAGTTAGTGGCTTCTGATAATTGACGGAATTAAGCTATCCCTTGTACTGTAACGGGCGGTTATGGGCTTCTGGTAATTTATGAAATACAGTCATCTCTTGTACCTTAACGTACAGCCACAGGCTTCTAGTAATTTACAAAATTAAGTCATTTCTTGTACTGTAACGGACAGTTTCGAGGCTTGAAAGTAATTAACGGGATACAGTCATCTCTCGTACCTTAACGTATAGCCTCGGCCTCCCGGTAATTTAACGGGAATCAGTTATACCTTTGACTGTAACAGACAGTTAAAAGGTTCTGGTAATGAACAGATCGCAGTCATCCCTTGTACCTTAACGTAAAGTCACGGGCTTCCTGTAATTTTACGGGAATCAGTAATCCCTTGTACTGTAACAGACAGTTACCGGCTTTTTGTAATTTGCGAGTTTTAGCTATCCCTTAGACTGTAAAAGACAGTTACAGACTCAAGGTAATTAACGAGATTTAGTTATCTGTTGTACCTTTACGTTTAGCCGAGGGCGTTCGGTACTTTACGAAACTAAGTCATCGCTTTTACCTTTATGTACAGCTACGGGCTTTTAGTAATTTACGGGTTTTCTCTATTCCTTGTACTGTAACGGACAGTTATGGGTTTAACGTTATTTGTGGGATACAGCCATCTCTCGTACCTTAACGTATAGCCTCAAGCTTTCAGTAATTTTACGGCAATCAGTGATCCCGTGTACTAAATTTGACAGTTACGGGCTTCTTATAATTTACGGGATGCAGTCATTCCTTGTACCTCAACGTACAGCCACAGGCTTCTGGTAATATACGGGATTAAGCTATACCATGTACTGTTACAGACAGTTACGGGCTGAGGTTCATTCACGGAATACAGTCATCCCTTCTACTTTAACTTACAGCCACGTGCACCAGATAATTTACGGTATTTAGTAATTTCTTGAACTGTAACGGACAGTTACTGGCTTCTGGTGATTTACGCGATACAGTCATCTTATGAACCTAAACGTTTAGCCACGGGATTTTGGTAATTTACGGGATTAAGCCATCTCTTGTACCGTAATGACGAGTTACGGGTTTTAAAATTCACAAGATTTAGCTATTTTTAGTACTGTAATCGACAGTTACGGCTTTCCGCTAATTCGAGGGATACAGTCATCCCTTGTACCTTAACGTAGAGCCACGGACTTTTGGTAATTCACGAGATTTAGCCATTTTTAGTACCATAACGTACAGCCACAGGCTTTCGGTAATATACATGACTCATTTATTCCTTGTACCTCAACGGACAGCTACAGACTTCTGGTAATTTTAAGAATTAATTTTTATTTGTACTGTAACAGTTAGTTACGGGCTTAAGGTAATTTACGGGATACAGCTATCCCTTTAACCTTAACGTACGGTCACAGAATGCTCGTAATTTACGAAATTTGGTCATCCGTTGTTCTGTTACGTACAGCTACTAGCTTTTGGTAATTTACGCAATTTAGTTATCGCTTGAACTCTAATGAACAGTTACGGACTTAAGGTGATTTACGGAATGCAGTCATCCCTTGTACCTTAACTTACAGCCACGAGCTCCCGGTATTTTACGGTATTGAGTGCTCCCTTGCACTGTAACGGACAGTTACGGGCTTCTGGTAGTTTACAGGATTCATTTTTTTCTTGCACTGTAACGGTTCGTTACAAGCTTAATTTAATTAACGGGATACAGCCATTTTTTTTAACCTTAACGTACAGCCACGGTCTGCTGGTAATTTACAGGATTTAGTTATTTCTTGTACTGTAACAAACAGTACCGAGGCTTTAGAAAAATTAACGGGATACAGCCATCCCTTGTACCTTAACGTATATCCTCGGGCTTCCGGTAATTTAAAGAGAATCAGTTATACCTTGTTCTGTAACAGACAGTCAGGGGCTTTCAGTAATCTACGAGTTTTAGCCATCCTTTGGAATGCAATAGACAGTTACAGACTCAGGGTAATTTACAATATTTAATTATCCGTTGTACCTTAACGTACAGCCACGGGCTTGTGGTAATTTACGAAATTCAGCTATCTCTTGAACCGTAACGTACAGCCACGGGCTTCTGGTAATTTCCAATATTTAGTCATCTGTTGTACCTCAATGTACAGCCACGGGCTATTGGTAATGAATGGAAATAAGTCATCCCTTCAACCTTTACGTACAGCCACAGACTTTCGGTAATTTACGGGATTTAGCCATTTTTAGTACCTTAACGTACCGACACGGGCTTCCGGTAATTTACGAGATCTAGTCATCCGATGTACCTCAACGTACAGCCACGGGCTTCTGGTAATTTACGGAAATTAGCCATCTCCTGTACCGTAACGGACACTTACGGGCTTCAAAAAATTCGATGAGATTTAGCTTTTCCTTGTACTGTAACGGACAGTTACGGGCTTATGGTAATTTACGGAATTCAGTTATCCATTGTATTTTACCGTACAGCCACGGGCTTCCGGCACTTTACGAAACTAAGTCATATCTTGTACCTTTACGTACAGCTACGGGCTTCTAGTAATTTACGGGATTTATCGATGCCTTGTACTGTAACAGAAAATTACGAGCTTAAGGTTATTCACGAGATACAGCCATCCCTCGTACCTTAACGTAAAGCAACAGGCTTTCGTGAATTTATGGAATTTAGTCATTTGTTTTATCTTAACGTACAGCTACGGGCTTTAAGTAATAAACGGGATACAGTCATTTGTTTTACCTTAACGTACAGCCATGGTCTACTGATAAATGACAAAATTCAGTCAATTCTTGTACTGTTACGTACAGCCACTGTTTTTCAGTCATTGACGAAATTTAGCACTTCCTCGTTCTTTAACGGACTGTTACGGGCTTCAGATAATTTACGGAATACAGTCATCCCTCGTACCTTAACGTATAGCCTCGGGCTTCCAGTAATTTTACGGGAATCAGTGATCCCTTGTACTAAAACTGACAGTTACGGGCTTCTGGTGATGAACGGGATGCAGTCATTCCTTGTACCGTAATGTACAGCCACAGGCTTATGGTAGTTGATGTGATTTAGCTATTCCATTTACTGTAACAGACCGTTACGGGCTTCAGTTAATTTACGGGATACAGTCATCGCTTTACCTTAACGTTCAGCCACAAGCTCTGGGTGAATTACGGTATTTAGTGATCCCTTGCACTGTAACTGACAGTCACCAGCTTGTGGTGATTTACGCGATACAGTCATCTCTTGTACCTAAACGTTTAGCCACGGGCACCTGGTAATTTATGGAATACAGTCATCTGTTGTACCTCAACGTACAGCCACAGGCTTCTGGTTATTGATAAGTTTAAGTCATCCCTTGTATCCTAACGTTAAGCCATTAGCTTTCGGTAATTTACGGGATTAATTGATCCCTTTTCATGTAACGGATAATGACAGGCTTTCGGTAATTTACGTGATTTAGCCATCCTTTGGACTGTAATGGACAGTTATGTTTTTCGGGTTAATTTTAGGAGTAAATAATTCCATGTACCTTAACGTACAGCCACGGATTTCTGGTAATTTTACAGGAATTAGTGATCTCTTGTTATGTAACAGACGGTTACGGGCTCCTGGTAATTTACAGAATGCAGTTATCCCTTGTACCTTGACGTATAGCCACGAACTTTCGGTAATTTACAGGATTTAGCTATTTTCAGTACCTTAACGTACAGCTACGGGCTTCCGGTGATTTACGGGACTCATTTATTTCTTGTTCCTTAACGTACAGCTACGGACTTCTAGTTATTTACGGGATTTATTCATTTTTTGTACTGTAACGGACAGTTACGGGCTTCCGGTAATTTACGGGACTCATTTATTCCTTGTACCTCAACGTACAGCTACGGGCTTTCGGTAATTTACGGAATACAGTCATCCCTTTTACCTTAACGTACAACCACGGACTTTCGGTCATTAACGTAATTTAGCTATTTTTAATACCTTAAAGTACAGACGCGGGCTTTAGGTAATTTACGATACTTATTTATCTCTTGTACCTTAACGTACAGCTACGGACTTCTGGTATTCTACGGGGTTAATTTATTTTTTGTACTGTAACGGACAGTTACGGGCTTAAGGTGATTAACAGGATACAGACATTTCTTTAACTTTAACGTAAGGTCACGGTATGCTGATAACTTACGGGATTTAGTCATCCCTTGTACTGTTACGTACAGCCACTGGTTTTCGGTAGTTCACGAAATTTAGCCATCCCTTGAACTGTAACGGACAGTTACGGGCTTAATGTAATTTACGGAATACAGTCATCCCTTGTTTTTTAACGTACAGCCACGAGCTCCCGGTATTTAATGGTATTAAGTGCTCTCTTGCACTGTAACCGACAGTTACCAGCTTCTGCTTAATAACGCAATACAGTCATCTCTACATAAGCGTTCGGCCACGGGCTTCTGGTAATTGACGGGATTTTGTTATCTCTTGTACCGTAAAAGACAGTTACGAGCATTCGAAAATTCACGGGATTTAGCTATTTCTTGTACTGTAACGGACGATTATGGGCTTTTGGTAATGTACGGGATACAGTCATCCCTCGTACCTCAACGTACAGCCACGGGCTTCTGGTAATTTACGGAATTTAGCCAGCTCTTGTACCGTAACGTACAGCCACGGACTTTCGGTAATTTTTGGAATACACTCATTCGTTGTACCTCAACGTACAGCCACGAGCTCCCGGTAATTCACGGTTTTGAAAGATCCCTTGCACTGTCACAAACAGTTACGGGCACCTGTTTATTTACGCGATTCAGTTATCCCTTGTATTTAAACGTACAGCAACGGTCTTCTGGTAAATTACGTAATATAGTCATCCCTTGTACTATTACGTCCAGCCACTGGCTTCCGGTAATTGACGAAATTCAGCCATCCCTTGAACTGTATCAGACAGTTTCAGGCTTAAAATAATTTACGGAATACAGTCATCCCTTGTACCTTAACGGACAGCCACAAGCTCCTGGTAAATTACAATATTGAGTGAACCCTCGCACTGTAACGGACAGTCACGGAATTCTGGTAATATACGCGATACAGTTATCCCTTATACCTAAACGTACAGCCACGGGCTTCGGGCAAATTACGGAATTTAGCTATCTCTTGTACCGTAACGTACAGTTACGGACTTCCGATAATTCACGGAATTTAGCTTTCCCTTGTACTGTAACGGACGGTTACGGTTTTCTGGTAACTTACGGGACACAGCCATCTTTCGTACTTTAACGTACAGTTACAAGCTTCTAGTTATATACGGGATTTGGCTATTTCTTGTACTGTAATGGACAGTTTCGAGGCTTAAGAGTACATTACAGGATACAGTCATCCCTCGTACCTTGACGTCTAGCCTTAGGCTCCCGGTAACTCAACATGAATTAGTTATCCCTTAAAATGTAACAGACAGTTAGAGGCTTTAAGTAATTAACGGATTGCAGTCATCCCTCGTACCTTAACATACAGTCACGGGCATCCAGGTATTTTACGGAATTCAGTTATCCGTTGTATCTCAACGTACAGCCACGGACTTCCGGTACTTCACGAAACTAAGTCATCCCTTGTACCTAAACGTTCAGCTACGTGCTTCTTGTAATTTACAGAATTCATTTTTGCCTTGTACTGTAACGGACAGTTACAGGCTTAAGATTATTTGCAAGATGCAGCCATTTCTCGGTACCTTAACGTATAGCAACGGGCTTTTGTAAATTTACATAATTTAGTTATCCGTTCTATCTCAACGTACAGCTACGGGCTTTCGGTAATTTTCGGGATACAGTCATACCTTTTACCTTAACGTACAGCCAGGGTCTGCTGGTAATTTACGGGATTTAGTCATCCCTTGTACTGTTACGTACAGCCACGAGCTTCCGGTCATTCACAGGATCTAGCTCTCCCTCGTTTTGTAACGGACAGTTACGGGCTTCAGGTAATTTGCGGGATACAGTCACCCCTCGTACCTTAACGTACAACCACAGGCTTCTTGTAATTTTCGAGATTCAGTTATCTCTTGTACCATAACGGACAGTTACGAGCGTTCGGAAATCGACGGGATTTAGCTATTTCTTGTACTGTAACGTACAGTTCTAACGGCTTCTGGTAATTAACAAAATGCAGTAATCCCTTTACCTTAACAAACAGTCATGGGCTTCCGGTTATTTTAAGGGATGCAGTGAACCCTTGTACTGTAACAAAAAGTTACGGGCTTTTGGTAATTTACGGGATTTAGCCATTCCTTGGACTGTAATAGACAGTTACGGACTCAAGGTAATTTACGGAATTTAGTTATGCATTGTACCTCAACGTACAGCTACGGGCTTCTAGTAATTTACGGAATTTATTTATGCCATGTACTGTAACAAAAAGTTACGGGCTTAAGGTTATTTGCGAGATACAGCCATCCCTTGTACCTTTACGTAAAGCAACGCGTTTTCGTAAATTTACGGGACTTAGTCATCCGTTGTATCTCAATATGCAGCTACGGGCTTTCGGTAATTTATAGGATTTAGCTATCCCATGTTTTGTAACAAACCGTTACGGGCTTAAGTTAATTTACGGGATACAGTCATCCCTCGTATTTTAACGTACAGCCACGAATTTCTGGTAATTTACGGAACTAAGCCATCTTTTGTACCGTAACGTACAGCCACGGGCTTTTGGTAATTTACGGAATACAGTTATCCGTTGTACCTCAACGTACAGCCTCGGGCTTCCGGTAATTAACGGAATACAGTCATCTCTTTAACCTTAAGGTACAGCTACGGACCTTCGGTAATTTATGGGATTCAGCTATCTATTGTACCGTAACGGACAGTTACGGGCTTCTGATAATTCACGAGATTTAGCTTTCTCTTGTACTATAACGGACAGTTACGGGCTGGTGGTAATTTACGGGAAATAGTCATCTTTCGTACCTTAACGTTAAGCCTTGAGCTTCTAATAATTTACGTGATTTAGCTATTCCTTGTACTGTAACGCACAGTTTTTAGGCTTAAGAGTAATTATCGAGAAACAGTTATCCCTCGTACCTTGACTTATAGTTTTGGGCTCCCGGTAATTAAACGGGAATCATTCATTCCTTGTACTGTAACAGACAGTTAGGGGCTTCTGGTAATTAACAGATTGCAGGCATTCCTTGTAACTTAACGTACAGCTACGGGCTTTTAGTAATTTACGGGATTTATCTATAACTTTTTTGTAACAAACAGTTTCGGACTTAAGGTTAATTGCGAGATACAGCCATCCCTCGTACCATAACCTAAAGCAACGGGCTTTCATAAATTTACGGGATTAAGTCATCTGTTGTATCTCAACGTACAGCTACGAACTTTCGGTAATATATGGGATATCGCTATCCCATGTACTGTAACAGACCGTTATGGGCTTCTAGTAATTAACGGGATGCAGTCATCCCTTGTACCTTAACGTACAGCCGGAAGTTTCAGGTAATTTACGATATTTAGTGATCCCTTGCAATGTAACTGACAGTTACCAGCTTCTTATGATTTACGCGATACAGTCATCTCTTGTACCTGAACGTTTAGCCACGGGCTTCTGGTAATTGACGGGATTTAGTTATCTCTTGTACCGTAACGAACAGTTACGGGCTTTTAATAATTCACGGGATACAGCTATTACTTGTACTGTAACGAACAGTTACGGGCTTCCGGTAATTAACGGGATACAGTCATCCCTTATACCTTAACGTACAGCCACGGACTTCTGGTAATTTACAGAATTCAGCCATCTCTTGTAACGTAACGTACAGCCACGGGCTTCTAGTAATTTACAGAATACAGTCATCCGTTGTCCTCAACGTACAGCCACGGGCTTTCGATACTTTACAAAACTAAGTCATCCCTTGTACCTTAACGTACATTTACAGACTTCTAGTTATTTACGGGATCTATCTATTTCTTGTTCTGTAACGGACAGTTATGGGCTTAAGGTTATTTGCGGGATACAGCCATCCCTTGTCCCTTAACGTGTAGCCACGGGCTCCTGGTAATTGAACGGGAATTAGTTATACCTTGTACTGTAACAGACAGTTAGGGGCTTTCGGTAATTTACACGTTTTAGCCATCCCTTGGACTGTAAAAGACAGTTACGGACTCAAAGTAATTTACGATATTAGGTTATCCGTTGTACCTCAACTTACAGCCACGGGCTTCTGGTAATTTATGGAATTTAGCCATCTCTTGTACCGTAACGTACAGCCATGGGCATCTGGTACTTTGCAGAATACAGCCATCCCCCTTACCTTAACGTATAGCCACGGGCTTCCGTTAATTTACGGAATTTAGTCTTCCATTGTATCACAACGTACAGCTACAGGCTTATGGTTATTTACGATATTAAGTGATCTCTTGCACTGTAACGAACAGTTACAGGCTTCTGTTCATTTACGCGATACAGTCATCCCTTATTCCTAAACGTACAGCCACAAGCTTCTATTTATCCACGGGGTTCAGTCATTCCTTGTACTGTAACAGACAGTTTCGAGGCTTGAAATTAATTAACGGGTAACAGTCATCCTTCGTACCTTGACGTATAGCCTCGGGCTCCCGGTAATTTAAAGGGGAATTAGTTATTCCTTGTACTGTAACAGACAGTTAGGGGCTTCTGGTAATTAACGAAATGCAGTAATCCCTTTACCTTAACAAACAGTCACGGGCTTCCAGTTATTTTAAGGGATGCAGTGAACCCTTGTACTGTAACAAAAAGTTACGGGCTTTTGGTAATTTACGGGATTTAGCCATTCCTTAGACTGTAATAGACAGTTACGGACTCAAGGTAATTTACGGAATTTAGTTATCCATTGTACCTCAACGTAAAGCTACGGGCTCCTAGTAATTTACGGAATTTATTTATGCCATGTTCTGTAACAGAAAGTTACGGGCTTGAGGTTATTTGCAAGATACAGCCATCCCTTGTACCTTAACGTAAAGCAACGGGTTTTCGTAAATTTACGGAATTTAGTCATTCGTTGTATCTCAATATACAGCTACGGGCTTTCGGTAATTTATAGGATTTAGCTATCCCATGTACTGTAACAAACCGTTACGGGCTTAAGTTAATTCACAGAATACAGTCATCCCTCGTAATTTAACGTACAGCCACGAATTTCTGGTAATTTACGGAACTAAGCCATTTTTTGTACCGTAACGTACAGCCACGGGCTTTTGATAATTTACGGAAAACAGTTATCCGTTGTACCTCAACGTACAGCCTCGGGCTTCTGGTAATTAACGGAATACAGTCATCTCTTCAACCTCAAGGTACAGTTACGGACCTTCGGTAATTTACGGGATTCAGCTATTTTTTGTACTGTAACGGACAGTGACAACCTTTTAGTAATTTTCGTGATTTCGCCATCCCTTAAGACTTAAGGTAATTGACGAAATTCAGTTATCCGTTGTAACACAACGTACAGCCACGGGCTTTCGGTAATTTACAAAACTAAATCATCTCTCGTACCTTAGCGTATAGTTACGGGCTTCTAGTAATTAACGGGATCTATCTATTACTTGTACTGTAACTGACAGTTACGGGCTTAAGTTAATTTAAGGGATACAGTCATCCCTCGTATTTTAACGTACAGTCACAAATTTCTGGTAATTTACGGAACTAAGCCATCTTTTGTACCGTAACGCACAGCCACGGGCTTTTGGTAATTTACGGAATACAGTTATCCGTTGTACCTCAACGTACAGCCTCGGGCTTTCGGTAAATAACGGAATACAGTTATCTCTTTAACCTCAAGGTACAGTTACGGACCTTCGGTAATTTACGGGATTCAGCTATTTATTGTACTGTAACGGACAGTGACGGGCTTTTAGTAATGTTCGTGATTTCGCCATCCCTTAAGGCTTAAGGTAATTGACGAGATTCAGTTATCCGTTGTAACACAACGTACAGCCACGGGCTCTTGGTACTTAACAAAACTAAATCATCTCTCGTACCTTAGCGTATAGTTACGGGCTTCTAGTAATTTACGGGATCTATCTATTACTTGTACTGTAACTGACAGTTACGGGCTTGAGGTTATTTGCAGAATACAGCCATCCCTCGTACCTCAACGTACAGCAACGGGCTTCTGGTAATTAACAGAATTAAGTCATCCCTTTAACTTTAACGTACAGCCACAGACTTTTGGTAATTCACTGGATTAAGCCATTTTTAGTACCTTAACGTACCGACACGGGCTTTTAGTAATTTACGAGTTCTAGTCATCCGATGTACCTCAACGTACAGCCACGGGCTTCTGGTAATTTACAATATTCAGTCATCTGTTGTACCTCAATGTACAGCCACGGGCTTCTGATAATTAACAGAATTAAGTCATCCCTTTAACTTCAACGTACAGCCACAGACTTTCGGTAATTCACTGGATTTAGCCATTTTTAGTACCTTAACGTACCGACACGGGCTTTTAGTAATTTACGAGTTCTAGTCATCTGATGTCCCTCAACGTACAGCCACCTGCTTCCAGTAATTTACGGATTACAGTCATCCCTTTTCCCTCAACCTACAGCTACGGACTTTCGGTCTTTTACAGGATTTAGCCATTTTTAGTACCTCAACGTACAGCCCCGGGCTTCCGGTAATTTACGGGACTTATTTATTTCTTGTACCTAAACGTACAGCTACAAACTTCTGGTAATTCACGGGATTTAGTCATCCCTTGTACTGTTACGTACAGCTACTGGCTTCCGGTAATTTACGGAATTCAGCCATTCCTTATACTGTAAAGGACAGTTCCGAGGCTTAAGAGAAATTAACGGGATACAGTCATCACCCGTACCTTAACGTATAGCCTCGGGCTCCCAGTATTTTACGGTATTGAGTAAACCCTCGCATTGTAACAGACAGGTACGGATTTTTGGTAATATACGCGATCCAGTCATCCCTTGTACCTCAACGTACAGCCACAAGCTTCTGGTAATATACGGGATTTAGCTATACCATGTACTGTTACAGACAGTTACGGGCTTAAGTTCATTCACGGGATACAGTTATCCCTTCTACCTTAACGTACAGCCACGTGCACCAGATAATTCACGGTATTTAGTAATCCCTTGAACTGTAACGGACAGTTACTGGCTTCTGCTGATTTACGCGATGCAGTCATCTTATGTACCTTAACGTTTAGCCACGGGCTTCTGGTAATTAACGGGATCTAATAATCTCTTGTACCGTAACGAAGAGTTACGGGTTTTGAAATTTACGAGATTCAGCTATTTTTTGTACTGTAATCGACAGTTACGGCTTTTCGATAATTCACGGGATAGTCATCCTTCGTACCTTAATGTACAGCCACGGACTTTCAGTAATTTACGGGATTTCGCCATTTTTAGTACCTTAACGTACAGCCACAGGCTTTCGGTAATATACACGACTAATTTATTTCTAATCTCTTAACGGACAGCTACGGACTTCTGGTAATTTTTAGAATTAATTTTTTTTTGTACTGTAACGGTTAGTTACGGATTTAAGGTAATTTATGGGATACAGCCATTCCTTTTACCTTAACGTACGGTCACGGAATGCTGGTAATTTACGAAATTTGGTCATCCGTTGTACTGTTACGTACAGCTACTGGCTTTCGGTAATTTACGAAATTCATCCATCGCTTGAACTCCAATAAACAGTTACGGGCTTGAGGTGATTTACGGAATAGAGTCATCCCTTGTACCTTAACTTACAGCCACGAGCTCCCGGTATTTTACGGTATTGAGTGCTCCCTTGATCTGTAACGGACAGTTACGGGCTTCTAGTAGTTTACAGGATTTATTTCTTTCTTGCACTGTAACGGACAGTTACAAGCTTATTTCAATTAACGGGATACAGCCATTCCTTTTACCTTAACGTACGGCCAAGGTCTGCTGGTAACTTACGGGATTTAGTCATCCCTTAAACTGTTACGTACAGCCACTCGCTTCCGGTAATTTACGGAATTTAGCCATCCCTTGTACCTTAACGTACAACCATGGGCTTCCAGTATTTAACGGTATTGAGTGAACTCTCGCACTGTAACGGACAGTTACAGATTTCTGGTAATATACGCGATACAGTCATCATTTATACCTAAACGTACAGCCACGGGCTTCAGGTAATTTACGGAATTAAGCCATCTCTTGTACCGTAACGGACAGTTACGGGATTCTGATAATTCACGAGATTTAGCTTTCTCTTGTACTGTAACGGACAGTTACGGGCTAGTGGAAATTTACGGGATACAGTCATCTTTTGTACCTTAACGTTTAGCCACAAGCTTCTAATAATTTACGGGATTTAGCCATTCCTTGTACTGTAACGCACAGTTTTCAGGCTTGAGAGTAATTATCGAAAATCAGTCATCCCTCGTACCTTAACTTATAGTTTCGGGCTCCCGGTAATTTAACGGGAATCAGTTATTCCTTGTACTGTAACAGACAGTTAGGGGCTTCTGGTAATTAACAGATTGCAGTCATTCCTTGTACCTTAACGGACAGCTACGGGCTTTTAAAATTGACGGGATTTATCTATAACTTTTTTGTAACAGACAGTTTTGGACTTAAGGTTATTTGTGAGATACAGCCATCCCTCGTACTATAACCTAAAGCAACAAGCTTTCGTAAATTGACGGGATTTAGTCATCTGTTGTATCTCAACGTACAGCTACGAACTTTCGGTAATATATGGGATATCGCTATCCCATGCACTGTAACAGACTGTTACAGTCTTCTGGTAATTGACGGGATGCAGTCATCCCTTGAACCTTAACGTACAGCCACAAGTTTCAGGTAATTTTCGATATTTAGTGATCCCTTGCAATGTAACTGACAGTCACCAGCTTCTGGTGATTTACGCGATACAGTCATCTCTTGTACCTGAACGTTTAGCCACGGGCTTCTGGTAATTGACAGGATTGATTTATCTTTTGTACCGTAACGGACAGTTACGGGCTTTTAATAATTCACGGGATACAGCTATTACTTGTACTGTAACGAACAGTTACGGGTTTCCGGTAATTTACGGGATACAGTCATCCCTCATATCTTAACATTCTGGTAATTTACAGAATTTAGCCATCTCTTGTAACGTAACGTACAGCCACGGGCTTTCGATACTTTACAAAACTAAGTCATCTCTTGTACCTTAACGTACAGTTACAGGCTTCTAGTGATTTACGGGATCCATCTATTTCTTGTTCTGTAACGGACAGTTATGGGCTTAAGGTTATTTGCGGGATACAGCCATCCCTCGTACCTTAACGTGTAGCCACGGGCTCCTGGTAATTGAACGGGAATTAGTTATACCTTGTACTGTAACAGACAGTTAGGGGCTTCTGGTAATTTACGGGATTTAGCCATTCCATGGACTGTAATGGACAGTTACGGACTCAAGGTAATTTACAGAATTTAGTTATCCATTGTACCTCAACGTACAGCTACGGGCTTCTAGTAATTAACGGAATTTATTTATGCCATGTACTGTAACAGAAAGTTACGGGCTTAAGGTTATTTACAAGATACAGCCATCCCTTGTACCTTAACGTAAAGCAACGGGTTTTCGTAAATTTACGGGATTCAGTCATCCGTTGTATCTCAATATACAGCTACGGGCTTTCGGTAATTTACAAAACTAAATCATCTCTCGTACCTTATCGTATAGTTACAGGCTTCTAGTAATTAACGGGATCTATCTATTACTTGTACTGTAACTGACAGTTACGGGCTTAAGTTAATTTGAGGGATACAGTCATCCCTCGTATTTTAACGTACAGCCATGAATTTCTGGTAATTTACGGAACTAAGCTATCTTTTGTACCGTAACGTACAGCCACGGGCTTTTGGTAATTTACGGAATTTATTTATGCCATGTACTGTAACAGAAAGTTACGGGCTTAAGAATATTTGCAAGATACAGCCATCCCTTGTACCTTAACGTAAAGCAACGGGTTTTCGTAAATTCACGAGATTTAGTCATCCGTTGTATCTCAATATACAGCTACGGGCTTTCGGTAATTTATAGGATTTAGCTTTCCCATGAACTGTAAAAAACCGTTACGGGCTTTAGTTAATTTACGGGATACAGTCATCCCTCGTATTTTAACGTACAGCCACGAATTTCTGGTAATTTACGGAACTAAGCCATCTTTTGTAACGTAACGTACAGCCACAGGCTTTTGGTAATTTACGGGATACAGTTATCCGTTGTACCTCAACGTACAGCCTCGGGCTTCCGGTAATTAACGGAATACAGTCATCTCTTTAACCTCAAGGTACAGTTACGGACCTTCGGTAATTCACGGGATTCAGCAATTTTTTGTACTGTAACGGACAGTGACGGGCTTTTAGTAATTTTCGTGATTTCGCCATCCCTTAAGGCTTAAAGTAATTGACGAGATTCAGTTATCCGTTGTAACACAACGTACAGCCACGGGCTTTCGGTACTTTACAAAACTAAATCATCTCTCGTACCTTAACGTACAGTTACAGGCTTCTAGTAATTAACGGGATCTATCTATTACTTGTACTGTAACTTACAGTTACGGGCTTAAGGTTATTTGCAGAATACAGCCATCCCTTGTACCTCAACGTACGGCCACTAGCTTTTGGTAATTAACAGGTTAAAGTCATCCGTTGTACCTCAACGTACAGCAATGGCTTCCGGAAATTCACAGGAGACAGTCATTTCTTTTACCTTAAAGTACAGCCACAGACTTTTGGTAAATTACGGTATTTAGTAAACCCTCGCACTGTAAAGGACAGTTACGGATTTCTGGTTATATACGCGATGCAGTTATTCCTTATACCTAAACGTACAGCCACGGGCTTCAGGTAATTTACGGTATTAGGCCATCTCTTGTACCGTAACGGACAGTTACGGGCTTCTGATAATTCACGAGATTTAGCTTTCTCTTGTACTATAACGGACAGTTACGGGCTAGTGGAAATTTACGGACAACAGTCATCTTTCGTACCTTAACGTTTAGCCTTAAGCTTCTAATAATTTACGGGATTTAGCCATTCCTTGTACTGTAACGCACAGTTTTTAGGCTTAAGAGTAATTATCGAGAAACAGTCATCCCTCGTACCTTGACTTATAGTTTCAAGCTCCCGGTAATTTAACGGGAATCATTCATTCCTTGTACTGTAACAGACAGTTAGGGGCTTCTAGTAATTGACAGATTGCAGTCATTCCTTGTACCTTAACGTACAGCTACGGACTTTTATTAATTTACGAGACTTATCTATAACTTTTTTGTAACAGACAGTTTCGGGCTTAAGGTTGATTGCGAGATACAGCCATCCCTCGTACCATAACCTTAAGCAACGGGCTTTTTTAAATTGACGAGATTTAGTCATCTGTTGTATCTCAACGTACAGCTACGAACTTTCGGTAATATATGGGATATCGCTATCCCATGTACTGTAACAGACCGTTACGGACTTCTGGTAATTAACGAGATGCAGTCATCCCTTGTACCTTAACGTACAGCCGGAAGTTTAAGGTAATTTACGATATTTAGTGATCCCTTGCAATGAAACTGACAGTTACCAGCTTGTTATGATTTACGCGATACAGTCATCTCTTGTACCTTAACGTACAGCTACGGGCTTCTAGTAATTAACGGGATTTATCTATTTCTTGTACTGTAACGGACAGTTCCGTGCTTTTGGTAATTCACAGAATACAGTCATCCTGTGTACGTTAACGAACAGCCACGGGCTTGTGGTAATTTACGAAATTCAGCTATCTCTTGTACCGTAACGGACAGCCACGGGCTTCTGGTAATTTACAATATTCAGTCATTTGTTGTACCTTAATGTACAGCCACGGGCTTCTGATATTTAACAGAATTAAGTCATCCCTTTAACTTTAACGTACAGCCACAGACTTTGGGTAATTCACTGGATTTAGCCATTTTTAGTACCTTAACGTACCGACACGTGCTTTTAGTAATTTACGAGATCTAGTCATTGAATGTACCTCAACGTACAGCCACAGGCTTCCGGTAATTTACGGATTACAGTCATCCCTTTTCCCTCAACCTACAGCTACGGACTTTCGGTCATTAACGGGATTTAGCAATTTTTAGTACCTCAACGTACAGCCACGGGCTTCTGGTAATTTACGGTATTAAGTGATCCCTTGCACTGTAACGAACAGTTACAGGCTTTTGTTAATTTACGCGATGTAGTCCTTCCTTATTCCTAAACGTAGTGCTACAGGCTTCTGGTTATCTGCGGAATTCAGCCATTCCTTGTACTGTAAAGGACAGTTCCGAGGCTTAAGAGTAATTAACGGGATACAGTCATCACCCGTACCTTAACGTATAGCCTCGGGCTCTCAGTATTTTACGGTATTGAGTAAATTATCGCACTGTAACAGACAGTTACGGATTTCTGGTAATATACGCGATACAGTCATCCCTTATACCTAAACGTACAGCCACTAGCTTCTAGTAATTTACACGATTCAGCCATTCCTTGTACTGTAACGGACAGTTTCAAGGCTTAAAAGTAATTAACGGAAAACAGTCATCCATCGTACCTTGACGTATATCCTCGGGCTTCTGGTAATTTAACATAAATTAGTTATTCCTTGTACTAAAACAGACAGTTAGGGGCTTCTGGTAATCAACGGAATGCAGTAATTCCTTGTGACTTAACATACAGTCACGGGCTTCCGGTAATTTTAAGGGATGCAGTAAACCCTTGTACTGTAACAAACAGTTACGGGCTTTTTGTAATTTACGGGATTTAGCCATCCCTTGGACTGTAATAGTCAGTTACCGGCTCAAGGTAATTTACGAAATTTAGTTTGCCATTGTACCTTAACGTAAAGCAAAGGGCTTTTGTAAATTTACGGGATTTAGTCATTTGTTGTATCTTCCCGTACAGCTACGGGCTTTCGGTAATTTACGGAATTCAGCTATCTTTTGTACCGTAACGTACAGCCACGGGCTTCTGGTAATTTAAAGAATACAGTCATCCGTTGAACCTCAACGTACAGCCTCGGGCTTCCAGAAATTTACAGAATACAGTCATCTCTTTTACCTTAACGTACAGTTACGGACCTTCGGTAATTCACGGGATTTAGCCATCCCTTGGACTGTAATAGTCAGTTACGGGCTCAAGGTAATTTACGAAATTTAGTTTGCCATTGTACCTTAACGTAAAGCAAAGGGCTTTTGTAAATTTACGGGATTTAGTCATTAGTTGTATCTTCCCGTACAGCTACGGGCTTTCGGTAATTTACGGGTTTTAGCCATCCCTTGGACTGTAATAGACAGTTACGGACTCAAGGTTATTTACGATATTAAGTTATCCGTTGTACCTTAACGTTCAGCCACGGGCTTCTGGTACTTAACAAATTTAAGTTATTTTTTTTACCTTAACAAACAGCCACGGGCTTGTGGTAATTTACAAAATTCAGCTATCTCTAGTACCGTAACGTACAGCCACGGGCTTCTGGTAATTTACAATATTCAGTCATCTGTTGTACCTCAATGTACAGCCACAGGCTTCTGATTATTAACAGAATTAAGTCATTCCTTTAACTTTAACGTACAGCCACAGACTTTCGGTAATTCACAGGATTTAGCCATTTTTAGTACCTAAACGTACCGACACGGGCTTCCAGTAATTTACGGGATCTAGTCATCCGATGTACCTTAACGTACAGCCACGGGCTTCCGGTAATTTACGGATTACAGTCATCCCTTTTCCATCAACCTACAGCTACGGACTTTCGGTCATTAACGGGATTTAGCAATTTTTAGTACCTTAATGTACAGCCACGGGCTTCTGGTAATTTACGGGACTAATTTATTCCTTGTACCTTAACGTACAGCTACAAACTTATGGTAATTTACGGGATTTAGTCATCCCTTGTACTGTTACGTACAGCCACTGGCTTCCGGTAATTTACAGAATACAGTCATCTCTTTTACCTTAACGTACAGTTACGGACCTTCGGTAATTTACGGGATTCAGCTATTTTTTGTCTTGTAACGGACAGTGACGGGCTTTTAGTAATTTACTGGAGTTAGCTATTTTTAGTAACCTAACGTGCAGTCACGGGCTTTCAGTAATTTACGGGACTCATTTATCCCTTGTACCTTAACGTACAGCTACGGACTTTTGGTAATTAACGGGATTTTTTTTTTTTTGTACTGTAACGGTTAGTTACGGGCTTAAGGTAATTTATGGAATACAGCCATATTTTTTACCTTAACGAACGGTCAAGGAATGCTGGTAATTTATGGGATTTAGTCAATCCTTGTACTGTTACGTACAGCTACTAGCTTCCGGTAATTTACGAAATTCAGCCATCCGTTAAACTGTAATGGACAGTTACGTTCTTAAGGTAATTTACGAAATACAGTCATTCCTTGTCCCTTAACGTACAGCCACGGGCTCCCGGTAATTTACGATATTGAGTGTTCCTCTGCACTGTAACGGACAGTTATGGACTTCTGGTGATTTACGCGATACAGTCATCTTTTGTACCTAAAAGTTAAGCAACGGGCTTCTGGTGATTTACGGAATTTAGCCATTTTTAGTACTGTAACAGACAGTTATGGGCTTTAGGTAATTCATGGGGTACAGTCATACTTTGTACCCTAACGTACAGTTACGGGCTTCTAGTAATTTTACGTGAATCAGTGATCTCTTGTACTGTCACTGACAGGTACGGGCTTCTGGTAGGTAACGGAATGCAGTCATCCCTTGTAATTTAACGTACAGCCACGGAGCTTCGGTAATTTACGGAATGCAGTCATCCCTTGTACCTTAACGTACAGCTACGGGCTTCTGGTAATTTACAGGATTTAGCTATACCATGTACTTGCACAGACAGTTACGGGCTTTAGGTAATTTACGGGATAAAGTCATCTTTCGCATTTTAACTTACAGCAACGGACTTCTGGTAATTTACGGAATTTAGCTATTACTAGTACTGTAACAGACAAATATGGGCTTTAGCTAATTCATGGGGTACAGTCATACTTTGTACCTTAACGTACAGCCACGGGCTTACGGTAATTTACGGTATTTAGTGTTCCTTTGCACTGTAACGGACAGTTACGGACTTCTGGTGATTTACGCGATACAGTCATCTTTTGTAACTAAAAGTTTAGCAACGGGCTTCTGGTAATTCACTAAATTTAGCCATTTCTAGTACTGTAACAGACAGTTATGGGCTTTAGCCAATTCATGGGGTACAGTCATACTTTGTACCTTAACGTACAGCCACGGGCTTCTAGTAATTTTACGGAAATCAGTGATCTCTTGTACTGTCACTGACAGGTACGGGCTTCTGGTAGGTAACGGAATGCAGTCATCCCTTGTAATTTAACGTACAGCCACGGAGCTTCGGTAATTTACGGAATTCAGTCATCCCTTGTATCTTAACGTACAGCTACGGGCTTCTGGTAATTTACAGGATTTAGCTATACCATGTACTTGCACAGACAGTTACGGGCTTTAGGTAATTTACGGGATAAATTTATCTTTCGCATTTTAACTTACAGCAACGGACTTCTGGTAATTTACGGAATTTAGCTATTACTAGTACTGTAACAGACAAATATGGGCTTTAGCTAATTCATGAGGTACAGTCATACTTTGTACCTTAACGTACAGCCACGGGCTTACGGTAATTTACGGAATTTAGCTATCTTGTGTACTGGCACTGACAGTTACGGGCTCAAGGTAATTTACGGTATACAGTCATCACTCGTATTTTAACGTACAGCCACGGAGCTCTGGTAATTTACGGAATGCAGTCATCCCTTGTTACTTAACTTACAGCCACGGGCTTCTGGTAGTTTACGGGATTTAGCTATCCCATGTTCTTGCACAGACAGTTACGGTCTTTAGGTAATTTACGGGTTACAGTCAAACCTCGTATTTTAACTTACAGCCACGGGCTTTTGGTAATTTACGGGATGCAGTCATTTTCTAAACCTTAACTTACAGCCACGGGCTTCTGGTAATTTACGGGATTCAATCATCCGTTGTACCTTAACGTACACCCACTGGCTTCCAGTATTTTTGGGGATTTAGTCATCCCTTGTATTTTAACGTTTAGCCATTAGCTTTCGACAATTTACGGAATTAAGCGATCCCTTTTAATGTAACGGACAGTGATGAGCTTCCGGTAATTAACTTAATTAAGCCATCCCTTTGACTGTAATGGACAGTTACGGGCTTAAGGTAATTTTTGGGAGTCAATTATTTCTTTTACTGTAACGTACAGCCACGGGCTTTCGGTAATTTACAAGATTTAGCCATTTCTCGTACTGTAATGGACGAATTCGGGCTTAAGGTAATTTTCAAGATACTGTCATTTCTTGTACCTTAACGTACAGCCACGGGCTTCTGGTAATTTTACGACAATCAGTGATCTCTTGTTTTGTAACAGACAGTTACGGGCTTCTGGTAATTAACGGAATGCAGTCATCCCTTGTACCTTAACGTACAGCCATGGTCTTCTCGTAATTTACGGGATTCATCTATCCCATGTACTTGCACAGACAGTTACGGGCTTAAGGTAATTTCCGGGATACAGTCATCTCTCGTTCCTCAACTTACAGCCACGGGGCTTTGGTAATTTACGGGATTCAGTTATCCGTTGTACCTCAACGTACAGCCATGGGCTTCCGGTAATTTACGGGACTCAGTCATCCCTTGTACCTTAACGTACAGCTACGGGCTTCTGGTAATTTACGGGATTTATATATTCCTTGTACTGTAACGGACAGTTACGGGCTTAAGGTTATTTGCGGGATACAGCCATTTCTCGTACCTCAACGTATAGCCACGGGCTTCCGTTCATTTACGGGATTTAGTCATCCGTCTTATCTCAACGTACAGCTACGGGCTTGTGGTAATTTACGGGATACAGTCATCCCTTTTATCTTAACGTACAGCCATGGTTTGCTGGTAATTTACGGGATTTAGTCATCCCTTGTACAGTTACGTACAGCCACGGGCCTCCGGTAATTCCCGTGATTTAGCTATTTCTTGTACTTTAACGGACAGCCACGGGCTTTTGGTAATTTATGGGATTTAGCCATCTCTTGTACAGTAATGGACAGTTACGGGCTTAAGGTAATTTACGGGATACAGTCATTCCTTGTACCTTAACGTACAGCCACGAGCTCCCGGTAATTTACGGTATTTATTGATCCCTTTCACTGTAACGGACAGTTACGGGCTTTTTGTGATTTTCGCGGTACTGTCATCCATTGTACCTTAACGTACAGCCACTGGCTTCTGATAATTTACGGGATTTAGCCATTTCTCGTACCGTAACGGACAGTTACGGGCTTTTGGTAATTTATGGGATTAAGCTATACCTTGTACTGTAACGGACAGTTACGGGCTTTCGGTAATTCACGGGATACAGTCATTCCTCGTACCTTTACGTAAAGCCACGGGCTTGAGGTAATTCACGGGATACAATTATCCCTTGTACCTCAACGTAGAGCCACGGGCTTCCAGTAATTTAGGGTATTTAGTGATCCCTTGTACCGTCACGGACAGTTACGGGCTTCTGGTATTTTATGGGATATAGTCATTTCTTGTACCTTAACGTACAGCTACGGGCTTCTAGTAATTTACGGGATCTAGTCATCACTTTTACTGTAACGGACAGTTACGGGCTTTTGGTATTTTACGGGATTTAGCCATCCCTTGTACTGTAACGGACAGTTAGGGGCTTCCGGTAAATTACGGGACTTATTATTTTTCCGACATCTCAACGGAGAATTACGGGTGTCCGTCTATTAACGGGATTAATTTGGTTTGACGAGTGTGTTTGGACTTATACGGCACTTGTCTCAATGTTACGTTTTGTCACGGGCAGAAACGGAAACAGGCCTTTACATGCTAGATAATTATCCGTACGGAAGATGACGGATGTGGTTTTTTTCTTTGTAATTTGGAACATTTTTCTACACGGACACGAAACGGATGGGTCTGAGCTTCTTCTGCCGATGTAAATAAAAAGTATATACACGATCTTGTTACTTACGTTGCCGGTTTTGCTCTTAGATTCATACTGAAAAAGTAAAAATGTTTTCAGTTTTCACTTTTTTTAATTTTCAATGAAAGTCAATCAACTTTATTAGACAGAAAAAATCGACGAAGTTTTGTGACGTCCTCACAAAGTATCATTAACGTTTATGCAATTGCTGAAAGAATACTTCGAGCCCATGACGCTCGTACGACAAATAACTTTATGAAAATGGATGTGTCTAATCCTTAGAAATATTTTCAAAGATATATTAGTAATAAGTTATAGTAATAATTCCGTTTAGCATCGATCTCAGTTGTTACAACCTCTTGTTTTTAAATATATTGCGGCACGAATCCATCACTTAGAATCTTCAAAAAATAAATCGAAGAAAAAAATTAGACGTGTTTACACAAAAACGATTTTGTTTCGTAATAAATGACTTCTTCTTTCAAAAATGTAACAGTCATATTTATAGAACTTTTTATCATTTTTTAATAAGTATTTTTAACACTGATTAAGTACATATTGGTACAATAGCTGTAATTCATTTTATTAGTACTTTATGAAACTTTCGTTAATTAATTTCTAATACAAATAATACTAATGGGATTTCAATAGTTTTTCATATGTCAATAGTTATTGTACAGATGACGACGAAATTGACGAATTTAAAAAACAAATTTGCGTAATTAAAGTTGAATAACAAAATATGGACATTTTAATTTAAAAAATTTATAAAATTAAAATTTGTTTTCGTTGAACATGTAAGAAAACTAAAAAAACGTTGTCCACATCAAAATGTTTTTTTTCTCTATTAAATATAACTGTTTTGGTGTTATTCATAAGTTACAATACAAAATCTAAACCATTGAATGTTACAAAAGTACACGATTTTTTTGACCCGAATACTCGTAAATGTCATAATAAATTAAAGCTTACAGAGATTGGAAAGAAGCTGTTAAAAAAGGCAGAATTAAAAATAGGTACTGCAATTTAACGAGCCAGATGTTTTTTTAATAACAATTATGTGTTGACAGATCATTTCGCAATTCTTATCAAGTAAAAATAATTAACGGCTAAAAATATTGTGCACTGATAAAAAGATACTGTGAAAAAAAATTGTATTTGGTTAACATGCTTGTCAATAACTATTAAGATATTAAAAAATTTACAGAAAATTTTACTGCAAAAAAAAACTTATTTACACTAATGGATTGGTACAATTATTCTTCTACTTTAGAAAAGTATACAGCTCTCTATGTAATAAAGAGTATATACATGTGTTAAGTTTCTAAGTATGTGACTCAATTTATTAAGAAATAAAAATTTTGTGTGGGTACGTGTTTGTGTTTGCGTACACAAATAGTGATATCTCTTGAATCTTCTAAATGATATTAATCAAATATGGGTTTATTTTTTGGTTGGAAAATCCTTACTACCATCAAGTAAAAAAAAGTAGTTTTAGCCTTTACATTTTTTTAAATTTCAAGATTTCGAGTTTTGAAAGTCAGTTTTTTCTAAAAAAAATAATTTTTTTAATTTATCGTTGTTTAACTATTAGTAGACAAAGAGTAAAACAATAACAGTATGCTATAAGTAACGAAATATACAAAATTGGAAAATTATTCACACAGTATTGTATTTTAATAAAAAAAAGGATCAAAATAAAAAACATGAATAAAAGAAAAGTATTTTTATAAACATGAGAAAAAAATGTTTTTTGGTATGTGTGGCTTTATTTTTATTTATTTATCTTTATTTTTACAGTCAATTATACCTTAGGATTCTATCAACAAATTCTGGTTGTACACATTTTTTACTAAGTCGTACTCAGATAAGAATAAAAAGAGTTGTGTGTGGGTGCACGTGGGTATATAAACATATTTGTATATGAATAGTTATATCCTAGTATAATCTTATGCAAATTTCATCTGATACAGCTTATTTTACTTATTATAACTATCACTGCTGAAATATCTAGTTTTGGTCTCAAATTTTTCTCTTATTTCGATTTTATAGATTTCTGAAAATCAATTACTTTTAAAGCTCATTTTTTTGTTATTCACCGGCATTGTAGAATGTTTTATGTTAGAAAATCTTAAATGTACACTGTAATACTAAACGTCCCAAAAGTAAAGATAACACTTGTCCAATGTACGCAATTAATGAATTGTGGTATTCAACGAAATTAATTTATATTTTGTAAAAATGTTTGTAAACCGCACTTTATCGTTCAGATTACATTTCCCTCAACGTATAGAATGCATTATACATGCAGTATATAAGCAATGGCTGTATTCCGCAAATGCTGCCAGCAGTTAAGGGGGCTCCTTCGCGAAAGTCCCCAAACAGAGATATATTATTTCTTGTAAATAAAAGTCTACTGAATTTAATGGTGGTCTAAATTATATTTCGAATGGGTCAAAATTTTGAGAAATCCGAGCTCAAAGTTGTAACTATTAGCACGTGTTCCTATGGGGCAGCGTGAAAAACAATTTGTTTTCGTTTATAATAAACCTAAATTAAAAGTCCCAGCAGACTGAATATATACGTTTTGTAGATAAAGTCTTCCTCTGTAATATGCTGTATTAAAAATTGTGGATAAAGGACCATTTTAGCGAGATATTTGTGATGGAAATAAATAAATAGTGTCCGGGAGGTCAGGAGGTCACGTGGGTAGCAGACGTACTTGTTCACGACATGTATATACCATATACCTATATATTACATCGCTATACTACACCAACACAGGTGGTCTGGTCTGGTGGTGTACCCTCGTATGCACTAGACTGGTCAAAACAATAATTAATTTTTCGTACAAAGTTAAACTGCACACATAAATATCATTTTTCCCACTTCATACGTTATTAAAAATATCATAATGATTTTCAGACACATTTGTTTATTGAAAAACAAAACTTTATTTTTTGTTTGTCTTTGACCTCAGCAGTAGTCGTAGGAGCCCCCTTAAGTTACGTAGGTCGTGGTAACGCCGCATGGTCGGGCGACGCTAGCTTCAACCTGTACTAACTGTCGGTGGGTTCCGCATGTCAACAAACTTCGATATTTTTTACTGTTTTCGCTCCCATCCTCCCATGCCATCCGATATTTCGGAGTTTTTTGACATGCGGAGATAAGGAACCCTGCACCGACAGTTAGTACACGTTGAAGCTAGCGCCGCCCGACCATGCGGCGTTACCACGACCTACGTAACTTAACTGCTGGCAGCATTTGCGGAATACACCCTATTGCGATTGAGCAGTTACTATTGCGTGAAAAACATGTATTATAACCGTCCCTGAGTTGGTAAGGTTAGTAACACATCATACTGGCAACGTTGCTGTCACACTTTTGAGATCGTAGCTGCGCCAAATAGGAGAGCAGTGATCTCAAATTATGAGGGCCGTGGAGCTCCATAGTACGGTATGGTAGTCATTCCATGGAGCTATTCACATACACATTTTTAGCGCCATGGAGCTCGCCCCCAGAGCTGTTAAAATCTAAAACAAATTTGATGTATCGATTGCGCGTAGAAAATGCTGTAAAAAGTTACGTTACAACTTTTTTGCGCGTGCAATTGTTTAAGAGTTATAAGGTCAAAACACTTGGAGGCTGCCCCCAAAACTCAGTGGCTAATTTCTATTGATTAATTATGTCTACGAATTATGTATTATTGATGAAAGGATTGCGCGTAAGCTGCGCGTGCCGCCCCCAAACGAAATGATAGCTTAAAAACCTTGGATGGTAATTATTAATGCAAATCTGCTTTACGCAATAATTTCAGCTAAACCGCAGCCAACGGGCATGCGCATATCCCCTTGCTCCTTGCTCCTCGGCTTGCTCCCTGTTAATACGGAAAGAGCTGCGCGTATTACTTTTCTCGCTTTTCCTCCCTGAAAGAAAGATAAGCTTTTTAAATGCAGTTGATCATTCGTTTAACTATAATAAACAAAAACATAATTTTCAGGTTATTAGCAATTTTTTTTTCATTTTACAAAAAATGACAAGCTCAATGCAATTAACATATTACTATGCTTTAATAAACGAGTGCCTTCATCCCAATAATCCAGTGCACTCAATTATTCTTCAATTTTATGATAAGTGAAATTATTGAATAACAAATGAAGGCATTCACCACAACGACACAGTACGCTTAAATATTTTTTGTACTCAGTAATATTATTTACTAATATACTGAACGCATTTACCCAAACGCCCCATTGCGCTGATATCTTTATTATTTAATTAATTTATTCTTTTTCACCATTAATACATATATGTATTAATGCTTAACGGCAGTAATGCGATAAAGCTTAAATTAAATCTTAAGCTTCGAAACTTTACGATAAACATATGTAACTTTTGGTCGCTTCTGACCATGTACTTCGATAGCTCAGGTGGCTAGAGCATGAGCGTAGAATTTAGTTTTACGGCTGCGGGTTCTAATCTCACTCGGAGCAAATTTTTTTTTTTTATTATTACAACATTACTATAAATGTTTAACACTTTTTTTTCATGATTACTTACGTATTTTGTTTTACCAGTGACCAAAAACATTTTTTTAAATTACTTTTCATGAAAAAGTAATTATAAAAAAATAAAGTCAATTGTATCCTTGCATTCACAACAAATTTAAGTCATGGTGGTGGACTTGAAAGATTTGAAAATTGTGGAGAATAATGAACCTATATTTGTAAGACCATCCACAACAGAATTTACTTCTGTGAAAATTAAATAAAGTATATGTGCTCGGTAAATAAGTTCGACATTATAAGGTATTTTCACTTGTGACGTCATTCCAAGATGGCGCGATCACTGGGTTTTTTTTTCAAATTTGCACCAAATGTGCAAAACCAGCTGTGAAATTCATCAGGACGTCCCAACTAATGATAATGCGTTTAAAAACTTCAGGTTTTAATAAGCTATCGAATGAACACTAAATTTTTTACATCTTCACTTGGTAAGCAATGCAAAAAAATTAATGAAATTATCGCGGGCATAAAGTTGATTAGAAAAACATTTTATTCTTCGTGCTTACCATGATCCAGTTATAACGAATTTGAAATATTAGGATTATGCCTCTACCACGTGACCTCAGTATATATATGACTAATATAGATGCGAAATAACACAGGTCTTATGGGAGGAATCTTGTTTTTATTTTTTTTTCGCACTTAAAAAGATATTGAGCTTAAAAAGGTTGTTAATTCCATATTACTGACATAATGAGAGTTACGTAGTTATTTTTTTCCTTTGGTGAATTCGTTCATGAAGGTTGAAACAGCGTTTTGGACGTATACGGAGTGCCGTTTAACCCTACTTTGAGCTGTTTGTTTCAGCTATTGCTGCTGCTGCGCCACTGCTGCTGATGCTCAGAGGTAAACAAACAGCTCAAAATAGGGTTAAACAGCACTCCGTATACGTTCAAAACGCTGTTTCAACCTTCATGAACGAATTCACCAAAGGAAAAAAATAACTACGTAACTCTCATAATGTCAGTAACATGGAATTAACAACCTTTTAAAGCTCAATAACTTTTTAAGTGCGAAAAAAAAATAAAAACAAGATTCCTCCCATAAGACCTGTGTTATTTCGCATCTATATTAGTCATATATATACTGAGGTCACGTGGTAGAGGCATAATCCCAATAGTCAATAGAGATTCCCGATGCATTAGAGGAAATTTTTCGTTTGTTTGCCAAAAGTGTAGTTTTAATGAAAATCAGTACAGAAAAAAAAGTACTGCAATCAGGCGGATTGTACCCGTCTAGTATACATATATATGGTTGCAAGCCTCCTCGCCTCCGCGATCATAACAAAGTCCCATAACCTCTGACGAGCTGTCAAAATTGAAGCCGTGTGTGGCAAAAACATGAATAAAAGTTGTTGTATAAGTGGTTGTCACGATAAATCTGCGAAATGTTGTTGTCTTTTCATAGATAAAGAAATGATTTCATTTCGTTCCTCTGCACTGGTTTTGCACATTTGGTGCAAATTTGAAAAAAAAACCCAGTGATCGCGCCATCTTGGAATGACGTCACAAGTGAAAATACCTTATCAACAGCATGTTCCATTAACATTGATGCATAGCATAAATAGGATTTTGAGATGGTATAATTTTTGCTACTATCAATAAATGTTTTAAAATTTTGTACTAAACAGCAACCGTGACTAAGTAGCTCTGTTAATGTATCAAAAGCGCACACGAGTTTTTAAATGTAATCAATTTACCATTGACGCTTTTTGGTTGCAATTTTTTGGTATTTAGCAAATTACCTTTTTCTTTTTGCTTTGATCCAGAGGGCTTTTGAAAACTTAGAAGGATGTTAGGTGTGGCAGACACATGAAAACCTCGTTTCTTATTACCACTTACTTCTAATATTTTCTGATTTTTTTCTTTTTTTTTTATCATGTAAGGAAGAATGTAATTTGAGATTTGATGTAAATTGAGTATAATCATGATCTAATGTTAAATTATTTGAAAAATTTAATCCATTGTCGACATTAATGGATTCATGTAAACTGATCGTTTTTTCATAAGTAGATACACGTACTTGTGAATCTTTTTGTTCCAATAAGTCTGTACTCTCTATTTCCTTTTCTTGCTGTGTCATGACCTCATCTGATTCATCACTTAGTTTTTCTATTTCAGTATGTTTATTTTTCCATTTTTCGACTTCGAATAGATAGTCCAGATTGCACAGTAGTCGTTTTTTAGGTTCATGTTTTTCTTCTACTTCATCCAATAGTGATCTAGCTATTTTCATGTCCGAATCAATGTCTCTACAATGCTGAGCAAAGAATTCATCAGCTCTTTTAATTTGGTTTTTTGACAGACCCTTAAGTTGACCAAAATACGTTTCAGACCTTGAAGACGTAGCTACAATCTTATGATTATTAAAATAATGTGACATTACATTAGTCCAGCATGGAAAATCTTTTGACAAAGTGCACAATCTTTGTGCTACCTCAGGCGAGAAATGATCATTCTTTTGTGATCCAATAAAAGAATCATAGAAGGTATTTACCCGAAGGACGACTTTTTCTTTTAAATTAGTAATATACTTTGTTGTCAATCTAGTTTTATCTATCTTCACATTTTTACCATCGGTCTCTTCTTGTTCACTTTCAGATTCTTGTCGGTAGAGTTTTGTACTACTTCCTCGGGCAAACTAAAGGTTTTTATTGTATCAATTACGTAATTAAATGCATTTTGAAAATTTTCATTGATGTATTTAAGTACTCAACAATATCATCAAAACATTTTCAAAAAATATTTGAAATGACTTCAATTCGCTTGTAGTACTTATAAAAATCCTACGCATTTGCAGTACATATTTTTCATTTTCCAATCAGAATTTTTCAAGCATTTCCATTTGCCAACAGCATGTATCAGATGAGCAATATCAGTTCTCATTTGAGTGAAACGATTTACACATATGCCAGCACCTAATAAATATTGTAAGCAAATGTCATTGTACATGCTGAAATTCACAACATTAAATGCTAAGCATGCAGCATTTTGTAATGGTTTCCTCATATCAGTTGTAATGCTAAATGGGACTTTAGCTCCAGACTGTATCCAACTTTGTAGCCAGAAAGTATATGTACATGTATCATTTTTTTCAGATAAAAACTGAGAGACTGGAACTAATTAATTATTAATGTGTGTGCAAATAACGGATAAAAATACGTGATGAGAATCCCCTGTGTCTTTTATGATTTTTCTCACCAATGAACCTGTGCTATCCATCGATACTGTACTATCTAATTGTTGCAAAATGTTATGCAAGTTAATTCGTTCTGAAGAACAATACATTATGTGGAATTTATCTATTGCTATGTTCTGTATAAACTTATTGAATTCTACACTATTTTTTAAGCTAATGACAGATTCTATAAAACTTTTTCCTGGTTCGAGTCCCACATTTCTTTTTGTAGCTATTCGTTTAGCATCTTGAAGTTGCTGTAAATTATACATATCTGGCGGCTCCTGATCACCATGCTCCATGTCTCGATTTGCCTTTTCTCTTCTCCATTGAACTCTGGCGTCTTGTGCAAAAGTTCTTTTTCAACTTTTTGTTTTTCTAACTTCTGTATAGCTTAATTTTTTTCATATGTGGAATTCCTTTTGTATCTTATGTGGTAACATGAAATGTGACTGGATTATTTTTAGGCAAGCTTTGATAGATAAGCTTTACAGTTACATCACACTGAATACAAGATCCTACAGCTTTGATGTAAGAATCGAAATTGTTAACGCCATGGCTTTTGAAACTAAATGAACATGGTAATTTTTCATCCAAATAAGTTTTCTTACTAGAGTTATCCAACCATCTTGCATTCTTGCAACAACTCGTCCATTACTCCATGTTTTATCAATAGGTTGAATGTTTTTTCATTCATCGATAGAAATCTCAATGTCAAACATTATATTAGCCGTTTTAAATTTCTTCAATACAGGTTCTTGATCTTCAGTTTCACTCAAATAATTTTCTGAATCTTCATTTTTTAAATCATGAATTTTCTCTTCAATGTTATGAATTTTATTGTAATTTGATATCACGTTGTGTCGATCTGGCTGTATATATAATTGTAGATATTAATTCCTGACATTAGACCATCAAGTGCTTCGCTTATGTCCATCCATACTTGGTCTTTTTTTGTTTTCAAGCAATGATTAGTGTCATATAACTGAAAATTAATAACACCTGCTTCAATTTTATCTGGTGTTACAGCAGGCTTTCTATATATATACCAGCGACCATTGTAATTTCTTATAAATAATCTAACCTATTATTTAAAAAAAATGACTTAAAATATTTTGAGTAAAATTAACGATTGATACAATTTCAGGGGAGAGGACTTACACCAATAGAATCTGAATAACCTGGAAAAAAAATTTAATCAACAAGAATTCGAAAACCTTTAGTACGCAAAAGACTGATTGTAACCATCTAAATTTTTAATACTTGTATACATTGATGAGGCATTTGTAGAAGGATGAGTTTTCTCTGTCACTGAATTTCATGCGTGTACCTGATTTTAGAGAGTAGAAGGATATTTGTATCATACTTCGGCAAAAGGAGGAACTTTTTTCTCTCTTCGCTGGAAGAAAGTTCTGCCTCGATCCTGACGCAGGATTGATGAAAAATCGTATACAACCCTCAGTAGTTCCACGTCTAAATAACCAGCATGATCACAAACAAAATTTTTGACTGTGGTTACAAAAGACATCCCTTTTTATTGGATAACTAACTGAATTTATTTCGGAAAAAAAATTATTACAAAAATCTAAATGTATAAAATTTCTTTTGATAACACAGCGTTTCGAAAGAAAAAAATTTTCCGGGGTACATGAAAAATATTCTTGCTCAAAAATGTCTCGTAAGAAATTGTTATAGCATATTTTAAAAGGTTCATAACATTTTTCTTCAAAAAAAGAAATATTTTAATTAATTAATAACGATATTTTTGAAATAAAATAATGAAGAGTTCATCTAAAAATACTTAAATTTGCGAGTAGGAGCGGCGTTGGCTCAGTGGTAAGCGTGCTTGCTACTGATACAACGCTGTTCTAGGGGTCGTGGGTTCGATTCCCGGTGAGTGCAGATTTTTTCAAAAACTGTTTTCACTGGAAAAACTTCCTAAGTAACCCCGGCTGTTTCGGGGCGGGTTTTTCCGTGGAATTTTCCTTCAGAGTAATTCCAGGGTTTTTTCCTTGCTCCACAGGTCTTCGGGCCTGAATGAATGCGAAACAGTGTTAGGGCCTAATAGGTAGGGATTAGCGGGCCCGATGCCATGCAGGCAGGAATCGCCGGCCTTACCGGCGAGGAGTGGCCCCTGAAACATGGGGCTTCTCCGGGGATGCTAATTAGCCTGGATCCGATGATCCGGACCCAGGCTACACAGTGGCGAGTGGACCCGATGCACTTCCCTCCGGTGCAGAGAGTGTCAGCTTAACTGACAAGGTGTGTTACACCGGAGATACTTCCACTGTGCCCATGGTATGATTTGTATGGTATCAATTAAAGAGAAGATTTAAATGGGTGTGGCAATACACCCCCACACATAGGTGGTGAGTGGGTGGCTCCGGCGACTGGGCCAATAGGCTGTCGTGGTAACCCAATATAAAAAAAAAAAAAAAAAAAAAAAAAAAAAAAACTTAAATTTGCGAGTATTCATATAAAACTATATACTTCTGAAGTGTGTTCAAAAATTGTATGGACATTAAACTTTGAAACTTATGACTGGGAATTTTTTAATTACTTAAAAAGAATATTTGTTATTTTATAAGTTTCTTTTTAATGTTTAAATATTAATTTTAATAATGAACAATCAATTTTTTAAAAACTCGACTTTATTCTTCCAATTTAATATAGAATTAATTACAAAAAAAATACAACATTTCTGAGGTCTATAGTAATAGATTATTCTGGCAATAATTAATTGTAAATCAGAAATCGTTGATAGTAACTGTTTACAAGATTAGAGGATCGTGGAAAGAGTTATTAATAATCGTTGACAATTTTTGTGTAATACTCAGATTGATGTAGTATTTTTATCGATTATATTTTATAGTTTCCATTTTTAATTACAGTTTTACATGAGTGCAGTTTGCATCCCGTGGTCATCAGTATTAAAGGCTTAAATAAGAGAGTTTTAAAATAAAAATCTAGAAATGGTAAATTTAAGTATTTGTTAACAGTGTGCACTTAAAATACTCTATGTAATTGAAGTTTATGATTTTGGATGTATTCTCAAATGTCCTCTCATGATGAATAATTTCGTGCATCAGTAGTCCCTTAAACCAAAATTGTTATTTAATTTATAGTAGGAGAAATAATTGTAGAGTCAATAAAAAATTTTATAAAAATAAGAATTTTAATATATTTTATTTTGTAACACATTTAATATAGAAGTTGTTAAATGTTTTTAATTTGTTGAGAAAAATTATTTATTTTATGTCAATGTGTTAATTTAATGTAACTGATCATGTTACACTTCATAAAGCACAATAGCTACATAATATGATAAAATTCGATTTACATTTTGTATCATGAAAAAAATCTTTTTCATTGTTGATAATACCGTAAGTCTTGGCAAGTTTCAGATACATAGAAACACTCTATTACCCACCAGTTTTTTTTTTTTTTTTTTGATTCGGTATTACTACAAATAAAATGAAATTTTTAATGATCGAAGCAATCTGATTGATGGGAAACAAAATAAAAATTGATTGAAAAAAAAGTTTTACCTCACTTTGTTGTCTACGAGTTTTTAGTTTCATTGCATATCGATTTCTTGACTGTATCCATGCGATACATACTTTTTTATTCTATCGTATTATTCAATATTGAATTGATAAAGATTTATAATAATCTTGGTGCCATCATGATTCAATGTGGTACTAAAGGAACAAAGGATTGCAAAATTTAAATTTCTCCATGTGCTTATCTAAAAAATAAAAAAATACATCAACCACACCAAATAATCAATTGATTTGTATTATACTGAAAAAATACTATAACTTAAGCATTTTTACCTAAACGATAGATATGGCTAAAACTGTTTGTCTTCACATAATTCTAAGTAATAGTAAATTAATAATCAAAAAGCTTAGAGTTCGCAATAAATCTTTAAAAACTTTATATTCTGCCTACGATAACACGTTTAGAGTAGTGGTTGGAATAGAGTTTATTGAAATAGCCGGCATTACAGGCCATTAAAAAATAAAAGGTAAAAAAAGTGTTCTCATGACATTTTATTTCTACAACAAAAAGTTAATTAAAAATAAATGTTAAAAAGAGTTTCTTGGATAAATTTTTTATTTTCAAGTTAATAATCAACTTTATAAATTATTTTTACAAATGGCTCCATATGATGCAACCTATGAAGGGAATTTTGAACTTCAAGTTACTAGATGACGAGTCCTCCGTGATGAAGCTTGCAAGTCCAATATTAATCCAGCTGTAAAGAGCAAGTAATTGTTACTGTAATTTTTTAAATTTTTATAAGCGATACATCAAATCTGTAGTTATCTTGTAAATCTTGCTGTACAAGAATAACTACTTTGACCAAATATAACGGACAACAGTTATACATTGTTCTATTCAATGTACGTACATCTGAGCCTGAGGGCATTGTCATCGAAGACTTTAATGTTGATGCTCAGTCCAAGCACAAACAAATTGATTGCAACCAGGGCTATTAATCGATAAATCTTTCCTGTATGGAGCTTAGGTTTGCGCTTAACCTCAATCTTAGTACTGGCTGCTGGTGACTCTCGTGTACCCTGTTGATACCATCTTATACTATCTCATGAAAAAAAACTTCAATTTGTGTTAACCAGGTATTTGCACCAGCAACTTCTTATACAATCTTATAAAACCAAATAATTTCTTTACTGTTATAGTTAATCAGGTTTTATAAGAATTTATCAAGAATTTATCAACAAACAAATTTTTCTGATAAATTAAAAATTCTACAAGAATGTACTTGATATTTTTTCTATTTATAAGAATTTACAAGTATATAATTTACTATTGTTTTTACGAGTTTTCTAATCTCTTATGTTTGAACAAGATTTTATAAGTTAGTAATAACTTTTTTCTATACATTTGTTACAGAATTTACTTGATCTCTTTTCTATTAATGAGAATTAACAAGTCTACTGTACTATTCTCGTTTTTACCAGTTTTTGAGGCTCTTATGTTCGAACCAGATTTCATAAGTTAGTTACCACTTGATGTTCGACAGGTACACAACGAATGCGTTTTGAAACTTTTAAACTTTCTAGTTCGGTTTCACTCTCTATAAAAATTGTATTCCGATAAAACAACTTCTTTTAAATAGATGAGACAGTTGACATGTTTATGTACATAATTAACTTCACTAACTACAGTATACCTGCTGACAAAATTATCTGCACTTCGCGGTTGATATCTCCGCAGATCATATACTTTTTACACGTGTTGACAGGTAAAGTGAAATTCGGAAGTAGAGCACTGTCAATCGTATCGTAAGACAAATACCCATCGCAATACTTAATGTATAGCCAAATCTCAGAAGACCAAACACTGATAGATAATAGTTACTTATATTATGACGCTGGGACGAATTTTACACGGACCGGCACGCAAACGCACAAGCCCAACGTGTGACCGCAAGCACGTGCTTATGTGCTATGAGAGTAGAGTTGAACAGTGTACCTATGTATATCCATCATTTACATCGCTTCGCCCAGATGCGTAAGTGCCCCCTCCTCTCATGTCTTCGAGAGCGAGTTGGCCTCCGAAATTCTCCGTTATTTTCCTTCTTCTATCTCCTCTTATGCCCTTTTGTCTTCTAGGGGAGTGGTCCTCACGCACCTGTCCCACGCGGGGAGGTTAGTTTTTAGTCGGTAGGCACATCGGGTGAATCCAACACTACCACCGGATTAGCTGGGGTGTCTATGAAGATTTTTCCCTCCCCGCTCCATCAAACAAAAAAAAAAAAAAAAAAAAAACCATCATTTACCTGTTACCTATATAGGTAGAAAGTAGCCACTCTGTAGACTGTAGGTACTATAATATATAGTTGTAGACAGCGCTGAGACTTAAGCCCTGTTCACACGTAACAGAATGACAAATGACGAATGCATAAGGCCGAAATCACAAGTAGACAAAGGACAAATGAACCTCTCTCTCATTCTCATGATGAGGTCTTCATTCGTCGTTCGTTATTTGTCGGCTTTATTCATCCATGTGTGATTTCGGAGAGTGTAAAAGAAGAGAGTGGCAAATCCGAATATCATTTCTCACCTACTGATCTTTCAGAGAAATTGTAGCTTATAACAACAGAATCATTTAATTTACACATCAGCATGAAAAGTGAATTAAAAAAATTTTTCACAAGTTATTTTATATTATGTTATCATATTGATGTTTTTTAAAAAACTACTTAGTTATGTAGAATCATCGTCAGTCTTAAAAAAAAAATTTGATATTACATATAAATGCTTATTAAATCTTGTTTGATTCACGATGGTAACTACTTATAAAATCTTATAAAAGTTTCCAGAACCGAGTGTTACGAAATTTGTTACAGAATTAGTTGATATAAATTCTTGTAAAAGTTGTAACTATTTAAACTTATATATATTGCTTCGAAAACCCTAAATAAAGTTGAAGCATTAGAAAAATTATTTTAACCGAAATATAGTTTAACGTTCAAATAAGGAGTGATACTCATAAGACCCTGTATAGTTTGTTGTGTCCGTAAAAAATTTTTAAAAAGTATTAATTTTGTCTAAACTCTTTCCTATAGGTTGAAATTTTCTTAGAACATACATATATATTCAGATAAATTTTTAGAAACTTTGCACCAGAAATTCCTAAATAAATCTAATTCATCTTGAAACTTCATTTGTCTGTAAAATCTTATTAAATCTCATTAATTGTTTACTCGGTAAAACACCATAAGTTACATAAAAAATTTTTTATAAGAAAAAACTGTATTGAACATATAAAATTTGTTACAGAAAAAATATGTAAATTCTTGAAAATATGTTCATTTATAAGTTGCACCAGGTACTTATTCAATCAGATAAAATTTATTGTTGATAATACTAATAAAATCTGAATGAATACTGTATTTTGGTTAACATCATACAATCGTTTAAACATTTAATTGGATCTTTCTCTTACATTCTCATATATGTTAAGTGTCTATTTGAAAAAAAATTAATTATTAGAAAATTCTCTTAAAAACTTATACAATTTTTTTCATACAATATATTTCTAATAAAAACTAATAAAAATTCTATTGGTCTAATTTTTTTACTGATAGAGATTTCAATTATTTTATAAGATTCTACAAGGCCTTGTGAGACGATATTAACAGGGTATGATGTCCACAAATTTGATTGTTATTGCAATAATAGGTAGTAGTTGGAAGAACAACCTGTAAATTAAAGGGTAATATGTAATTTTGCAAATAAAACAAAGTTTGTAGATATCACATACACAATAATTCGTTAATTTTACTGTATCCAGCGATCTCAAAAGTGACTGCCAAACTTGCGGGAAATTTAAATATGTAAAAAAACGCTAGAAAATATTTCTCAGACACTTACGATCTAATGCATTAATAATTAATTATTATTCAATAGACACAGATTTATAATGTCAGAATAATTTTTTGACCTTTTATTTATGAGAAATATTAGTTAAAAGCACTCATTACTAAAACTCGTTAAAGTCAGTATAAATCGTATTTTAGCATCGTAAAAGGTGTGGTAAAAAAAGATTGTAATATAATATTATTATATTGACGCCCATCAATAAGTTTTATTTTAATTTATTGATAATAATAACATACAGATGTATTAGCTAGTAAAGTGATGCAGTAGTGCACTGTTTTATCCTACGTGCAAGATTGATTACCATCGCAGTAATTGGCTGGCACGATATCGACATAAAATCTAGTGAAATCTAGTACTTTTTTTAAACGCTCAAATTAACAAGTGCTATATATATATACTTTAAGGTAAATGGAAGCTACGTTATAAGTTACTACTTTGATTAATTTCTCGTTTGAATTCGACTTCTCGATTTAAATTCACGTAATACCATTTATTATTAAAAAAACTTACGCAAACTACAAAAATAAGAAGTGCGCTCCGGACTTTTCAATATTATGTAAATTATAGGATTAATTGATTATCACCCAAAGACTATCAACAAACATAAATTATGCGCAATGAACCTACAATTTTTTAAACAATAATACCCTTAACTTTTACACTAATGTCATTCACTACAAAAAAACTTGTGCTTCGTACTTCCCGTTTTTGATTAATAACTTTAATAATTATTTACCATACGCTAAAGCAGTTTTTAAATATAAGGTTAAAATAAAAAAGAAATTTTTTTGGCGTATAGGAAGCTAGTGAAATTTACTCGCTGTAGCGGGAGAAATTTTTGGATTGAAAAAGAAGTGATTTTTTTTTATTTACGTAATATTTATTTCTGATTCCGACGACTATACACAAAAGCACGTTAGTTTGTACCCTGGAAAATAGGAAAAAACAGAGTCCCTACGAGCGAGGCTTCATTGACGGTGCCCAACTGGAATAGCTAGACTCGACCCAGTAGCAGCAGCTCCAGCGGTCAATTTTTCACCTTATACGCCTTACGTCACACACGCGTACCTTGCGTCCAACCAAGCTGTTCAATACTTTTCTATAAATTTACCGTAAATTTTGTCTTGCTAATTTTTTTTAAAATTTTTTTATTTTATTTCATTCTTTTAAATAAAAAGTATGTCAACAATGGCACGGAGGAAATGTATAGTAATGGTGATTGCCAGTTTTCACCGCTTATTACGCTGATATAAACGTTTAGCCGTTTGTAACAATTACGCATTGTTAAAGGGGTTGAATTTTTCACGATAATTGACGCGTTCTATACAAATATACTTATAATGCAAATTATGTACGTATCTGGGATTGAAAAATTGTTAAGCTAATAAAACGACGATCTTATTTTTAAAAATACTTTTATCTGATGGTCAATAAAATAATGTGCTGGTTGGACGTCGTAATGATTGAAACTACGAGCGTATTATACTATTGTAAATTTAAGCAATATTTGTAAATATGAAAAAATATATATGTAAGTAGCAAACACATACTACATTTACCATTTGATATTACATATTACATTAACAAATAATAATTTTACAGTTGCAGCACTATCGTGCAATTACAATTATTCTTTTAACTTACTTTTTTTTAATTTTTTTCATCCGCTAATTATCAATTCTTAAAATGCATTACTTTTAATATAGACGTTTGTTAAGTACTTGCAAAAGCTGGGTGTAAAAAATCTACGATACGTGTTTGTAAAATTATCATAGTTAATTTGAACAAATTACCAGTGCAGCTGACTTTCAGGTGTAGCTAGTGCATGTACAAACTATGGGTATATATATATAGGTGGTATTCTGCCATGAGTGGCCAATTTTGTATCTAGAGCTCATGCCACTCCAAGAAATTAAAATTAAAGGTTAAAATTATATGAAGTTATGTTAAAAGGCTTAAACTTTCTAGAAAAAAAAATTTTCAGTTGATATCTTGACTCCTTAATACGATAATTAAGAAAATTTTGTCGTAATATCATATTGTCAAATTTTCTTTATCCGATAGGGTTTAATTCTAGCTTTTATTTCATGTGGGTTAGAAGACTTTAACTATACTAGCAGCTTAACTACACGCGTCAAAAGCATACGTATTGTTCTCAAAATTTTACTGAAATTGACTCATACAAAATACCGTTTATCTTTTGACCCAAAAACTTTGTAGTAAAATTTCTCTGGATATTTGTTGTGGACGGTATTTGAGGTATAACTACTATGGAAAATAATTTTTCCAACCAACCTTTTCCAACGATTCTTCAAGGCATTTAGAGCCAGTTACGCCAGGATCACCATATTATACTCTACAACAAACACCTAACGCGATTCAACACGAAATTTTCCAAATAGCGCGTATACAATATTTTATAGTAATATATTTTAGTAAAATTTCAAAATTCCTTTTGTCGCCGCGGTACAAGTGGGTAAGCTACATGTGAATTAAATGTTTCAATCTAGCTTAAATGAAAAATGTAGTCAAGCACCATCAATTACAAACGGGTTTGGTTAATCTAGTGCAGCCTGGGACATGGACTAAAATTTTACAGGAGAATCACCATACACGTATAGCCCGAAATAATTGCTTCAACTCGAGCTCTAACTTGCTATTTCAATATCTATTAAACTTACTATGCTTTTAATACAAGATACGGAATATAAATAAATGTATATGCTAAAGAGGGTGATTTCCAACAGACACTTAGGTGTTGAGAACAAATCATATTTATTAATTTGTTAATTAGTTAATATATTAATATATGGTATGTGGGTATCCATTTGCCTATCTACATAATGTGAAATGGTACTTCTCCCATTTTGGGCATTTTCGAGTGGCTGCTGTGTCTTCATTAGGAAAAATAGTGCTTGTCACTACTGTGCATCTAACCACAACGGTCCCAATAGTCCCATCAGCGTTGCTTCACAAGCGCTCACAGGCCCAGCAACCACCCTGGAGAGATGTACATTTTAGACGGAAACCATAAATTTTTTGTGTAGACGTAGTGCAGCTGCTCAATAATTAATTATACAAAAAAATTACTAATGACAGATATTATTGATATTATTATTATTATTATTATTATTATTATTATTATTATTATTATTATTATTATACGGTTAACAATATGACCACTTTGCTTGAACTCGTCGTAATTACGAAAAATATATGTAATAAAAAAATTGTAATATTATTTGCTTATATACCAAAGAGTTGTCTTTATTCTGCATCACTACTTTCGAGTTGCAGGGCTCAACTGCAAAATGATTATTTTACAAATTGTATTGTTTTGATAAAGAAATTATTAATTTTTGTACATCCGCTCGTTTTTTAAGAATTACTTCTTCTCTAAATCGGTCTTCAAAATATTTAAACGGTTCAGCATAATCTACCCCTGGATTCTGTTAGGTTTAGCCTAATGTCATTTTTGTTTGTGATAATATATTCCATTATAATATACAGTAGTTACGGATAATCGCAGATAATTGCTTATCAAAAAACGAACATCAGGGTACAAGTGTGTCAACCATCTTCAATCAGATATTGGAACGCACTAATTAATAATTTAATTCAGTCATGTACTTATACCATATACTTGATACATACTTTAACACTCTAATAGCATAGTCAATTATTGAATAGTCTCTACAGATACACTGATATAAGTACCAAAAATTGTATAATATTATTAAACTTGTTTTAGATAAATTCACGATATTTTTTGTAATGACATCTTGACACATTAATTATTAACATAGTTATTTGCTTAATCAGTATTGAAAAAGTTATGAAAATTTTAGCAAAGTAATATAATCATCAGATAACATGCACACTAATTGCTAGATATAGTTATCACGTATGAATTTAAATATCGTCATCGAGAAATCACTCATTTTTTCCGCTGATAAATATTAGAGTAATGATTGAAACACAATAGTAAGTTTGTCTTTTGTAAGTTACCGTATGTTATAAAAATACTGATAAACTGTTATAAATAACCTCTGGGATTAAATTATACAATTGTATGGGCCTTTTAAATAAGGCGTACAATGAGATTGTAGGAATATAATATTAAATCATAATTGTCCGACTTTAGGCGTTTTTTTTATTTTTAAATATTTACTACGGTATCAGTATGAAAAACAAAGTTCGCAACTGGTGCGTATCCTACCAGGGCAAGCTAAAAGGAGTCCCTTGGGTCAAGGGTTTGTCCTGCACCATCAGGTACGGAAACTACTATTCATTATTTCTTCTATGTTACGTAAAGTCCAAAAAAGCTAGAATCAAATGTAAATTGAATAGAATTTTTTTAAATTCCAAAAATGTTTTATTATGTACTTTTCCAGCAATTCTGAAGCCTTAAATAGGAGTTTTGCAATGTCAATTGGTTTGGCACATTATATACTCATCAGATGCCTTCATACATTATGGCTACTTAGTCGACAATTTGAAATACCATCGAGATTTGGTGCATTATAGTAAACAGCTTTTTTTATCAATACAAATGCTATGTATTGGCATCGATAATGTGGCTGAATCACAATTCACGATGTTGGCGTTTATTACAGAATACGAATCGCTTAATTTTAAGTTCCAAAAAAGTGGTCACGTCAAATTACATCATTTATCTCGGACAATTCAAAACTGTCAAAAGTCGGTTTCACGATTGAAAAGTTTTGTGCTTTTGAAAGCTGTATCTGTTTTGACATGTGTAGATATAATAATATTATGTAAATCGCAGAAAAAGGATGTCATTTCCACTGAAGCTCGTGTTTAAAATTTTTCCCTATAACATTACATGAAATTTCGAGCAAATTGACCGCTATCTCGATGGTATGCCTCAAAAAAACTTTTATTTAAAAATTGGGGACAAAACTGGAATATTTTTTGGTTAATTTTATTATATATTTTATGAACTTTGCGCCTGGTGAATCACTTTATGTAATAGGGCAACAAAATACTTAGGGCCACGTCTAGAACAAGCACCAGGCGGGAGGAATCTGGGAAGCAGGACCAGAGATGAGTAGAGAGATTGCTAACGCCAATGCTACGGCGTGAGACAACTTTTTTCCACTGATCGGGGCGACCCGCCGCAGCCAGCCGTCGAACCAAGGCGCACATTTTTCGAGAGTGCGAGACTCGTATCGAAGAGCGTGCGCCTACAAGAAGAGAAGTGGATTCGCGTGGAGATGAGCATATAGGCGCACATTTTGGCGACACGTAGAAGGGGTATACCGAATGTGTGCCTACCAGGGGTCGTACTATGTAAGTATTTTTCAGTACATCGGCCTATGTTATAACATAGGCCTGCAAAGCAAAAAAAAGTTATATGGTACGGACCCAGGAGAGGAGTGGAAATGTTAACTATAGCTATATATCTGAGCGCACAGCCAAAGCAAGCGACGACATGAGTTTTTCTCTTTTGATTGCAACCGAGTAAGTATATGCATTATATATTTAACTTACTCTTGCTCTCTCGCTCTTGCTTGAATGTTATCTATCAATCTTACATTAGAGTAAATCGTGAAACTAAATGCTCATAATTATATGCACAGAATTTAATATCAAAATTTCTTTTTTTTTCCGTACGTTAATACTTTATTTGAAATCTAGTATTATTTTGAAAAAATGTTCAGCTAATTTTTTTAAGGATGTCAGATCAACTATAACCACTGTTTAATTATTTTTCCTCATCATAATTGTTATGAACTGTAGGACAAGCCCCGGAGGTTATCGACGAACATATGTGACTTTAAGATCTACTTCCCTCGAAGTTCCGATAGCTAAGGTAGCAAGGGCTTATGCCACCACTAGTCTTGTTTTGCTATCTGAGAATCGATTCCAACTGTCGGCAAATTTTTTTTTTTTAACGTGATTAATCATTCTAGTTTATTTCCTTTTTATTTGTTTTATTACAATTTATAAATAATATTAACAAACCCTTTTCTCCCTATACGTCAAAATACATTTTTCTAATAATAATTATATTAAATAATTTCATAAGCTGATACTTATCGTTAGCATGGCCATTTCGGAATTTTATAATAATTAAATAATTTCTTAGGATATGAGTATAATTCTTACAATTAAAACTCCCAAGAAATTATGAACACAACTCATAATATAAATTATTAACACTTCTACATAATTTTCATTAATTTTTAGTTTGTTTTTTTTTCTAAGAAATGATTAAGCTGTTCTGATCGATATTTTTATCTATCTATACAATAATCATAATCTTCGAAGGCACAAAAAAACTTACATAAAACTCCCTAAACATTTATTTTCCGTCTTTTGTTGTAAAAAAATTTTAGGTATAGCAGCTATACTTGTTGTGTTGATTAAATATGTAATTTCAATGTCAATTACATAATGTTGGTTCCAGACCAAACTTTTAATTAGCGTATGTAAATATCAAAACTTGATACCTTTGAAAATTATGCAACAAAAATCTGAACAGTAATGAAAAACAGATCTTTTTCTTAAGGTTTAGTGCATAAGCACATGATCAGTAAAAGCTAATTTAGGAGTGAGAATAAAAACTCCAAAGTCAGGTGTTAGTTTGAGCAACGTTTCGTAATCATAGAAACAATTGAGAGCAGAACGGCACGTTCAACAAACACCGTAATGAAAAACAGATCTTATATATCAAGTTAACTGTTACGTTACTTAAAATTTTTACCTGGTAGTAACAACCACTTGTCACTTACATTATGAATTTCAAAAAAATAAAAGTTTAAAGCTTGAACATTATTTTCGATAATTTATAAGATCGTTTTTTAAATTGTTAAAATTTATAAGTGTTAATAATTTATAGGCATGTGACTCTAATGCTTGTTGGTAAATTAGAATTCAATACGTCCAATAGGTATACAAGCGAACGTCGATACACTTTAATCATTGCATCAATAGGCGCATATGTACAGATGGCGGTACTCTTCATACAAGCACTCTCTATTACCATCCATACATGCCCTTTCTCAATATATAAGATATAGAAATAACTTACGGTGCGAGTGAATGCACAGCTCCTCGGTAGCTCAAGTGGTAGAGCAACTGTCTAGTAAACAGGAGGTTGTGTGTTCGATCCGCACCCGGGGAGAATTTTTTCTCGTTCTGAATTATTTTCTCCAAAGGAAAATTTCTTGAAAAAGAAATTATGTGGATTTGTATTGTCAAGTTATTTCTATATCTTATGTATTGAGAAAGGGCATGTATGGATGGTAATAGAGAGTGCTTGTATGAAGAGTACCGCCATCTATACATATGCGCCTATTGATGCAATGATTAAAGTGTATCGACGTTCGCTTGTATACCTATTGGACGTATTGAATGTTAATAATTTATATTATAAGTTGTGTTAATAATTTCTTGGGAGTTTTAAATGTAAGAATTATACTTACATCCTAAGAAATTATTTTGTTATTATGAAATTCTGAAATGGCCATGCTAACGATGAGTATCAGCTTATAAAACTATTTAATATAAGTAGTAGTGAAAAAATGTATTTTGATGTAAAGGGAGAAAAGGGTTTGTTAATATTATTTATAAATTTCAATAAAACATAAATAAAAAGAAAATAAACTAGAATAATGAAGCACGTTAAAAAAAAAAATTTGCCGACAGTTGTAATCGATCCTCAGATAGCAAAACAAGACTAGTGGTGGCATAAGCCCTTGCTACCTTAGCTATCGGAACTTCGAGGGAAGTAGATCTTAAAGTCACATATGTTCGTCGATAACCTCCGGGGCTTGTCCTACAGTTCATAACAATTATGATAAGGAAAAATAATTAAACAGTGGTTATAGTTGATCTGACATCCTTAAAAAAATTAGCTGAACATTTTTTCAAAATAATACTAGATTTCAAATTAAGTATTAACGTATGAAAAAAATAAAAAAAGAAATTTTGATATTAAATTCTGTGCATATAATTATGAGCATTTAGTTTCACGATTTAATCGAATGTAAGATTGATAGATAACATCCAAGCAAAAGCGAGAGAGCAAGAGTAAGTTGAATATATATAGCATATACTTGGTAGCAGTCAAAAGAGAAAAACTCATGTCGTCGCTTGCTTTGGCTGTGCACTCAGATGTATAGCTATAGTTAACATTTCTACCCCTCTCCTCGTAGGCACACATTCGGTATACCCCTTCTACGTGTCGCCAAAATGTGCGCCTATATGCTCATTTCTACGCGAATCCACTTCTCTTCTTGTAGGCGCACGCTATTCGATACGAGTCTCGCTGTCTCGCACTCTCGAAAAATGTGCGCCATGGTTCGACGGCTGGCCGCGGCGGGTCGCCCCGATCAGTGGAAAAAAGTTGTCTCACGCCGTAGCATTGGCGTTAGCAATCTCTCTACTCATATCTGGCAGGATCCGAGGGACTTATTGCGCCTGCCCTGGTTAACTGCGCAATAGGTGCAAACTCTATTGTTCCTACCGAGGTCGTAGTAACCATCGAAAGGTTTAAAAAAGTGCCCAACGAAGGAATAGTAGTTTTTGTCGGATAAGAGCCATGGTCTCTGGTGCTATTTTGCAGCTAGAGGGATCTGCGAAGCAGGACCCAAGGGACGTAAGGTAGCTACGGTGCGATGGTGCTTATATGGCAAATCCTATATTTCTCTACCTCTGGCGTTTTTAAGAGGCTCGTATACCCTTGGTAGGAAAAATAAGATTCGCCACATCGCACCATGACTACCATATGTCCCTCGGGTTCTGCTTCGCAAGTCCTTTGGGCCTCAAAATAGCCCCAGAGTGAGAATGGCACTTATATGACGAAAAATACCATTTCCTACCTCGAGCGTTTTGAGAGGTTGGTGTGCTCGCGGTAGGAAAAATGGTGTTCGCCACATAAACTCCATACCACAGGGGCAACCTTACTGACCCTTGGGCCTGCTTCGAGGAACCCTCGAGCCGCAAAATAGCCCCAAAGGCGATGGCGCTTATCCAACGAAAACTACCATTTCTACCCGTAAGTGGAAAGTATTTACAAAGGCTCAGACGATGGCCCAAGGACAAAGATTTTGCGTCATCGGTTACAAAAATAATGTCACACAGAAATGTTACTTGCACTTGCATGCGCTGATAGTCGTTTTTTATTATTACTTTTTTTTTATCCTCATTGCAGTTAAAGGATATATACAATTTGATTTCCGCCCTCGAGTGTTTTTGAAGGAGCTGAAACTACCCGCTGATGCTAGCCGCTGTACTGTATGGAAGGGTCTACAAAAAAATTTATTCGTACCAATCTTATACAGAAATAAATATACACAACAGGGCCTAATACGTTCCTTAACTAAGACTTAAGAAAACTATAGACACCCAAACCACGCAGAATAATTTTAAACAACAGTTTGTTCCTGATAAAGTAATAAAACAGCTAAAAAGTACGCTTTTTCACCCTAAATTCTTTATAACTTTTGTCCAAATAATGATTAAGAGGTCTAACACGTCTTAAATTGTGTATTTTCTTATATCAGATAAAACAAAATGCGTTCAGTTGACGCAGAAAAATTATAAACAAAAGTTTGTTTATAATAATGCGTCGGAAATGACGAAAAAGTGCGATTATTCGCACTGAAAGCCTTATAACTTTTAAAAATAATGACTGATGAGTCTTACACGTCTTAAATTATGTATTTTTTTATATCAGATAAAACAAAAAGCGTTTAGGTGACGCAGAAAAATTATAAACAAAAGTTTGTTTATGATAATGCTTCGGAAATGACGAAAAAGTGCGATTATTCGCACTAAAAGCCTTATAACTTTTTTCAAAATAAAGACTAATTAGTTTTACAACACTTAAATTGTAGATTTATTCATAAGAAACAAAAGTGTGTGCTTTTTATCAACGCAGAAAAAATATAAAAAAAGATTCAATATATTGGAGCGTAAAAACCAGCTAAAAAATCTACGTTTTCGCATGGAATTGCTTACCAGTTTTTTTCAAATGATAATTAAAAGTTCTGACACGTCTTAAATTGTGCATTTTCTTATATTAGATAAAACAAAATGCGTTCAGTTGACGCAGAAAAATTATAAACAAAAGTTTGTTTATAATAATGCGTCGGAAATGACAAAAAAGTGCGATTATTCGCACTGAAAGCCTTATAACTTTTCAAAATAATGACTGATGAGTCTTACACGTCTTAAATTGTGTATTTTTTTATATCAGATAAAACAAAATGCGTTCAGGTGACGCAGAAAAATTATAAACAAAAGTTTGTTTATGATAATGCTTCGGAAATGACGAAAAAGTGCGATTATTCGCACTAAAAGCCTTATAACTTTTTTCAAAATAAAGACTGATTAGTTTTACAACACTTAAATTGTAGATTTATTCATAAGAAACAAAAGTGTGTGCCTTTTATCAACGCAGAAAAAATATAAAAAAAGATTCAATATATTGGAGCGTAAAAACCAGCTAAAAAATCTACGTTTTCGCATGGAACTGCTTACCAGTTTTTTTCAAATGATAAGTAAAAAGTCTTTTTTTTTTCTATACTAAACAAGATGCGTTTAATGGACGCAGAAAAATCATAAACAACGGTTAGTTTATGATGAATCATTTAATTTGATGAAAAAAGTCGTTCATTTGCCCTTAATTCTTTATAACTTTTTGTTAAATAATGATTGATGAGTCTTATACTTCTTACAGTATAGAATTTTTTGAATTAATAAAAATTTATAATTTTCATCTAAGCAATGATTGATAGGTCTGACACTGCAAAAATTATAGATCTTTATATAATACATAACGCAGAAAAATAATCCATACATGGTTTGTTTGTAATAAATTGTCGTTCATGCTCTAAAATTATTATCGTTGTACAAAATACTTGATAACTTTTTGTAAATTAAGGATTGACGTATAAGACGAGGTGTGAATTGAAAATTAAATAAAATGAAATAAACGATATAACACTGATGCATAATCGTTGTACAAAAATTTCTGGTTATAATGCAATGTAGTTTACATGTAGGTATTTTTGACGTACGTCTGTTGAATTTGAATTTGTATTAAACTTTAAATAATGGATCTAAAAATTTTTTACTTGTCACTTATAATTTACGTAACTCACTCGATCTCTAATGGAACTTGAGTAGTTTAGTTGACGAGGAAACGTTGTACTTAAAGATCATCCCAATTATCCGTCAAAAATGGCTTAATTACAATGCTTTGTTACGTACGATATGCTGGGCATATCATACTGACTCACCCTACAAGCCAACGCTAGTAAAGGACACCAATAGGGGAAACGAGCTTATATAAGGCCCTGCGAGACACGAATCGGGGCACTCGAGCGTCTTTTAGGCAAGACACCGAACGATAAGTTGAAAACACCGCGCGAAACACACACGCCTCTGCCTCTCAGAAGCTAATAAATAATTGACCAACGAGTTGAGTTCTTTTCGTGACGCACCTCCTTACCAGCTTCTTTATCCTACGTAACAGTTTCCTTGAAATAAATATGGAAGTGGAAATGGTAAATAAATAAGTCCGTATTTTTATTTAATAACAGTGAAATTTTATTTGTTTTAAATTAAAGGATTCAATAGAGTTGACAAAGTGATTCTATAATTTCTTTCAAACCTTAACTATAATTGCATCAAAGATTACAAAATGTATTATGACGGTTTAATTTACATCTAAATCGGATTGATTTGTAAATATATATGTTGTGCTACTAAAATTTTCAATAATATATGTTAAATTAATGAGGCTCAATTAATGCAACACATACAATTTTCAGCTTTTTTTTATTTTTGATTGAGATCTTACTGATTACAAAAATTTTATTCGTGACTCTGAATATTTTTTCTTCATCGAAAAATTGACATTCTGCACACACTTGAGAAGGGGCACTATTGGCACATATATAGGGACACTATTTGTGAAATTACTTTAACACCGTTTCCCTTGAAGTATATTTTGTTTTTTCTCTAGATTTGTGGAATACATTTTTTTGGATATAATTTACTAAAAAAAAATATATGTACTTTTATGCAATTCTTTTTACGCAAGGAAAAGACATTATTTACGACATATTGTTTTTGTGTTGACTACATGAATTCATTCTTTTTGGTTCAAATCATACTATGGTTTTAAACTGTATAACACTTTTTTGGTAGGTTCGATCAGTTATATACATTATTTTTATAAGCCTATCCACAATGTGTTAATAAGTTATATAATAGTCGCATGAAGCTAGCATTATTAATAATCATTCCTTGTATTACAATAGGAACTTGTTATTGAGCATTAACAAGTTTTATAAATCTAATATTGTTTAAGGTAACATGTAGTTTAAATAGTAATAATTAAAAACAATCATATTTTTTATATAAATCTTTTTTCATTTTTAACAGTTTTTTTTGTCTCATTAGATCGTTAACAATAAATTACACTCTATAATTACCGTTACACTGTTAGGCATCTATCTCTTTGTAGCCTATGGGAAGGGGTTATGTAGCATGCTACGGGCACTTTTATTTTTTTAAATTACTTATTTTATCGGAGAGCATAAAATTAGTGAATTTTTTGTCTTTTTATTTTTGAGGGTTTACCTTTTATACATGGCTTGGTACTCTTTGGCTTTTTCTTACTCTTCTTTTGGGCAATAACAAACGTAAAGCAGAAGAAAATTCTAGTAAAAATAAAATTCTACTAAAAATAAAATACTACTATCTGTTAATTCATGATAAATATTTTTTTCGGTCTCTTCTTCCTCTGCTAAATTAAGGGGGCTCCTTCGCGAAAGTCCCCAAACAGAGATATATTATTTCTTGTAAATAAAAGTCTACTGAATTTAATGGTGGTCTAAATTATATTTCGAATGGGTCAAAATTTTGAGAAATCCGAGCTCAAAGTTGTAACTATTAGCACGTGTTCCTATGGGGCAGCGTGAAAAACAATTTGTTTTCGTTTATAATAAACCTAAATTAAAAGTCCCAGCAGACTGAATATATATGTTTTGTAGATAAAGTCTTCCTCTGTAATATGCTGTATTAAAAATTGTGGATAAAGGACCATTTTAGCGAGATATTTGTGATGGAAATAAATAAATAGTGTCCGGGAGGTCAGGAGGTCACGTGGGTAGCAGACGTACTTGTTCACGACATATATATACCATATACCTATACATTACATTGCTATACTACACCAACACAGGTGGTCTGGTCTGGTCGTCTGGTGGTGTACCCTCGTATGCACTAGACTGGTCAAAACAATAATTAATTTTTCGTACAAAGTTAAACTGCACACATAAATATCATTTTTCCCACTTCATACGTTATTAAAAATATCATAATGATTTTCAGACACATTTGTTTATTGAAAAAACTAAACTTTATTTTTTGTTTGTCTTTGACCTCAGCAGTAGTCGTTGGAGCCCCCTTAAATGTTTCTTCTTTTGTTGGTAGTATTACACAATTTTTTTCGTCTGGCACCTTATTATTTTTAATTGTTTCTTTTACTTTAAAATTACTTAATACTTCAGCATCAACAGAGTTACTTTCGGTTTTGACATTTATAAATTAAGGCTGTTTAAAATAGAGATTTGGTTCTCTCTTTTTACCTTTTCCTCTTTTCTTCCACACTTCTTTTTCTTGCTTTACTGTAAATTTTCATTATTTATAAGGTATTTCTTCATTTTCTTTTGTACTATCTTCTGATAACATGTTTTTGTTTTTTTTCTGTCTTGTCGTCGTGAGATCATACTTTCTTTCTTTTATTTTACCTTGTAAAATTGTCTCACTTTTTTGTATTAATCGAGGGATTGGAATCTTTTCTTGTTTGTTTAAAATTTGATGTTTAAAAATTTTAAATCCATTTTCAGCCACAGCGTTACTATCCCTAGATATACCAACTGCCGACCACAACGAAAAATAAACAAGAAGATATTCTGTCTCATAACTTATAAACGAATACGAATAAAATTTTTTTTTCAAATCAGTTGTTTTGCCCCCATCTATTAGTTGTCGTCTGTACACGATTTAGAACGAGTCCATTCATAAATTACAATAATCAAGTACCCGGGAAGTGCCTGGAAAGTACCCGCCAAGTACCCGGAAAGTACCCGAGGAAGTGCCCGGGAAGTACCCGAGGAAGTGCCTGGTAAGTACCCGGTAAGTGCCCGGGAAGTACCTGCCAAGTACCCGGAAAGTACCCGAGGAAGTGCCCGGTAAGTACCCGGTAAGTGCCCGGGAAGTACCTGCCAAGTACCCGGGAGGTACCCGCCAAGTGCCCGGGAAGTCCCCGCGAAGTACCCGCCAAGTACCCGAGAGGTACCAACCAAGTACCCGGGAAGTACCCGAGGAAGTGTCCGGGAAGTACCCGCCAAGTGCCCGGGAAGTACCCGAGGAAGTACCCGCCAAGTGCCCCGGAAGTCCCCGCCAAGTACAATACAGTCGGGTACTTCCCGGGTACTTGCCGGGCACTTCCTCGGGTACTTCCCGGGCACTTGGCGGGTACTTTTCGGGAACTTTCCGGGTACTTGATTATTGCAATTTATGAATGGACTTGTTCTAAATCGTGTACAGACGACATACCCGGGAACGTAAGCAAGACATACCTAACAACAATATTTTTGACTGAGAGGTCGACTATTTTTGCAAAAATACTATCGTGTAGAGTGAAAAAATCCCTACTGATATGGTATTTTACTTTCATTCGAGGTAACATTGCTTAAGTATAAAAATTTAAAGACGTTTTTGTCCAATATGAGAGTGAGAAAGACAGTAAGCGCGTGATGGATAAACAACTGACAACATAAGGAGCAGACAATATTTACCTTAAGGTAAAAATTTTTATATCCAACCTTCAAGTTACCAGCAGTAGCTGACGCTCTTGCGTGCGCACATGGATATAGTTCTCACTGCTTACCGACTAAGCTCCAATAACAATGTGGCAACGTCGCGAGTTCATGCGGGCGCGCTATAGCTTTCCAACCCCATTTAGGGGTAGTTTGGAACGTATTTTCAATCAGCTCCCATTTAAAAGCTATTTGCCCGTAAAGAATTAATTCCAACGGGGTTCGCGTCAGAAAAAATCGCTCTACACGCGGTTCTCGGGAAATGCCACCGTTACATATCATGCTGTATAACATTTTCTCAAAGTCATTCGTTGCATTCTTACGCTTTTCACTGTTAAAGTCTATATATTCCTTTAACCACGGACTTTGGTTGAACTGTAAAACTCTATGAACTTTTTTTATGCGAAGACCATGGCTAACGGCTTGTTTGAGCGCGCGATAGTGGATCACATATCTTTGTTTATCGTATAGTGTAGTCATCAATTTTTTTTGCTTGGACGCTGGAGGTGCGATGTGCTCAGCACAGAAAGGTAGATCCTTATGGGCATTGTGAAGAGTCTTAGGATATTCAAGGTCTACTTCAAGTATGTAACTTATTTCTCCATCATCTGCCACGTTCAAAATACCAACTGAACTAACATTTTGAATTCATTTAAAGCCTTCATAAGGCAATGGTTTGGTCATAGCCCATCCATACAAATTATTAACATCATAATACATTAAATATTTATCACTTTTATTAGCTTCATAGCCTTCTTTCATGTACGAATTATTGGCCTTGGCATACCGATTGCAACATTGGCTTATACCACCACGAATTCCACGCTCGATGAACATAACCATATCTATGTCAGTCAACAGTTCCAATTTTACCTGTAATTATAATTTTATTTATATAAATTATATATGTGTAACGATCTTAATACTTTGCACATATTACTCACATTCGTAAATTTCAACATCGCGTCCCATGTTAAGCCAGGCGTTGTGTAATAATGAGCTGGATCTAAATAATATGCCTCAAGACAATTATTTTTAAAGTTTTCAAATATTTCAACTAGTAACAATACATCTGTCTTTAAATATAAGTCGGAATACTACCCAAGTGTTTGTATGTTGAAAGTATTCCAAATATTTATAGCATGTTCATATTCTTCATCACTGATATGGGCTTCGAGTAAGCTGCTGTAGAAACTTTCTTTTGATGGGCAGCCTACGTTCCTTAAGTTTTTGAAAAGAAGATGTATAATCGTAAGGGTACACACCTTTTTTTAAAAATAAATTTATTTGATCTGTAGTGTAATGATCATCATTTGAAAATACTGTTTCCAATTTTTAATTCCTTTAAATAAGATGACAATTTATCAAGAGATGAAGTCATAAACTTGAAGGAATCAATAAATCTAAGACTGACATCAGTCCCTTCCACATATTTTGTAAATGAAATGTATTTTTCTTTTGTTTGTGGTAGAAGTTGGATTCTTCCCGAGAAGCATGTAGCAAGTTCTTTTACAAATAAATGTGAATCATATCCGCTCAAGTTGTGAAAAATTATGGGTATCATTCTTGAGTCTTGATAATTAAGATTGCATTTGTTATGAGCGGGACCACGGTATCTAAAATAAAAAATATTGTACGCTTCATGATATAATATGTTTAAAAAAGTACACTTACTTTCCAGTGAGATGACAGTGATCTCTAACTCTTATATCATCCAAGCTAAATGGTTGGTTGCATATGTGACACAAAGAAACTTCATTATATTTAAACTGTTCTTCAAGTGTCAAATTTGTCATTTTTATAGGATTTTTGTATAATTCTTCTAGTTTTAGAGTAAGAAGATACAGAGAACGTACAAACCACTTAGCAGGTGTTTCATCATCGTTTTCGTCACTTTTTCTATAACTCTTATACTCTGATTTGCTATCGTCGTAAGAGCACTTAACAAAATAACCAATACTGAATGCTCCATGACTTTGATAAGCACGACTGCTCTTCGTAGGTTCTAGCAAACACTCAAAGTCTGCATATACAACGAAAGGTACTTTGTTTTTATACGTAAAATTTTTGAATTGTAGTATATCATCTTTCTGATTTCTATTGGGCAGTATAATTTTGAACTTATTTAGAATTTTGCAATCGACTTAAATGCTTTTCTAACTTTTGTTTTGACGAAAAATAGTGAAAGCAACGATCACATATATGTACTACATGTCCATGTTTAGATAATTGTTTACATACCAAGCGGGATAAATTTTTTATCCAAACGTAATGATGTTTGTATTCTTCGTTTAAATGATTATTACCTTCATTCATATTATCATCTTCTTCATGATCTACATAGAAGCTTTCAAGAAGTAAAAGATTCACATGGACTTCTTTTTTATTTATTGTTAAGTGACTGGGAAAAACATTGTATACATCATTCCTCTTTTTAAAAAAATATAAATTCACCGATACTTTGTTTTGGTTTTCGAATTTTCTAATTTGCTTTGGGTCAACAGGAAAATCAATTTCATTAAATTTTAACTCGTTTTCGTACTGAACATAGTTCGAGACCCGATTTGGATTTCTTTTTGTTGGATGTATTGCTGACAGAATAGCCCATTTAAAACACTGAACGTCTCTGTTCACTACATTTACACAAGCATTTTTGTTTTTTATGTAACCTGGAAAATCTATAAAAGAACTACCTCACATAGGATTCAGTTTGTTAATATTCACAACTAAATTTAAAATTGAAAGCAAAGACCAGCCTGATTCTTTGTCACTGAAATCATCCATATTTTTTTGTATTGGCTGTTGTATATTCCCATCAAACCACTCATTCAAGTCTGTTGTCTGGAATATAGCTTGTGATTTTGTGTTAAAGTATTTTAAATCTACATTTTCAAAATTATCTTTAACTATTACATATTCAGCTGCCAATACTGTATTTACTTTTAACGCTTCATATTTACTAAGAGATCGATGGATTCGTTTTACAAACTCATGTTTAGCGTCTTTTAAAAACTTTTTTAGATCTAGGTGTTTTAAATTTACGATCAAAGCTGTCGTAATGCGTTTTTCAAATGCACTATTAACGTCATGTAAATTTACTGATCTATCATCCTGAAGAACGGGAGCTGCTGTCGCTTCTATCATACCTTCATTTTGAACGCTTGTTGTAGGGCCCGTTTCTGTCACACCTTTACCTTGGACGCTTATTGCAAGGCCTGCTTTTTGTATACTTTCTGGTATAAAAATTGCAGGTTCATTTTCGAATGCCTTGACTGCTGCTGTCACTTCTTGCTCACTGTCTGCCACAAAACTTTTACTTTACTTTTAAAAATCTCTTTATTTATTACTTTTGATTACAGAGTATATACATAATTTCATTTAGTGATTAGTATGCTGTATTGTAATTTTTGTGTTAGTTTTAGGTTCAGCTGTTGGCGCTTTTACTCTAAGTTAATACTTTGTTTTTTGATTTTATAAATTATGAACGATATATAAATGTTACTTATTATGGTTTGTGGGTTTTGTGAAAAAGGATTTGGTAAAAAACACATTAATTTTGTTTGGCCTTACTTACTAGAGCTTAAAACTAGGTAACAAGAGAACTTACTGACTAGCGTATTGCTGCTCCTGATGGTCACTGCGCAGCAAATGGTGGGGTAGTTTGTGTTTGATTTTAAATGGTGCATTTTCTTTGTTATAAAATTTAAAGTCTTCGAGGGCGTCTGCCTTGTGCAACTGATATTTGTAAAAATAATTGGTGTGATCAAGTACTATTTCTTTGATTGTCTTTATTCTGAGTTGATTCCTAATTTTTTTATTGCTAGTTCTGGGTTCGGCATTAATTATTTTTCTTAGTATTTTGTTTTAGATTATTTCTATTTTATAATAGTTGCTTTCACAAGTATTGCTCCACACCGGTGAAGCGTACAATAGCACAGGTCGTATAATTACTTTGTAAATTAATAACTTATTTTTAATTGACATTTTGCTTTTCCTATTAAGTAGGTTGTGTAATAGCGCTGATGCTGCTTGTCCTTTTTTTCGGATATTTTGGATATGTTTTGTAAATGTAAGACCCTTGTCTAGTGTTACTCCTAGGTATTTCACTTGCGTAGTAGGTTTGATTTTAGTTCCATTCATGTCTATGTAAGCATTTTTATCGCATGGCTTATCTTTGCGTTTGCTGAATATAATTAGTTCGGTTTTTTTATCGTTAATTTTTATTTTCCATTTTTCGAAGTATTTACGCATAATGGTTATATGCCTTTGTATATATTCAATTGCTTTCTTTTTTGACCAAGAGGAGGCCATCAGGATCGCTGTATCATCTGCAAATAATGCTAGGCTTGTATTTGTATGCTTCGGTATGTTATTAATGTAATATAAAAAGAGTATTGGTCCTAGGATAGACCCCTGTGGGACTCCAGCATGTATGTTTAGTAAACTAGAATTATGATTTTTGACTGAGACTGTAAAAGTGCGATTTTTAAGATAAGAATAAAGAACTTTAATTATATGTATATAATGGTATGCCAACCTTGTTAAGTTTGAATATCAAACCTTCATGCCACACGGTGTCAAAAGCTTTTTCGATATCTAAAAGGAGCATGGCAGTTGATCTGTTTGGATTATAATTTGTTGAGATTTCATTTGTAATTCTAGTGAGTTGTTGTATTGTACTATGATGGTGTTTGAATCCAAATTGTTCTTTTATTATGTTTTTATTTTTTGCTTCAAAGCTACGAATTCTATTTAGTATTATTGTTTCAAAGATTTTGCTGTGAGTGCACAGGAGGCTAATAGGCCTGTAATTTTGGGGAAAATTTTTTTCTTTTCCAGGTTTAGGAAAGGCCAATATGTTAGCATTTTTCCACGCTTTCGGAAAATATGAATGTTTAAGACAGCTATTAAAAATATATATTAGACACACGATTGCTTTGCGAGGAAAGTTTTTTAATATTATATTTTGGATTCCGTCCTCTCCTGGGGCCTTTTTTGGTCTTGTATTTTTGATAGCTTTAATTATTTCACCGTAGGAGACAAGCTCTATGGTGTCGGTATCTACGTCGCTATTTACAATGTTGGTTACGTTATTGTTGACAAAATCATCGAAGTTTTCTGTGCCGAAATGATCGGTTAGGTGATGTACCCTTTCAAATTGCCGCGCGAGTACATCCGCTTTCCCTTGGGAGCTGAAGACTAGTCCTTGTGGGCCACGAAGTGGTGGAATTTTTGTATCTCTTTTTTTTGTAAAATATTTTGTCATTTTTCATAGTGTGTTGTCTTGGACTTTGAGTGTTGCTAGTTTATTATCCCAGTTTTTATTATTTCTAGTTCTGATTTTTTTAGTAATAAGCTTTGCGAGTTGATTTCTAAAATATTTAATTTGTTTTTTTTTCGTCTAAATTTTTGGCCTTATTGAATTGTTTTCTTAAACTATTTCTTTGTTTAATTAGATTTTTCGTTTCTGGATCTATGTTATTTACATTAAAATTTTCATAATTTCTGGGTATCGACTTCTCCATGGCCCACTTGACGTCATCTGTTAGCTTTTTGACGCACATATCGATATCCTCTATGCTCGCTGGTTTACAATTTAGGTTAATGCTATTACTTAATAAATCACGAAATTTTCGCCAATCAGCTTTTTTATAATTTAGATAACTCGACTTTGTTTTACTATATTTGACTTTGAAATTTATATTGACCAGCACCGGTAGATGATTAGAGTTAAGTTCGTTAAGGACTTCTATATCATATGAAAAATTTTCGGTTTTAATTAGCGTTAGATCTATCGTGCTAGGCAAGTAATCATTATCAGGAAAGTGTGTGTGACCATCGGGGAACAGTAATACGTACGAATTTTTGATGATGTAGTCCTGGAGCTTGTTTCCGTTTGGGTTGGACCTTTCGCAGTTCCAGTCTGCATGTTTACAGTTGAAGTCGCCGGCGATGATGACCGATGAGGACAGCCTGAAGATTTGATCGAGTTCGTCTTCCAGGAGTTTGGATTTTGGTGGCAGGTAGGCGGCCACAATCACTGTACGATTATCTAGCTGCACTCCCACAGCTTCCAGGTTGAGTGTATTTATGGGTACCTCGGTTACGTTGATGTCCTTTTTGACGCATATCATGACTCCGCCTCCGGTTGTGGTGCTCGTCCTGTCTTTGTGGTATATGTCATATCCTGGTATGCTGCAGGTTGACGCTTTCTTTTCATTTCGGTTGAACTTTGTTTCACTCTCTATCATAATGTCTATTTCGTGATCTTGAATGAATTCTTTGAGCTCAGTGAGTTTTTCTTGGATGCTATTTGCGTTCCAATGTGATATGGTAATTCGATTTATGAAAAAATTTTTACTTTTCATGTTCATGCTGTAAGGTGTTATGCAGCTGTTCTGCATCAGATGTGAATTTTTCGATGGCTACGGTCATAGCGCCTAGGTTAAAGCGTTGTTTGAGATTTTGCACTGCTTTTATGAGTCTTAAGATTTTATCAAGATCTGAAGAAAGTTCCTGTATTGTTTCGACATCAATTTCTGTTTGTTTGTTCCAGGCTGTATGTGTGGTTGCGGTTTTTCCGGCCAATGTAGGAAAATTAATGTGGTTGTTGCTGGGTGGCTCGGGGGCCTTTTTTGTTGTATTTTGCGTTCTTTGCTTATTCCTGTTGTTTTTAATTGTCGTAATCCTGTCTTGATACACTTTACATAACCTACTATTCGCTCGATGTTCTTCTCTACAGTTAACACAATGAGGTTTTGTTTCTTTGTCTTTCTTGCATTCGGCTGTTATGTGCTTTTGGTCGCATTTTACACATCTAGGAGGATTGTTACAGTTTTGAGAGCCGTGGCCAAACCTTTGGCAGCGATGGCACTGGGTCGCTCCTTTGGAATGTTTGTATTTTTCCCAGTACACTCTTGTGTAGCAGATGTGCTTTATTCGTTTTACTTCGCTGATGTCGGTACCTCCGTAGAAAGAGGCCATGTATAGTGGAGCTATATATGGTGGCGGCGCTTTCTGCTTCATCATGGCTATTCTTGTGCAGCCATAACCTTTGTTATTTAGGTCGTCTTGAATTTCTTTAGTATCCATGCTAGGTAGGCCCTTGATTACTAAGTGTTTGATTTTTTTACTTTCGTTTGCGTACGTGTAGTACGAGTAGTTTTTTTCTTTTAGTGTCACCTGAATCAGGTTATAACTTGCCTTGCTCTCAAGGAAAATTTTTAAGCCGTCCTTGGTATGTTGGAAAATGGCTTCGCCGTTGGCTAGATCTCTTATTGCTTTGATGAATCCGCTAAAGTTGTTGACTTGTGTGGTGACCACTATTGGTGGGACTCTGTCTTTTTTTGATGTTTTGTTTCTTTTATTATTTTGTTTGGTGTTGTTACCCTTGGAATTTTTTTTCCTTTTTCTTTGTCGTTGGTTTGGTTTCTGGTGCTCTCATCGCTAGAGGAGTTGTCTGCCACAAAAACTTGATGTTCATCTATAAACATTATCTCCGCCTCTACTATTTCCAAATGGTCATAAAGAAATTGTACTGTAGTTTTGAGTAAAGCCACAGCTACCTGAAATTTTTGTTTTTCAGAGGTTGTTAACTTGCAACTCTTACTAAAAGTATCAGCATCCTTCAGTGTTACAAGATTACAATCTAACAGTCTTTGAATTTGAGCAGCGTTGACTTTACTTTCAACAACTTGTTGGCATGATTGCCACAGGCAGGTAGCCGAATCCTTGAAATGCTGTACAGTAGCCATGACTTCTTGCAGGAGGAAGCTTAGTAATCGAGTCATTGGGTTAAAATGAGCTGCTCTGTCAACGTAAACTCCTTTAAATACCTTCAGAGTTTAGCAAAAAGCGTATTTAAATAGGGGTGGGAAGCACGTGTGTATGTGTGTGAATGAGAGAAAGAGATGACTTGGGGTGGTGGTAAATACCTTAGAAGAAGTCAGTATTACAGGTATGATAATATTATAGTTATGAGAAAGGTATTAACATTAAACAAAAAGTTAATTAATAATTGCGGTAAAACTTTAATTTTAAAAGTTTTTTTTCTTATCTAAAAAGAAATTTAACATCATGTTACAATAAAATCGCTTTTTTTTTCAGCTGGGCAGCTTGACGCTTCTCTTTTTCTTCTAATTTTTTCCGATTATTTTCGATTATTTTCAACCGAACTTTCATCATTTTTATAATTTCACCTGCCCTTATTTTCAACTCTTGCTGCTTTAGCAAGATTTGGACTCTCATATCCAGTTCTTTTTTATCATCTTCTGTCCATTCCTCAATATTCTCTGGCAGCGGTTGAATTGACAATGGTGACTGCTGCTGCTGCTGCTGCTGCTGATGCGATGATGTTGGTGGTAGTGTTGGTGATAGTGGTAGTGGCGGTGATTCTTTAAATGGTGATGGTAGAGTCGGAGCTGGTGGTAATGGTGGTGTTGATGATGGAGGAGGTGGCGGTGGTTGCTTGTACAGCTCCATCCACTCGCTCCATGATATAGGAGATGGTAGCGGTATATCCTTTACTTCTATTGTAGGTGGCATTAAAAGGACATCTTCTTTTATTGCTGGCACTTCTAATTTTTCTTTTCGTTGTGTTTGATTTTGATGAGGTAATTCATCGTCATTGTCATCGTCCTCTTCATGAAAGAGCCACCATAAAGGACCATCTGATTGAATTGGTGAAACTGGTGGTGGTAGCGGGATGAAATTTTTACACACTTGGTCGAAGACATCGTGAAATAATACTGGCATCTGCTTTGTAAAAAAATTTTTAGTTTAAAAGTGATGTTACATTATAAGCAAGTAAAATTGGAAAAACTAAAAAAATATCAAAAGATACCTTTTTCTATTTTTTTTGTTCCTTTTTCTTCTACTGATCGATCTTCAGACTGTGATGTTGAATTTTTTCCTGAATGATAAGTCGATACTGTCTTGACCATCGTAATGCTGTAAAAAAAAAAAAGTATAGGAATACGTGAATGAACACTGCATTATGTATTATTTGAAAAACAAAAATACTTTTTTTCTATCTAAGAAATGGTTGAAATTTATAATATGAAGATCACGACCGCAGTAGAAAGTGAAAACATTTTTTCACAATACAACGTAGAAAGAAAAAATAAAACCAATCATTGTAATACAGATAACTTACCTTTGCTGTTGGATGGGTCTCGTGGGATACTTCAGTCCTTGTAACTTTATGGCACACTGTTTGCTGCTGCTTATCGTCCTAGCTATTTTTTTTCTAATGCTGGTGTAGGTACAGAAATTGAGTCGAGCTAAAACGAAAAAAAATAATTTAAGTTTGCAAAATAAAAAAAAAATTTCAAGGCAGTGTGAATAAAACATATGTAGTAGATGTAATGAATTATGTGAAAGGAAAAGTAATTTTCACTTTGAGAATAAAAAATAAGTAAACGGTGAATGTGTCAGGAAAAATATTTTCACTCGGATAATTTTTTCTTATAAATATAGTTTTAGTTGAGCACGTATAAGAAAAAGTAGAAAATAATTTATAAAAAGCAGTTGGTATCAAACCTATGTAGATTGATATAATAAACTATGAGAAAAAATATTTTTAGTTTGAAAAAAATTTTAGTAGCTACAGTAAAATGTGTCGGGAAAAAATGTTTTCACTACGAAAAGTTTTAGTCAAGCGAGGATGAAATAATTTTAGAAGTTCAGATTTGGTTAACTTTGTAAGAGGAAAATATTTTAGGATTTTAAAATCGAAGCACTCTCACCTTTGTTGCGTTAAATCGCGTACAAGAAAAGTAAAAATAATTTATGAAAGGCAGCTTGTATCAAACTTATGTAGATGGATATAATAAACTATGAGAAAAAATATTTTTCGTTTGAAAAAATAATTTTTTAGTAGCTTAATTTTAAAGTAAAATGTGTCAGAAAAAAATTACGAAAAATATTTTCTTTACGAAAAGTTTTTCAGCAAGATAGTTTTAGTCAAGCGAGTTTTAGGAAAAACTAGAAACAACTTTAGACATAAATATTTAGGCAACTATGTAAGGGAAAAAAGCAAAAGATTTTATGATTTTAAAATCGAGGCACTCTTACTTTTGCTGCGTCAAATTTATGGACCACTTCCTTTACTGCTGCTTCTGTTTCGGCTACCGTTGATATCCCTTTTCCTTTTCCTTCTGGAATTGAGCTCCTTGTTTGCTGTTTTCCTCTTTCAGACTTGTTGCTTCCTTGAATGCTGTTGTAGAAGTGGGCAAATTTATTTTGCCACTCGAAGAAAATCAAGTGCATGACTAACTTGCGTACATACACATGTATGTATTAGGTGGGGGAGGGGGGGTGTATTTTGGATGTGCCATTTCCCCTACTCATGAATTTTCGCACAATGATGGTCCATTGGCTACAAAACGCAGTTTTCCCCTACTCATAAATTTTTCCATGTATAATGCTGTTTACATTTAAAGAAGAGTGATAGATACAGTCATAATTGTATCCTTTTCTAATACAATTTTCCCTTACTTATGGATTTCTGCTCACTGATGGTCCAATAGATGAAAGACGCAGTTTTCTCCTTCTCACGAATTTCTATATGTATGATGCTATTTGCATTTTAAGAAGAGAGATAGTAGCAACTACAATTTTTTGGCGTAGCTATTCGACTGCCTATTTAAACGAGGTGTTAGTCCCTCAGAAATTCATTCATTCATCGACATGTATTCTCGCCAAGTATCTTTTACACCGACGGAGCGTTTGGAAATGGAAGTCTGCAAGCAGTTGTTTGAGTCTTCACCAATCACCAACTCTCAGGATGCAGGACAAGTCGTCGCTGACCATCAATTGCTGCTGCAACCACATAACTCTCAGGATGCAGGGCCGCTCATCGCTGATCGCCTTTTTCCATCGCTGCCAGTTGAAGAAGAGCTGGGTGAATTAGTTGAATATTTACAAAGTGATGACCGCAACGACGATGATTTGTTTTGGCAGAGATTGGCCGCTCACCCAATATCACCGTTATTATTCGATGGACCCTTTCCACCGATAACATCAATAAGTCCTACTCCTTCTTTTACGAAGGAGTTCGATGAGCAGCGTGAAATCGCTAGACGTCAGACATCACCGCCACCTCCTGAACTGTCACCCATAATTGACTTCACGTGGTCACCGCCACCTCCTGAACTGCCGCCTATAATTGACCTCACGGGGTCACCGGTATCAAAGGCAATGTTGTCAAATGTTGACCCTATACCACCAGTAATACTAAATACACGTATGCCGTTGATATCACCATCAAGCCCAACTCCTTCATTTACGGAGGAGTTCGAAAAGAAGCATACTAGTCATCGGGCAACATCACCGTCACCGCGACCTGCATCACCACCAATAATTGATCTTACATGGTCACCGGTCAAACAATTGGTGATGTCCGAGGCAGCGTCGCCAATAGTTGGCCCGAATAGTGATGTACTGCAGCCTCTGGATTTATCAACTAAAAACCTCAGTCAGCAGGATAATATGCCACCACTACCACCCCCACCACCACCACCAGTTGAACTTAAAAACTCGACAACCGTCAGCAAAAAAAGGAAGAGGAAGAGTACAATCAATGGAGGGAAGAAGAAAAAAAAAGTATGTCGAAGTATTATATACAAATTAAATTTTATTAAAATGTTGTAAAACAAATATTTTTATTACTTAAAAAATAAATGATAAAAAAGTTAAATAAAATTTGTTTTCAACGAAACTTATCACCTTATAATTAAAAAATTCCATCCTTGTCCCATTCGTGTTCGTATCTATTCAGATAAACCCTGTCTTAGTGATAAGTATTGGTTGTACTGCATGTGAAAGAGCGTATGGCTGAGACACTTCGGTCATAAATAAAAGATAGTTCTGGCTGCTGATGTATCCTACAGGTAAGTGTATCGTTGGATCTCTTAGTGATACGTAGAAAGGTAATAATAATACAAGATAACTCCTACTGCTGATTTTACCTGTGCGTAAACAGTCCACCAATAAAACACATTATACATAGGCCGGCAGTCAAATTCGAACGAAGGACCTGTCGATACACAAACAAGATGATTCCTACTGCTGTTATTTTGCTCATCCTATTCCTGCTGTGCATAAACAGTCCACCCATAAAAAAATCTATACATAGTCAAATTGCAACCAAGGACCACTCGATCTAAATATACTGTGCTACATCATTAACTCTAATCCTACCCTATTACCTACCCATCATACATTTTAAATTAAAAAATTTTATAAAAAATATATGCATACACGCATCGTACATAAGTATTTATCTATGTATGTAGATAAACTTGTATATGTGTACACGTATTACCTTGAAAAGGTAACACTTATTTGTCACACCTACACCTCACAGATATAAGCGTGTGGTTGGGGCTCTCATCCATATACATACAAAACAACACGCTCTCCTACAGGCAAACCAGAGAGAAGGAAGCTGTGCACAACCCCTAGCGCTTCGTGCAGAGTCGTAGCTGTCCGCGCACAGTCGTGCACGTGGGCAGGGAGGATGACGTGTGCTGGATTCGGCGTGTGCTCGTCTCGGCTTAGTCTATCTACTGAAATGTATAGTAATGGTGATTGCCAGTTTTCACCGCTTATTACGCTGATATAAACGTTTAGCCGTTTGTAACAATTACGCATTGTTAAAGGGGTTGAATTTTTCACGATAATTGACGCGTTCTATACAAATATACTTATAATGCAAATTATGTACGTATCTGGGATTGAAAAATTGTTAAGCTAATAAAACGACGATCTTATTTTAAAAAATACTTTTATCTGATGGTCAATAAAATAATGTGCTGGTTGGACGTCGTAATGATCAAAACTACGAGCGTATTATACTATTGTAAATTTAAGCAATATTTGTAAATATGAGTGGCCAATTTTGTATCCAGAGCTCATGCCACTCCAAGAAATTAAAATTAAAGGTTAAAATTATATGAAGTTATGTTAAAAGGGTTAAACTTTCTAGAAAAAAAAATTTTCAGTTGATATCTTGACTCCTCAATAAGATAATTACGAAAATTTTGTAATATCGTAATATCATATTGTCAAATTTTTTTTATCCGATAGGGTTTAATTCTAGCTTTTATTTCATGTGGGTTAGAACACTTTAACTATACTAGCAGCTTAACTACACGCGTCAAAAGCATACGTATTGTTCTCAAAAATTTACTGAAATTGACTCATACAAAATACCGTTTATCTTTTGACCCAAAAACTTTGTAGTAAAATTTCTCTGGATATTTGTTGTGGGTGGTATTTGAGGTATAACTACTATGGAAAATAATTTTTCCAACCAACCTTTTCCAACGATTCTTCAAGGCATTTAGAGCCAGTTACGCCAGGATCACCATATTATACACTCCACAACAAACACCTAACGCGATTCAACACGAAATTTTCCAAATAGCACGTATACAATATTTCATAGTAATAAATTTTAGTAAAATTTCAAAATTCCTTTTGTCGCCGCGGTACAAGTGGGTAAGCTACATGTGAATTAAATGTTTCAATCTAGCTTAAATGAAAAATGTAGTCAAGCACCATCAATTACAAACGGGTTTGGTTAATCTAGTGCAGCCTGGGACATGGACTAAAATTTTACAGGAGAATCACCATACGCGTATAGCCCGAAATAATTGCTTCAACTCGAGCTCTAACTTGCTATTTCAATATCTATTAAACTTACTATGCTTTTAATACAAGATACAGAATATAAATAAATGTATATGCTAAAGAGGGTGATTTCCAACAGACACTTAGGTGTTGAGAACAAATCATATTTATTAATTTGTTAATTAGTTAATATATTAATATATGGTATGTGGGTATCCATTTGCCTATCTACATAATGTGAAATGGTACTTCTCCCATTTTGGGCATTTTCGAGTGGCTGCTGTGTCTTCATTAGGAAAAATAGTGCTTGTCACTACTGTGCATCTAACCACAACGGTCCCAATAGTCCCATCAGCGTTGCTTCACAAGCGCTCACAGGCCCAGCAACCACCCTGGAGAGATGTACATTTTAGACGGAAATTATAAATTTTTTGTGTAGGGGTTATTGGTTACTGGGTTATTGGGTTATTCACCTAAGGGATATATTTCATTAATAAATAATACTAAAAACTTTTTTGGTTGTTCATCATCAATGCTTTCTCGTCCGGGGAAATATTTTGTTAACTTACTTTTATTAAAAAGTGAGTAGCACCTACAAACTAATTAAAGTTGAATATTTTCTTGTGAACAAAACTATCAAATAATAGTTGTAAATTGGCCTGATATTCACAGCACCTACACTTTGCTTTCTTGTACATGAAGGTCTATACGGGAAAAAAAATTGTCCTAGAAATTAATATATCTGAAATGTTTGCATTGTTTTTAAGATTCAATAACTTTATTGTAAACAAATTTGTGTTTGTGGGTATGCGCGCTGTTTAAAGTATTAACAATGAAAAGTGTGGTTGAGTTTAATAGAACTATATAAGTACACATACACATCCCATACACATATCACACAACTTTAATTAAAAACGAAAGAATTAGTTTTTGCCCATTAAACATTGTCATTCTTCGTATTTTTATAATATTATTGTCCGTGGTACCTTGATATCTTGATTTTATTGTTGACGAACCAACTAGTTTTTTCGGAAATAAATTTTATTGTTGAAAATTAAGTTTCATTACTTGCTTAAGTATAATCAAAGTATGAGATGTTTCTAAAAACAAAAAGAGGAATAGATGTTGAGATAGCTTTTGCACTAATTGGTTGGCAATTTTTTTTTTTTTTTTAATTTAAATCATTTATTTTTCTGTAGGATTCTAGAACCCTACAAGTTCCTTGCAATTCATTGTAGTGGCATACTGAGAATCTTACTAATATTACACTCTAAGGCCTATTTAAGTACTTTATCTTGAAGATGTAAATTTGGTAATAATCGATAATAGTATGACTATAGTACATCAAATGAAGATACATATAATATATTATCAAGTTTCATTACTGTTGTCGCATTGATGTGTATAATTTTATTTTTTATTTATTGATACTTACACGGAGTTAGCCTAAAGCGGGTATGTGAACGTTAAGGGTACATAAAATTTATTTTTTGTATGATGATAATTTTTTTTTCTTCATAGAGGATGTATCAAACATTAAAATTAATAAGTAATATTTTGTTATTGTCTATTAGTGTATGATTCATTACAAAAAAACACTTTAAAAAAACCACTTTGCCTCACATGAAAGCCTAAAGTGTGTAGGAACTATACTGAAGGAAAATATGCTTTGTCTTATCATTTAAATAATAATTCTAGTCTAATTCTAGCAGATTTCAATATCTTAAAGGACTTGCTAATAAAAATATAGCTATACTTTGATCCAAATGATTATTGAATCAATAAATTGTCAACTTGAAATCAATGAAGTATATAACGAAAATTTTGTAAGAAAATGTCCTATTCGTGGCATAAATCGCTCCGTTCCCCCCTATGTACATTTACTCACCATATAAAACATGTTTTTTTAAATAAATAAAACATGATATCAGGACAAATCAGGTACCTGCTCATAAGCACGCTTTGTCCGAGCACAAGTGTTTTATTTCAGTAAAGCTTACTAAAAAAAAATTGTAAACAAAACCTCAATATTTTTGGCTCAATTTCATTATTAAATTTAAAATTATCATCGACGTAATAAGTATATTAGTTCTTGACTGATCACAAAGTACATATCTTTAATTTTGTGAACAAATTAGTAATTTGTATTTTAATTACGTATAATTATGTCATTTCACTGTATTAAGGCTCGTTTAGAACTGAGCAAAATTTGAAAATACTCATCAATGCTGACACACAAGCGCCTACCCGCTTTAGTCGGTGTACCCGGTTTGGTCCTCTTCCCTTACACGGTAATTACGTTCTACGCAATTTATATAAAACGCTGATGGGACTATTGGGACCGTTGTGGTTAGATGCACAGTAGTGACAAGCACTATTTTTCCTAATGAAGACACAGCAGCCACTCGAAAATGCCCAAAATGGGAGAAGTACCATTTCACATTATGTAGATAGGCAAATGGATACCCACATACCATATATTAATATATTAACTAATTAACAAATTAATAAATATGATTTGTTCTCAACACCTAAGTGTCTGTTGGAAATCACCCTCTTTAGCATATACATTTATTTATATTCTGTATCTTGTATTAAAAGCATAGTAAGTTTAATAGATATTGAAATAGCAAGTTAGAGCTCGAGTTGAAGCAATTATTTCGGGCTATACGCGTATGGTGATTCTCCTGTAAAATTTTAGTCCATGTCCCAGGCTGCACTAGATTAACCAAACCCGTTTGTAATTGATGGTGCTTGACTACATTTTTCATTTAAGCTAGATTGAAACATTTAATTCACATGTAGCTTACCCACTTGTACCGCGGCGACAAAAGGAATTTTGAAATTTTACTAAAATTTATTACTATGAAATATTGTATACGTGCTATTTGGAAAATTTCGTGTTGAATCGCGTTAGGTGTTTGTTGTGGAGTGTATAATATGGTGATCCTGGCGTAACTGGCTCTAAATGCCTTGAAGAATCGTTGGAAAAGGTTGGTTGGAAAAATTATTTTCCATAGTAGTTATACCTCAAATACCACCCACAACAAATATCCAGAGAAATTTTACTACAAAGTTTTTGGGTCAAAAGATAAACGGTATTTTGTATGAGTCAATTTCAGTAAATTTTTGAGAACAATACGTATGCTTTTGACGCGTGTAGTTAAGCTGCTAGTATAGTTAAAGTGTTCTAACCCACATGAAATAAAAGCTAGAATTAAACCCTATCGGATAAAAAAAATTTGACAATATGATATTACGATATTACAAAATTTTCGTAATTATCTTATTGAGGAGTCAAGATATCAACTGAAAATTTTTTTTTCTAGAAAGTTTAACCCTTTTAACATAACTTCATATAATTTTAACCTTTAATTTTAATTTCTTGGAGTGGCATGAGCTCTGGATACAAAATTGGCCACTCATATTTACAAATATTGCTTAAATTTACAATAGTATAATACGCTCGTAGTTTTGATCATTACGACGTCCAACCAGCACATTATTTTATTGACCATCAGATAAAAGTATTTTTTAAAATAAGATCGTCGTTTTATTAGCTTAACAATTTTTCAATCCCAGATACGTACATAATTTGCATTATAAGTATATTTGTATAGAACGCGTCAATTATCGTGAAAAATTCAACCCCTTTAACAATGCGTAATTGTTACAAACGGCTAAACGTTTATATCAGCGTAATAAGCGGTGAAAACTGGCAATCACCATTACTATACATTTCAGTAGATAGACTAAGCCGAGACGAGCACACGCCGAATCCAGCACACGTCATCCTCCCTGCCCACGTGCACGACTGTGCGCGGACAGCTACGACTCTGCACGAAGCGCTAGGGGTTGTGCACAGCTTCCTTCTCTCTGGTTTGCCTGTAGGAGAGCGTGTTGTTTTGTATGTATATGGATGAGAGCCCCAACCACACGCTTATATCTGTGAGGTGTAGGTGTGACAAATAAGTGTTACCTTTTCAAGGTAATACGTGTACACATATACAAGTTTATCTACATACATAGATAAATACTTACGTACGATGCGTGTATGCATATATTTTTTATAAAATTTTTTAATTTAAAATGTATGATGGGTAGGTAATAGGGTAGGATTAGAGTTAATGATGTAGCACAGTATATTTAGATCGAGTGGTCCTTGGTTGCAATTTGACTATGTATAGATTTTTTTATGGGTGGACTGTTTATGCACAGCAGGAATAGGATGAGCAAAATAACAGCAGTAGGAATCATCTTGTTTGTGTATCGACAGGTCCTTCGTTCGAATTTGACTGCCGGCCTATGTATAATGTGTTTTATTGGTGGACTGTTTACGCACAGGTAAAATCAGCAGTAGGAGTTATCTTGTATTATTATTACCTTTCTACGTATCACTAAGAGATCCAACGATACACTTACCTGTAGGATACATCAGCAGCCAGAACTATCTTTTATTTATGACCGAAGTGTCTCAGCCATACGCTCTTTCACATGCAGTACAACCAATACTTATCACTAAGACAGGGTTTATCTGAATAGATACGAACACGAATGGGACAAGGATGGAATTTTTTAATTATAAGGTGATAAGTTTCGTTGAAAACAAATTTTATTTAACTTTTTTATCATTTATTTTTTAAGTAATAAAAATATTTGTTTTACAACATTTTAATAAAATTTAATTTGTATATAATACTTCGACATACTTTTTTTTTCTTCTTCCCTCCATTGATTGTACTCTTCCTCTTCCTTTTTTTGCTGACGGTTGTCGAGTTTTTAAGTTCAACTGGTGGTGGTGGTGGGGGTGGTAGTGGTGGCATATTATCCTGCTGACTGAGGTTTTTAGTTGATAAATCCAGAGGCTGCAGTACATCACTATTCGGGCCAACTATTGGCGACGCTGCCTCGGACATCACCAATTGTTTGACCGGTGACCATGTAAGATCAATTATTGGTGGTGATGCAGGTCGCGGTGACGGTGATGTTGCCCGATGACTAGTATGCTTCTTTTCGAACTCCTCCGTAAATGAAGGAGTTGGGCTTGATGGTGATATCAACGGCATACGTGTATTTAGTATTACTGGTGGTATAGGGTCAACATTTGACAACATTGCCTTTGATACCGGTGACCCCGTGAGGTCAATTATAGGCGGCAGTTCAGGAGGTGGCGGTGACCACGTGAAGTCAATTATGGGTGACAGTTCAGGAGGTGGCGGTGATGTCTGACGTCTAGCGATTTCACGCTGCTCATCGAACTCCTTCGTAAAAGAAGGAGTAGGACTTATTGATGTTATCGGTGGAAAGGGTCCATCGAATAATAACGGTGATATTGGGTGAGCGGCCAATCTCTGCCAAAACAAATCATCGTCGTTGCGGTCATCACTTTGTAAATATTCAACTAATTCACCCAGCTCTTCTTCAACTGGCAGCGATGGAAAAAGGCGATCAGCGATGAGCGGCCCTGCATCCTGAGAGTTATGTGGTTGCAGCAGCAATTGATGGTCAGCGACGACTTGTCCTGCATCCTGAGAGTTGGTGATTGGTGAAGACTCAAACAACTGCTTGCAGACTTCCATTTCCAAACGCTCCGTCGGTGTAAAAGATACTTGGCGAGAATACATGTCGATGAATGAATGAATTTCTGAGGGACTAACACCTCGTTTAAATAGGCAGTCGAATAGCTACGCCAAAAAATTGTAGTTGCTACTATCTCTCTTCTTAAAATGCAAATAGCATCATACATATAGAAATTCGTGAGAAGGAGAAAACTGCGTCTTTCATCTATTGGACCATCAGTGAGCAGAAATCCATAAGTAAGGGAAAATTGTATTAGAAAAGGATACAATTATGACTGTATCTATCACTCTTCTTTAAATGTAAACAGCATTATACATGGAAAAATTTATGAGTAGGGGAAAACTGCGTTTTGTAGCCAATGGACCATCATTGTGCGAAAATTCATGAGTAGGGGAAATGGCACATCCAAAATACACCCCCCCTCCCCCACCTAATACATACATGTGTATGTACGCAAGTTAGTCATGCACTTGATTTTCTTCGAGTGGCAAAATAAATTTGCCCACTTCTACAACAGCATTCAAGGAAGCAACAAGTCTAAAAGAGGAAAACAGCAAACAAGGAGCTCAATTCCAGAAGGAAAAGGAAAAGGGATATCAACGGTAGCCGAAACAGAAGCAGCAGTAAAGGAAGTGGTCCATAAATTTGACGCAGCAAAAGTAAGAGTGCCTCGATTTTAAAATCATAAAATCTTTTGCTTTTTTCCCTTACATAGTTGCCTAAATATTTATGTCTAAAGTTGTTTCTAGTTTTTCCTAAAACTCGCTTGACTAAAACTATCTTGCTGAAAAACTTTTCGTAAAGAAAATATTTTTCGTAATTTTTTTCTGACACATTTTACTTTAAAATTAAGCTACTAAAAAATTATTTTTTCAAACGAAAAATATTTTTTCTCATAGTTTATTATATCCATCTACATAAGTTTGATACAAGCTGCCTTTCATAAATTATTTTTACTTTTCTTGTACGCGATTTAACGCAACAAAGGTGAGAGTGCTTCGATTTTAAAATCCTAAAATATTTTCCTCTTACAAAGTTAACCAAATCTGAACTTCTAAAATTATTTCATCCTCGCTTGACTAAAACTTTTCGTAGTGAAAACATTTTTTCCCGACACATTTTACTGTAGCTACTAAAATTTTTTTCAAACTAAAAATATTTTTTCTCATAGTTTATTATATCAATCTACATAGGTTTGATACCAACTGCTTTTTATAAATTATTTTCTACTTTTTCTTATACGTGCTCAACTAAAACTATATTTATAAGAAAAAATTATCCGAGTGAAAATATTTTTCCTGACACATTCACCGTTTACTTATTTTTTATTCTCAAAGTGAAAATTACTTTTCCTTTCACATAATTCATTACATCTACTACATATGTTTTATTCACACTGCCTTGAAATTTTTTTTTTATTTTGCAAACTTAAATTATTTTTTTTCGTTTTAGCTCGACTCAATTTCTGTACCTACACCAGCATTAGAAAAAAAATAGCTAGGACGATAAGCAGCAGCAAACAGTGTGCCATAAAGTTACAAGGACTGAAGTATCCCACGAGACCCATCCAACAGCAAAGGTAAGTTATCTGTATTACAATGATTGGTTTTATTTTTTCTTTCTACGTTGTATTGTGAAAAAATGTTTTCACTTTCTACTGCGGTCGTGATCTTCATATTATAAATTTCAACCATTTCTTAGATAGAAAAAAAGTATTTTTGTTTTTCAAATAATACATAATGCAGTGTTCATTCACGTATTCCTATACTTTTTTTTTTTTACAGCATTACGATGGTCAAGACAGTATCGACTTATCATTCAGGAAAAAATTCAACATCACAGTCTGAAGATCGATCAGTAGAAGAAAAAGGAACAAAAAAAATAGAAAAAGGTATCTTTTGATATTTTTTTAGTTTTTCCAATTTTACTTGCTTATAATGTAACATCACTTTTAAACTAAAAATTTTTTTACAAAGCAGATGCCAGTATTATTTCACGATGTCTTCGACCAAGTGTGTAAAAATTTCATCCCGCTACCACCACCAGTTTCACCAATTCAATCAGATGGTCCTTTATGGTGGCTCTTTCATGAAGAGGACGATGACAATGACGATGAATTACCTCATCAAAATCAAACACAACGAAAAGAAAAATTAGAAGTGCCAGCAATAAAAGAAGATGTCCTTTTAATGCCACCTACAATAGAAGTAAAGGATATACCGCTACCATCTCCTATATCATGGAGCGAGTGGATGGAGCTGTACAAGCAACCACCGCCACCTCCTCCATCATCAACACCACCATTACCACCAGCTCCGACTCTACCATCACCATTTAAAGAATCACCGCCACTACCACTATCACCAACACTACCACCAACATCATCGCATCAGCAGCAGCAGCAGCAGCAGCAGTCACCATTGTCAATTCAACCGCTGCCAGAGAATATTGAGGAATGGACAGAAGATGATAAAAAAGAACTGGATATGAGAGTCCAAATCTTGCTAAAGCAGCAAGAGTTGAAAATAAGGGCAGGTGAAATTATAAAAATGATGAAAGTTCGGTTGAAAATAATCGAAAATAATCGGAAAAAATTAGAAGAAAAAGAGAAGCGTCAAGCTGCCCAGCTGAAAAAAAAAGCGATTTTATTGTAACATGATGTTAAATTTCTTTTTAGATAAGAAAAAAAACTTTTAAAATTAAAGTTTTACCGCAATTATTAATTAACTTTTTGTTTAATGTTAATACCTTTCTCATAACTATAATATTATCATACCTGTAATACTGACTTCTTCTAAGGTATTTACCACCACCCCAAGTCATCTCTTTCTCTCATTCACACACATACACACGTGCTTCCCACCCCTATTTAAATACGCTTTTTGCTAAACTCTGAAGGTATTTAAAGGAGTTTACGTTGACAGAGCAGCTCATTTTAACCCAATGACTCGATTACTAAGCTTCCTCCTGCAAGAAGTCATGGCTACTGTACAGCATTTCAAGGATTCGGCTACCTGCCTGTGGCAATCATGCCAACAAGTTGTTGAAAGTAAAGTCAACGCTGCTCAAATTCAAAGACTGTTAGATTGTAATCTTGTAACACTGAAGGATGCTGATACTTTTAGTAAGAGTTGCAAGTTAACAACCTCTGAAAAACAAAAATTTCAGGTAGCTGTGGCTTTACTCAAAACTACAGTACAATTTCTTTATGACCATTTGGAAATAGTAGAGGCGGAGATAATGTTTATAGATGAACATCAAGTTTTTGTGGCAGACAACTCCTCTAGCGATGAGAGCACCAGAAACCAAACCAACGACAAAGAAAAAGGAAAAAAAATTCCAAGGGTAACAACACCAAACAAAATAATAAAAGAAACAAAACATCAAAAAAAGACAGAGTCCCACCAATAGTGGTCACCACACAAGTCAACAACTTTAGCGGATTCATCAAAGCAATAAGAGATCTAGCCAACGGCGAAGCCATTTTCCAACATACCAAGGACGGCTTAAAAATTTTCCTTGAGAGCAAGGCAAGTTATAACCTGATTCAGGTGACACTAAAAGAAAAAAACTACTCGTACTACACGTACGCAAACGAAAGTAAAAAAATCAAACACTTAGTAATCAAGGGCCCACCTAGCATGGATACTAAAGAAATTCAAGACGACCTAAATAACAAAGGTTATGGCTGCACAAGAATAGCCATGATGAAGCAGAAAGCGCCGCCACCATATATAGCTCCACTATACATGGCCTCTTTCTACGGAGGTACCGACATCAGCGAAGTAAAACGAATAAAGCACATCTGCTACACAAGAGTGTACTGGGAAAAATACAAAAATTCCAAAGGAGCGACCCAGTGCCATCGCTGCCAAAGGTTTGGCCACGGCTCTCAAAACTGTAACAATCCTCCTAGATGTGTAAAATGCGACCAAAAGCACATAACAGCCGAATGCAAGAAAGACAAAGAAACAAAACCTCATTGTGTTAACTGTAGAGAAGAACATCGAGCGAATAGTAGGTTATGTAAAGTGTATCAAGACAGGATTACGACAATTAAAAACAACAGGAATAAGCAAAGAACGCAAAATACAACAAAAAAGGCCCCCGAGCCACCCAGCAACAACCACATTAATTTTCCTACATTGGCCGGAAAAACCGCAACCACACATACAGCCTGGAACAAACAAACAGAAATTGATGTCGAAACAATACAGGAACTTTCTTCAGATCTTGATAAAATCTTAAGACTCATAAAAGCAGTGCAATTACTGGGTTAATTGATTTAAGAGATTGCGTTGTTACTAACATGTGTTTCATAATCATTTAGAAAAATTTTTTTTGGTTTCCCATTTTGATCCCGCGGTACTTAAAAATTAAACTTGAATAAAAAATTATTTCGTTAACAAGTTGGTTTTCTTCAGTACACACTTACTCACTCCGGCTTCGGATATACATTAATATCCGAAAAAAGTCTGCAGACAAGTGAAATCGAACCCAGGTAGCTAGAGCCCACGTGTGACACGAACACGCTTCACCACTCGGCTATCAAGGATTCGGAAATCCCCTAACATTAAATGCCTACATTAACTATTTACAAAAGCTATGATTCTTTGTTATTTTAACTCCTTCTTATGATTAAAAAATTGTGTGAAAAATCTCTCTGCTCTTCTCGCTAATGGACAACGCTATCTTATAACTTTTTATCACACGCGCACTTATCTCTGCATATTATAGCAACGTCGTACAATCTGGATTATGTATTATTGTAAGTACATGACCTTATAATGCAAATTATAAAATAGAGTCTTCTGACGTGTAACAAAAATTATTTTTAACACAAATAAATACCAAATTGAGATTGCAGAAACTTAAATCAGATATCATTTTGAGACTTTTTTCGTTTGTGCATGAATTTTTTATTGTTTTTTAACACTGCATTACTTTTTAACTATTAAAACGACACGAAATAAGCTATCGCTAAAATTCAAAATTAATCTGAAGAATTATTATTAAGTTATAAGAAAAAATTTTATACGACATCCTATTTATTATTTTTTTCTCGAAGTAGCAAAAAACTTATTTATATGAATCGAATAAAAGTTAAATGAAGAAGTATGTATAAGATACAAAAATACAATCTGGAGCTTATTGGACAATGAAAATAAAATTTTTCAAGGTATTTAATATTTAATTTAAATTTAAATATCTGCATAAGTATTAATGATAAAAGAGTTTGTCGAGTAAAAAATACAGAATAACCAGTAAGACCACTGAAACAAAAAAAAAAGTCATCTTCCATACTGAGATTCGAACCCGAGAATGCAAAAACGAAACGGTAGATACGCGTGCGAGCCACCTGTGCTACGAAAGCACTGGTAGTCTTTAGGTCGAAAGTTAATCATGTTTTTGGTGAAGCTCCGAAGCATGTCCTAAATATGGAAGCTCGCTACGATTATACGATTTTTTTTGCAATCTCAATTTGGTATTTATTTGTGTTAAAAATAATTTTTGTTACACGTCAGAAGACTCTATTTTATAATTTGCATTATAAGGTCATGTACTTACAATAATACATAATCCAGATCGTACGACGTTGCTATAATATGTAGAGATAAGTGCGCGTGTAATAAAAAGTTATAAGATAGCGTTGTCCATAAGCGAGAAGAGCAGAGAGATTTTTCACACAATTTTTTAATTATAAGAGGGAATTAAAATAACAAAGAATCATAGCTTTTGTAAATAGTTAAAGTAGGCGTTTAATGTTAGGGAATTTCCGAATCCTCGATAGCCGAGTGGTGAAGCGTGTTTGTGTCACACGCGGGCTCTAGCTACCTGGGTTCGATTCCACTTGTCTGCAGATTTTTTTCGGATATTAATGTATATCCAAAGCCGGAGTGAGTAAGTGTGTACAGAAGACAACTGACTTATTAACGAAATAATTTTTTATTCAAGTATAATTTTTAAGTACCGTGGGATCAAAATGAATACCTTATGAATACTCTAAGAACACTTCAGGAACACTTTTCGAATACAAAAACAAGTTCCTTGGTGAATTCATAAAGAATTCTTCATGATTTGTGGTTGCCGTACTACATTATAAGAAAGTAGTGGTTATTTGTTTATTGATGAGTAGTTTGTAGTTTAAATATCCGTCAATGCTGTAACTAATTTATGTGATTTATGTTTACAACATATTAGATAAGTAAAACGATTAGTGCTATTTTATAAATTTATGATTTGTTCAAAGGTACTCTATTATTCGTAGTCATGTAATATAATAATATTCTAAACATAGAGATTCTAACATTTGTTAAATGTTAAAAAAATTTTAGAAAATAAATATGATGCAAAAATTATTTTTTTCTGTTGTTACTGTATAGCAAATTGATAAAAAGTATGTACCAAAATTTTTTAAATGAATTCCTTAGGGACAGTCAATGAATTCATTACACTTACTACATACACACTGTATTCATAATGAACTTTAAATGAATTCTTTTTAATGGTCTTTCAGCAGCTCTCCCCACAAAAGTAATAAAAAGTTTCTTTAAAAGAATTCTTTAAGAATTTTTTGCGAACTCAAGACACATGACATAACCCGATGAGATTATGAATTCATTAAGAATTCATTTAGCTCATATCATGACAACCTGTAGAATTTATTAAAATATTCTGAATTCAAAATGAATTCATTTAGAATAAATAATGCCTGCTGGGTCTGCGCGTTGTCTTCGAGCCCCGGGTAAGCTCATCGCGTAATTCTCCTGCAAAACACTACCTTTTTCCTGCATCCCCTTGTACAAACCATAGCGAAATTAGTTTCTTGAATTTCTTGCAAATATACGAACTTGAGATCAATAAATAATAGTGGAGGCCATTGGAGGTAATTGGGAGCTATTTTTAAAGCCTGGTCTCGTTGAAAAATACGACCCATTCCGGAAGATATCAAAGTTATCGACATCACTGATATATTTTATCTATGACTTCTTTTATAAAACAGAAAAAGTTTTGCAAAACTTTTTTCTGAAAGGAGCTAATTAAAACACATTGATGTAGTCCTTTTTTTGTTGATTTTGCATGCTTTATTCGGCTGGGGTGTGGGGGTGACCTCTGTGACCTGCAGAGTGGTTGCATCTAATTTAATGTATTCTATATAGATTTGTTCAAGCCCCTTTTGGTTCGGTTCGGTTTTCTTAAAAAATATACCTATATCTTATAGGGAACCAAACAGAACTGATTCTGTATATATAGTATTCACAGACATTTTTTGCTTATTTCATTGTGAACGTTCATATTTAAAAGGGGGTTCCACTGTTCTGCTAAACTCAAATTGAGTGAACAGACAGAACAGACCTATACTGTGTTCTCTGTCAGTCAACAAAGCTATCAGCTAGCAAACTAGCACTTTCACTTTGATACAAGTCTTGTAAGGTTAATAATTATATTCCTATGATCTGCTTTTCATTAGAAAATCTATTGTACAGAATAACTGAATCAAAGTCAATAACCAATTTATTTGTTATTTATAACCTACAATAGTTGCGACCATAGGTTTTGTTGCCTGATGGAAAAAGAGGTATAGGTGTGTTCAGTCTGTTCACTCACTTTGAGTTTAGCGGAACAGTGGAACCCCCTTTTCAATATGAACGTTAACAATGAAATTAGCAAAAAATGTCCATGTGAATATCTCCTATGGGGGCTATGGGTGTAATCCGCAATCGCCGCCAGCAGTTACATATGTAAGACGTGACAACGTTGCGTGGTTGGGGGCGCTACTGTCGATTTACTGGTGATGTGATCCGCAATCCCGCCAGCAGTAAAGCAGACGACGTCAGTCTACTTGCTCTTTTTCGTGACACTTTTGCTGTGATCCCGCGCAATCCCGCCAGCAGTAAAGCTGTTATTTCCATTTTTGTTTTAGGCACTTGAAACTATTTTTTTTGGTCTGCGTGTTTGCTTACGTCTAGCACAATATGCTTTGTTTACAATCAGAAAATGTCACGAAAAAGAGCAAGTAGATTGACGTCGTCTGCTTTACTGCTGGCGGGATTGCGGATCACATCACCAGTAAATTGACAGTAGCGCCCCCCCAACCACGCAACGTTATCACGTCTTACATATGTAACTGCTGGCGGCGATTGCGGATTACACTCTATGTGAATAGCTCCTAAGAGAACCGAACCGAACCAAAAGGGGCTTGAACGAATCTTATATGGTAGTGAGACTAGTGAGGTGTGCGAGTGTGCGTGTGACAGTAGATTCGTTCACCTTACAATCCAGGGACGGTCGGGGACGGTGTGAGCGAGTCGGAGACGAAAGTGAACAAGTGCTCTTCTCCGATCGTCCCTGATCGTCCCTGACCGTACGCGATGCGCAGTTGTACACGTTAGGTTAGATTAATGCAAAAAGTAAACAAACTTGTTTGTATTTGCACTTCTTTATTTACAAACTATTGTTTACATACAGCATTATTCTAACCTAACGTGTACAACTGCGCATCGCGTACGGTCAGGGACGATCGCGGACGATCGGAGAAGAGCACTTGTTCACTTTCGTCTCCGACTCCGACTCGCTCACACCGTCCCCGACCGTCCCTGGATTGTAAGGTGAACGAATCTATGGTCATACGTCATACTGTCATTGCTATAGTAACGTATAGTACGTCGTCATCATTCTGTCAAAGATTGTATACGACACAGATATAAAAATTTGAAAGGTTAGTCAACATTTTCATATAATTGCTGAAAATATGGAATAAAGAAAAAGATTTTTACTAAACGGCAGCCAAATTATGCGACATCAATAGATCAATAGGCAAACGAATTTCAAAGTTCTTGGGTTGAAAAAGACCTATCATATTCCTCAGCCTTCATCTGTATCTCAAACAACGCGAACATTGAATGCCTGTTTTGAAGTCTTGAATATTTATTATATAATGGCTCAACTGTCGCTGTTTAAGAGCATTTTACAAGACTTTCCCAAGAGCACCAAATTCTGCTTCGCTTATGGCTCCGGTGTCTTTAAGCAACTCAACGAACCAACAAAAAACATGCTTGATCTCATTTTTGTTGTTCGTAATCCTTATCAGTGGCATACCGAAAACCTCATTAAAAATCCAAACCACTATGCTCAACCTCTGAAGCTCCTTGGTCCAAAAGCCATTGCAAAAGTACAAGAATCAGGTGGTGCACGCGTGTACTACAATACACTCATCCAGACATCCAAGGGCAGAGAAATTAAGTATGGTATTGTATCTGAAATATCACTAGTTGAAGATCTACTGGATTGGAATATGCTTTATTTAGCCGGAAGGCTGCACAAGCCTGTGCAAATTATAATGGAGCCAGATGAAAATTCTCAACTAAAAACAGCTTTAGTGCAAAATTTGCATTCAGCTATGCATGCTGCTCTATTACTTTTGCCAGAGTACTTTACCGAAATTCAATTGTATAAAACAATAACTTCACTGTCTTACAATGGTGATTTCAGAATGTTTTTTGGTGAGGATAAGAACAAGATTAGTAACATTGTTGTATCACAGCTGACTGAATTTAGAGAACTATATGCTCCAATATTGAAGCATTTTGCACAGTATATAGATATATCAACAAATGGCAATGGGCGTAAAACTTGCAGTCAAGATCTTAGTATTCAAACTAAGATATATCATCTACATCACTTGCCACGTACACCTCAAGTTAAGCTTGTTAGAGCCTGGTCACAAGGTCCAAGATCTAAAGATACTGAAGATTGTTTTAGAGCCATTGCACATGATCCTGACTCAAGTGAAATTTTTTACCACTGTCTTACAGACATTGTGAGGAAATCAAGTGTATCTCAAAGTTTCAAGGGAATTCTTACTGCAGGTGTAGGAAAAGCTATTAAGTATAGTGGAGGAAAAATAATAAAAATGATCAGGTCAACCATGCAAAAAAAACAACTTTCACTTGTTATTTCAGCAGCTGAAGATAAAAAAGAAATATTGAGGCCAGAGTTGAAAATTGAGAGGCAGAGAAGTACAAGTGGCATCAAAAAAAACTGACTGAATATTATATCTGTTACTGAAGTTGTCTATTTTTATCATCTATGTGATTAATAAAGTATATAAGTGCTTTTAAAGTACATAACGCTTTTGATTCGTGATGGAATTTTACTATTTATAAGTAGATGGGTTTTCTATGTTTTTTATTTTTCAATTCACCTTTCTCTATTGCATTTTATATGCTATTTGCTATATGTATAAAAAAATACTTAACTTTGAGTAACGTTGAATGTATCATGTAATAAAAATTGAAAAATAATAATTGTGATTAAAAAAATTCTGCACAAATTATATTTTTCAGAGTTGTGGTTACGGAACCCAGCATTTTATAAGATAAAAGTTTTAAGAAAGAAATGTCAAAAAGTACTTATATTTTAATGTTTCAGAGCCCAAGAACTGGAAACAATGAACTCAGACTCAGAGAGCCAAGACAGTGATGACGGACGAAGATTCCGTCTTGAGACTACGCGTAGAGACAGCCAATCCCAGCCTCAAATATCAGCTAAACGCAGTAGCAAGAAGTGCCCTTCACGTTACTGCCATTCAAGAGAAAACGGGGCAACATCTCGGCATTCTCTCGATAGATCTTTAACCCATCAAAGCAGATCATCCAACGAGAGACAAGACAAGAAAAAAGAATCTTTGAGACGACAGCATCGTGAAATTCACATAAGACACCACACAGAGGACCATAGAGTAGGTAATACAACTGAATCAAAGAAGCATGGAGAACATTGGCTTAAGAGAAAACTCGAAAAAAATAAGAGGCACTCGAAAGACAGAAGCAGCAAGTGTAGTCATGTTTTGGAGTCTAATAAAAAAATGGAAGACAATAGATCGAGATCACACAGTTTATCTCTAGTAGAAGTAGTAACAACGGTTGTACCATCAGCAGCAGCTATGAAGCAAAGTATCAAACCTGTAAAAAACGAGGATGAGACGGTAACTGCCAGGAAAGAAAGGGCTACAAGCAACTCAGGCTGCGGCAGTTATAATTCTGATGTAGACGTTATTTCAGATGGAGCACTAATGACTGATATTAATAATTTTGCTGTTTTCAATTCTTATTTTCCCTCTTCTCCAACTTGCAAGAAGCCAAGATCGTTCTATGAAAGAGTTGTCAATAAAAGTCCCATTGAGGACGATGCAGTGTACGGGCCAGCCTTGCCGCCTAAATTTTATATGAATATTGAGACCCACAGATTTAAAGAAGGCGTGGTAGTACAAGTAGGTAAAAGTAAAAACGTCATTCCAACGGTATCACCAGCAAATATCAAAACAATGCGAGTTCAAGAAAATTGTAGAGATGACAAAGGAGCAAAAGAGAAACAGATAGTTAAAGATAATGCGAAAGATACACAATATTCTAAGGATGATATTAATACAGAGGATGTCGAAACAGAATTGTTTGGTCCAGCCTTGCCACCGTGCTTTCAGAAAACTAGGACAGTCCGAGGTCCAGCGTTGCCCGACAATTTCAGTGTGCCTCTTAAAACTGACGGTTTAGTCGATGTTTCAAAATCCAACATTAAGAAAAACGAAGAGAATGACTGTACTGACGACAATATTATTGGTCCTCTTCCTGCCAACCACTCGGCTTCCAAGGATAGTTACATTCAATTACAGCTTGAGTATAGAGCACAAAAGGTCAAGGAGAAATTCATGGATACAGTATGAAAGTTTATTATTGCATTTCTATTGACATGAAAATAAATTGCATTATGAGGTCATTGAAGGGTAGCTACAGTAAAATTAAAAGATTGAATGTTTTAACTTCGTTTTATTATCTGATTTGATGAGCTGTTTGAATGAAACGGTATTATTTTGCTTGTTGAATTTAACAAAAAGTACAGCAATCGACTAAATAACGTTTAATTTTTCTACAACTTTTTTTTAATGAAAAATATTGGTAAGGAAAATATTTTATTTTTATACCAGCGAGTAATGACGAAAACTTGTTGACAATCGCTAATTCATTACATTTGTATACTTAATGTCTATTCTAATTTTGTATTGTGTTTTTGAGGTTGGTCCAGAAAAAAAGAACCGCGAGGAATGGATGGTAAAATTACCTCCAGCTCATGCTGTAGCTCTAGGTTTGGGTTTGATTCCTCGTAAATTTAAGACTCACGAAGGTCCTGACATGTCTGATAGATCTGTTTGGACAGACACACCAGCAGATAAAGTCGGAAAGCAAAAGGTAAACATTTTTTTATATATAACGGCAATATCTAGCATACGGAGATACACTTTTTAATAATGAGCATAATTAATCTTTTTATTAATAAAACCGTAATCTGTTGGCTGTTTTTTAATAACAGGAGGAAAATCATTTTGTCCCATCTAAAGAATCAAATAAAAAAGCAAAAATTCCTGCTGAAGATAAGCGGGATCAAGGAGGAGAGACAGAATCGTTGCTTGATATACATTTAAAAATGAAAAAAAAAAAAAAAGTAATTCAAACCTTTTGGCACTTAAAAAAAAAAAAAAAATTTTTTCCTTAAATTTGCAGAATCAGCTAATTGTTTTAAATTGTAGAAAGCAGCAAAAGAATCTGAAGGACCGACTCGTAGACCTTTTGATCGTGATTTGGATTTACAGTTCAACAGACAAGACAAAGCTGAAAAAAAATTTTTTCTTGACAAAGCTCTGAAGCTCAACGATAAATTTACCCCTGGAAAAATCTGAGAAATCGTACGTTTTCATTTCAGCTGTAATCAATTAGACTTATGACGTTAAATAAAAATGAAATCGATGGTTTCAACATTTTTACTTTAGATTTTGCACTGAGCTGATTAAAATTTTTGTTCAGAAATAAAATCAAGAGTTATTCAGTTTAATTTACAAATTAATTTCTTATTTATGCTCAAGCTTACACTACTTTGTTTTTAAAAATTATCTTCTGTTAATTCAACAGCAAAATTTTTTGAAATTTATTTTCTGTGCTTATGCTGTATAAAACTTTAAAAGGTAGAAAATGTTTCACATTGTTACGAAGTTCAATAAAGGAAATAATTAATTATGTAGTCAGTGAAACTTCGACCTGTTCCGCACCCTATTGCGGAACTAAGGCGCGTGAGGTGTACTGATCTGTAAATCAAAGTTCCACTGACTGTACATGTGTCTAAGTCTAAGTACAATTTCGGTATGAGCACTGTTTCCGTATCAAAGCGTCATTTCGTTTGGTTTAAATTGAATATCACGATGAATACATTGTAAACAGCCAATTTCATACATTTATAATATTAGAATTTTTCTAATACTAACTAAAACTTTTGTTTACTAAAGTCTGCAGATTGCCAGACTCCATGTTATTTCACCCTTATCAGTAGAATAGCTTCAACTTTTATCTTTAAAAAACATAATTTATTTTTATTAAAATTGTACAACATGTAAAAACAGATATAGAGATACATATTCATAAATACTAAGATTAAATCAATATATTTCTTCTAGTACTGAACTTTATTAAAATTACAACAAATCATGACATAAAACTATATATTTTATGAATACAAAAAAGAAAAAATTAACAAAAATAATAGAAGATACAAGGATACATAGTGAAGTCCTTTTATACAAGTTATTAATAAGGTATATCTATTTTTTTATACCAATATAACAAAATTTACTGTTATTATTTATCATTATCATCATCATCATCGCCTATATTATTGTAAAATATTTTAACAAATTTATGATAATTTATCCTCTGGCCGTATTATTGCGTCATTATTTAACTTGTGTTTTAACATGCTGAAGGAATTCGTAGTAGCTGAGCGCGTTTTCAAATCTATCCTCGATAAGTCGCTCAGTGAACTCGGTCCTCAAATGTCCGTCGTCTCTAATGACTCGAAGTGTAGCAAAATAGGGCTTCTCATCCTGTAGTGTGGCAACAAAGGCCCTCAATCTCTCGGACTCGGGGTTTGACAGCTCTGGTAGACCGCACATCTCTTCGGGAATGGCAGCAAAGCTTGGTACACCGAGCACATTGAAACAGAATGATGGGTTAACGTTTTTGCTGACATAAATGAGGATCTGGTCGCAGTGATCTAGCAGGAATGCTCCTCGTGAGTCGAGTTTCTCGGCCGAGAGGTGAAGCTTGTCCGGGGCCGAATACAGCTGGCCGTCTTCCGTCTGAGTTATCCGGCGATCAAATACAAAATCATGGATGGCATAGAGATCTGGGTAGACGAATTGCACAAGCTGTCCGAGGGGCAGGGTCTTGAGCTGGCACATGGCGTAGAAACGGTCGTCCACCCTCGTGCTGATCCCAAATCTAAAAGCACGGCTCTTTAGCAGGGCGATTATGTACATGGGTAGGAGCTTAAGGTTGTCCGGAGCCAGAAGTCCTTCACCTGGGTAGGACTGGACCAGCTTGTACGCTGAAAGGTAATCGACCACCGCGTTAATGAGGGCCTCACGGGCGTCCGAAAGCGAGGACGAAACAGAACGATCGACGGCCATTTTGGCTAGAAGGCCCACGATGCACTGCTGGTCCGCCGAGTGAAGGACCTCCGACAGATTAGCCGTCGTCGGTAAGCAGAGGGTGTGCACACGTATACGGCGTTCGCCTCGGCTGGATGTGTACAAGAGAGCGGCCTGGAAGCAGACATTTGTCGCGTCGGTCAGGCTCTCATCGATGGTTAACTGCATGCCAAAGCCCGCATCTGGGTTTATGTTTGGCAGACTCAGAAGATCCGTCGAGCGTACAAAGAAGTTACCGTGGAAGGTGTGCACGCCGATGCCTCGGGTGCACCGTACCCTCATCACCGCCTCGAAACCAATTTTTCGGGTAAGGTAACGGCGCAGCATCCTGTCCAGAAGCTCGGCTTGGGGCAACCTAGAGGCTTGGAACAGGGGAACATTGTAGACGCAACCGCCGCTAAACTTGCAAATGCCCGATAGGCTCGCCAAATCGCTGTACTGGCAGTTCAGGAGAAACAAGTCAACGGCTACTTGTTGGATGCTGCAGTCTAAAGCCAGTCGCTTGTAAAAGTCCGTGGCAGGATTGAGCCAGGGTACGTCCTTGCCCGCTCGAGCATTTGGGTTCTCTCGCGGCTGCAACGATCCCGGGCCTATGTTAGGCAGGCACGTTTGAAACACGCTTACCCGGCCCCCGGTTGGCGATGTCAACTTGTAAGCCACTTGGAGGGCCGCGCCTAGGGCGCAGCTCGTTTCGTGGCTGTCCTTGAATATCTGAGGCAGCTGTATGAGCAGGCTCTTCAGCAGCTCCTCACGCTCCTTTAGGTTGACCACAAGGTTGTCTGGACTGGGCAAAAAAACATCCTCTACATCCATCATGATCATGTGCTGGGGCTGTGAAACGTTGTCAGGCATACCAAAAAAATGGACTGCCGAATCCACTGCCAGTATGCCAATTTGGGTCCTGCTGTCACCCGGGATCCGGGACAGTTCTTCGGTTATAATATTGCACACAAGAGCAAGGTAGCCGCTTTCAATGGCCAACCTAGACACGTCAAAAACCATTATGTAGACGGCAGGCTGAGGTGGCCGTAACATGTACTCGCTCGGTGCTATAAACTCTATTGTGCTGGTGCGAATTTCTGGACGACGCGACGGATCACCGTATGACTTGGTTGCGGGATCGAATTGAAACTCGTCCGGCAGTTCGTTTACTTTGTAGCAAAGATTGCACTTCCAGCGCTTCGCGTCGATAAAGTAAACGAACGGATTTATGTAGGTACGACACGATCTGCACCGCACTATCGTATTGCACTGAATGACCGGCAAGTGGTTCAGATCTTTAAACGGGTGGATGAGGATACCCAGTGGCAGTCGCGCTTTTTGTAACAAAGAATTCGATTCTGGTATCTTGGTCAAGGTGCAACGGAAGATATCTGGGCTACAATTAACTCGGTCTAGTAGATCCTGGTGGAGCTTTATTCTCGGTGGCTCAATCTTTTTGGCTGGCAAAATGTTTCTACATTGGATTATGTCGGTAGAGTCCATGCCCCAGATTTTGTTGAAGCCCTGCTTCGTCACGCTGGTGGTTTGCTGATGATTTATTTGACTAGCATAGGGTCTTGAGGCTAGATAATTAGCGGGTTTCGTATCTAACGTCTGATTCGTTGTTGTATTGTATGTCTGAGGAGAGCTATTTATCTGCGCCGTGGAATTTGGTAGAGGCTCTAGTTTTTGGCTATGTTGCGATGACGCCTCTGTAATGCTGATATATTGAAACTGATCTAGCAGACCATGAGTAGGATCGCTTTTTGGAATAGATGATATGCTATTAGGCATTGATGCTGCGTTTCCAGACATTGGTGCTTTGCTTGATATTAATGGTGCTTGTGGTAAAAATGCCCCTAAAGATCCACCACTCGACAATGATTGTGTGCCTAAAAATTTACTAGTACTTAATGGTGACCCATTTTTTATTGCATGTCTACTGTTTAACAAAGGTCTAATATTCACTGGTGGTCCACTACTGTTCATTGGTTGTCTTGAAGAAGAGTCAGCCTCATGACCAAGACCAATACTACCTGCAGGACTTCTGGGGCTAAATAAATGATGCTTACTGATCTGTATAGTTCCACTGTTTGACAAGGATGCACTGCTTACTGGAGATTTCATATTTGACACAAGGCCACTAGTATTCACAAGCTGAGTAACCAATGTTGGATGATTAATGTGTTGAGAAGTACTTGGCATTTGAGATCTATGGTTCACAAGTCTATCAGCTTGTAAAAGGGCATTACTAATAAGTGGTACATTATCGAATCGAGATTCGTTGTTAAACGAACTAATGTTTGACTGTTGCCCACTAAATAATGAAGGACCAGCATTTGGTGTTCGTGCAATAATTTGCTGAGAATCACTTGTCAACGGAAAGTCATTAATCAATAAATATCCACAAGGGTCTATATTGCCACTATTTAGCATGAGCTGCTGCTGATGATGAGCATTACTTGATGATGATACACTGCTGGACAATAATAAATTAGCCTGCGTCTCGGTAGACATAAGTGGTCTGTGACCAATTAATGAGCTATTAATTGACGTAGATATGTTAGCACTGCTAGTTACTTGCCCACTGCTATTAAACTGCAAGTCACCACTGACCATGTGCGGTGAACTCTTAAAAACTGATCTGCTACTGTCAGATACAAGTTCTTCATTAATCTGAGAACTCATAGGCAGTAATCCTCTATTACTCAACTGCAGCCTTTCATGTGTAAGCCTGCTTCTCGGCACTGAACCAGTATTATTATTTGGTACTAAAGTAGAATACAAATGCCCATTTCTTGGTAAACTCTGGCCAGTACAAGCTGCTTGTTTCTGCTGTTGCTGTTCCAAATGCATGGATGCGACATGATTGATATTAGACAATGAAGCAGAAGTAGTTGCAGGGTCAACGGTTTGTCGAATCATTGAGCTTAACAAAACAAGACCCTTATGACGAGTTTTACTTTTATCAGCTGTTGCTGCTGTAAGCTTCTGCTCTCCAAGAGATTAGATCCCTCGTATACTGAAAAAAATTAATAAACAGCCCTAACTTAAGTAATTGAATAGTTTCATACTTTAAGATGTTTGCAACGACTCATAGATATTTTTAACTTGGTGAGTATAGTATTACTACCTTTACCTTCATAAAAATTCACCGAGTTAAACACACCCTCTCATCAATACAAGGAGTTGAAGACGATGTATTTTATTACCTTTGAACTTGAATCCTGAATACCGTGTAAATACGCATGTATATTGTGGCGTTGTGGCTATATATACTTTCATTAATACACCATCATTTAGCAACCACCTTCCGTCCCTAAAATTGACCAACACCACCCCAGCCCGCAGAAAATAAAAAATTTGTAAACAAATATATATAATTAACTTATTAAAAACTGCTCTTTTCGAAAATACAAACAGTAAAAACTGCTCCCTCTTATTTATTTAGTTAACACAAATTGAAGAATCTTGCGAAAGGCGACACTTTGCAAGTCGATATCTCAGCTAATAAACAATATTTTGAAATGATTCTTATTGACAAAAACTGCTCTCTGAATGTAAAAAATTGCTCTAGCATCTAGTTGTCATCATTATCTATTTATCATTGGTAAAAATCGATTTGCTGACACTGCTATAACATCATATAGTTTCTCGGGGATCTTAGCGTTTTGTATGTTGGCAGCAGAGACTGGTTGGCAGTTGGCTGCATCTACTTGTATATATATACAAACTCTGCGCGCGCCCATTTGTGCTGCTTATTTATAAGCAGCATGACCACTAATCTGTTCAACCTAAAAGTTGATATCCAAAGGTTCATTTTGGATATTATATGCAATCGAACTCGTAGATGACGGGAACAATAGTAAAAAACGTAGATTCTTAGTCAAACTATGTAAAATAGCGGCTAAAAGTTTATTTTGCAAATTTTGCGTAAATGGTAAGAGATAGGATGTAAATAAAAATATCAGCGTGTAGAGCGAAAAATTATCTATCGATTTGGTCTTTCATTTTTTTTTTGGACCAGCGCAAAATTTCGAGGTAAAAAATTCTGAAAGTATTTTGGCACGTACGTATGAGAGTGAGTGAGACAGAGTGAGCGATCACACTAGCAGACGATTGCAGGCACGAGGAGAGAGCCGGTGCTATAGCACTATATATATATATATACGTAGCTCTAGTAGCTGCGACGCACTCGATCGCCTTCCGGCTGAAATATCCACTTTAGCTTTTGGCCCGAAAATTTTATAAGTCCCAATAACACTAATACGGGGAAAAAAAATTTGTTCTCCAGATATGATGTTTTTTATACATTATCGACGATTTTCTAGCAAATAAACATAGTCTCCAGTAACATTTTTTTCCAAATTAAAATCTTATTTTTCTTATTTTATTGGTTTTAAAATTTTATCTCGTTGTAGAAAATATGTTATGCAGCTTACATGCATTGCATAGCTGTGCGGAGGGGCAAGAGAGGGGCGAACAGTTGAACACACGATGGATCGGCTTTTTATATTTGAATTGCGACACAATTTCAAAGTCCCCAAAAAAAACTGATAAAGGTTAAATGAAAAAGTCTCTGAGAAATGATTTTTGAATGACAGTCTTGAATTTTTTTTTTTCGACCGAATTGCATTAATTTGTTTATGGTAACGTCTGTACATTTTCCAATGAAAAGAAATAGAGAACAACTTATTGTGAAGCATACGATCAAAAATGAATATTAAATTGATAGTAAACAAAATTTATTTATTCGCAAAAATCATAAATGCTACTATCTGGAGTATACATATTGAGGGAGGACTGAGTATCGTACTCCACATGACCTTCTTCCGTCGTTTCCTCTTGCATGTCGACAACGTCATTAATCACATCATCGAAAGAGTCTTCATCAATTACTGGTCTCGTGGTGGAACCATTTTCACAATTTATTGTCTCCGTTGCAATTTTTACATATACGTGTACACATCAAACCTGCTTTTTTGCACGTGCATTGTTTTGTTTGACAATTTTTACGACAGGAGCAGAAAATCTGTGAGGAAGAAAATTCAATATTTAACTAACTAACGTGACCAAGAATTTTCCTTTATTTTGACTAAACACTAATGATATATCATTGCATACCCGTCGCAAAACGTCACGAGGAGCTGGCATTTGTGTGGTCATTTTCGGAAATAAAATGGTCTTTGTCTTTCTCCACCCCCAATGTGTGGGCTCCATTGTATTTCCTAGCCACGCCTGGACTTGTAGGTATACACGTTTAGCGTGTTCTTTTAGAGCATCTCTTGTTGGAGGTAGCACCGCTAACGATAATTGTTTTTTAGAGGCGGTGGTCGATTTGCAAAACAGCCTGTATCGTAATTCAGAAACATTACAATCATATTCGTATTGCGTCTCATACAGGTAACAAATTACTTTCTCTGCCTCTCTTAGTAGTAGTTGTACAAATTTTTCCCTGACTACGTCTTCACATAACTGAAAGTCTGTTTCCATTTGTTCCTCAACGAAATCTTCAAACTTTTTACAAAAAATAGCGGTGCTTTCAATTAACGTTGTATTTTTTTCAAAAATAGAGATAATTTTTTTTTCCCCTTATTAAAAATAGCACTTGTGGTATCGGAACCGCTAAATGCATGAGCAAACAATACGAAAGGCTTCAAATGATTATTGTCAGCTACGGAATAGAATACTCGACTTTTCGTGCCTGGGACAACTTTATAAAAGTGTGCGTTGGCATTTGGAGGTATCAAGGCGATCAGAAGAAAAGGTAAGTCGATATCATTTCCGACGACTGCCACAGGTTTTTTTCCTAAGATCGCCAAGTCTCGTGCCGTTTGTACAACTAGTACGTTGGCGTCCTCGACCGCAACCGCAACCACAGCTATAGAAATCAACGAGTCCGCTCTTGTTGTGATGAGTCACCAGAAATTTCTGACAAACATCACGAACAAGTATAATTTTGTTGCTCATTTAACTAAGTTTTTGAATGAGAACAACGTCGAGACGAAGGTTGCGGTCGAGGACGCCGACGTACTAGTTGTACGAACGGCCGTGAAAAGTAAAAACTACTCAAATTTTTTACTATTATTAAAAGTACGTATGCTATTCATACTTTTTGATTGGTTTTGTGAAAGTTATAAATGATTTAACATTTATTTATTTATTTTTTTTTTTTTATCGGGTTACCGCGACAGCCTATTGGCCCAGTCGCCGGGCCACCCACTCACCACCTATGTGTGGGGGTGTATTGCCACACCCATCTCTAAACCTTTTTTTCCTCGCATCCTACCTGAATCCATGGGCACAGTGTGAAAATCTCCGGTGGAACACCTTGCCAGTTAAGGTGGTTCTTCACCTAACCCATTTACTTAAACTTACAGGGAAATTTGGAGGGATTGTTATTAAAGTTATAAGGCATCTTTCTTTAAAATTTCAAGTCCCTTTATCAGGCAAATTTTTGAAAACAAGTCAGTCAAAAAATGCACTTTTAACATGTGTTCTTATGTAGGTTACTTTTCCATACTACGATATCATGTAATATCTCGTAAAGTAGACTTAAGATCGTAATAGAAAAAGTTTATAGTAAAAGAAGAACTTTTCAGCTTTCTAATAATATAACAAAAGTTTGGGCTAATCAGGGAAATAGTATACGATATTTAATCGTAAACGAAATGTTTGCCGTGTAAACTGCGGCAACGTCTGCTTGAGTAGGAGCGTACATGCCATTTTCAGAACCTTGCGTCAAAAAAAAATTTTTTTACAACTCTTACTCTGACTTTATTAGCTTGTTTATTTGTATGTAAATGCAATGATATTATAGTCAAGTGCCAGTACAACATATTTTATGTTGCAAATAATACGCTAATCGAAAATTAGAAAATCACAGGGTCCCGTGTCGCTTTGATACGGCACCATCGTGAAGAACCACCTTAAGCTGACACTCTCTGCACCGATGGTGGCATCCAACTTGGTGGCAAATTCAAAAATAGAAAATAAATATATGATGAAAAACAGTTGAATTAATCCATTAAAAATTAATAATTAAGCCATAGAAATTCACTTGCTAAGATTCGGTTGTTGTCGAATTGTGTTTTAGAAAATTATTAAGTGTATCACTCTCAGAGTGGTTGTTTTTCATTGTTGTAGTTGTCTGTGGCTAAGTACATAAAGGTTAAAATGTAAAAAATTAACTGTCAATCATACAAGTGTAATGACAAGAGGTATGCTTTGTTTAATCGTGATTTGTTTATTTATTCACTTATTCAGGAATTTTATTCTCAGTCGATAAGTTAGGTGTAGCTTATTTACGTACACATACCGAAGACTTGTGAAGTTGGCGCCCGTAAATATTAAATATTAATATTTTGCACCTATTCAGGGCTTAAACAATTCCTCCTTACTTGCGGATTTATCCTCCACTTGAATTTTTATTTGCGGATCAATAGTTTGCGAGATATTTGCAAAATAAAAAGTCGAAAATGGGTGCGGCGCTGAAGTATAAAAAACTTTGTTTTAAGTGCTAAATTGGGTTAAAATCCAATTCTACCTGTACAATTCGATTCCTCCTCATTTGCGGATTACGGAGGTATATAAATTAATGTAATTAAATGTCACAAAGTTTGTAAATAATGAATTTAATTATTGAGTGAGAGAATCTAGTAACTTTTGTCTAGTGACTTTTGGTCCAGTGCACCGTTCCTGTTGTTCGGTACATGTCGTTTCCTCCGTACTGCGGGTTTTACAAAATATTTATCAGAATAGAAAACTTTAGTAGGTATTAATCTATTAATTATTAGTTATAAGTTATTCAGCTTTTGAGTCAATACACACACACACACACATACATTACATACTTGAAACTCAAAGAAAATATTATTTGTCAATAGATACAGATTTTTCATCTTGAGAATCTAATATCTGGAATCTATTGTGGCAAACACTGTGGACTAATATTTATTCATTACGCGCGAAATTTTAATATTTGTTGTTATTCAAGAAACAAATAACAACACAACTAAAAAGTAGCAGTACAGCTATCATTACAATACAAGCCACAGCTAAGTAAGCACACAAGTCATAATTTTGTTTGGACAAGTTTTAGAAAACAGCTCAAGCATTCAAATTTCACGCGTAAATGATCAATCAGGCGAATTGAAGATCAAGTTACCGACCAGTGGAAACGGATAAAAGTGACACAGGCTGTGTTCGCCTAAGGCTCTGTTTGTTATTAAGTCTGTTAAGGTCACGTGATCATTTATCATAAGTGCGAGGGAGACAGCATGATGTCACCGTCTCACTCGCACTTATCATAAATGATCACGTGACCTTAACATACTACAAACGGAGCCTATGCAAACACAGCCCCAGTAATAAAAGTACTCAATTTTAAAAAATGTTTATTAAATGGGTTTACTCTAGATTGCATAGTCATCGAAAAATGTGTTTGTGTGTGTGTATTGACTCAAAAGCTGAATAACTTATAACTAATGATTAATAGATTAATACCTACTAAAGTTTTCTATTCTGATAAATATTTTGTAAAACCCGCAGTACGGAGGAAACGACATGTACCGAACAACAGGAACGGTGCACTGGACCAAAAGTCACTAGACAAAAGTTACTAGATTCTCTCACTCAATAATTAAATTCATTATTTACAAACTTTGTGACATTCAATTACATTAATTTATATACCTCCGTAATCCGCAAATGAGGAGGAATCGAATCGTACAGGTAGAATTGGATTTTAACCCAATTTAGCACTTAAAACAAAGTTTTTTATACTTCAGCGCCGCGCCCATTTTCGACTTTTTATTTTGCAAATATCTTGCAAACTATTGATCCGCAAATAAAAATTCAAGTGGAGGATAAATCCGCAAGTAAGGAGGAATCGTTTAAGCCCTGAATGGGTGCAAAATATTAATATTTAATATTTACGGGCGCCAACTTCACAAATCTACATACCGAAGCATCAATTTTTGGCTCTATGCGGTTGGCAGCGTCTCGAGAGCCCGTTAGCAGACAAGTAAGTGGAAAGCGTGCATAATTTCATAAGCATTGACTTTGTCAGCAGAATTTTCGGTTGCTCAATGTAGTTAATTTTAATTGAACATAATATTCATTTTTATTTATTATAAATAGTTACAATACTATTAGTCAGGTAACAAAGGATTTGGGCAAGAAAAATCAAGCATACCAAGCCTGGATTGTAACCTACCGAATCAGATGAGTATAATAAAGTAACCTTTTGTCGATTTAGTTGTCAATGGACTTATCTTTTGTTTAATAACTTAATTGCACGTCCAATTATACGAAATTACTGTAATAAAGTAATAGTTTCTAATTTTTAATAAAATTTGTTATCTGAATATTAATTGTGAAAGTGTTTGCACATGAATGCACAGTTCTTAACTTTGTTTACTTTGTGCTCCTTATTTTTTTCAGGAAAATGCTGGATGAACAATGGCTTTTTATGATTTTTTTAACATTGCTTAAGCACTATTGCACAACTTCCAGGATCGATTTACACAGTTTTTCAATGTTACCTGTGACAAGAAAGTACTGGGATCCCTCAAAATTAATTAAAAATGTGTTTTTACTCTTGTAGACTAAATTTAAGTTGTACGTCTTATGTTTATACATTATTTCTTTGCTTATCAAGGTGCAGACATTATCACACATGGAAGCCAACTGAAAGTATTGTTCACACTTCACTGATGATTTGACAGTACGTACCAGACATTCAATGAAAGATTACTGAGAATTTGTTGAGATCAATTTTGCAAGTTTGACATGTAAGGTAAAATCAGTCCATGGCTCTTAGTAAGTTAAAAAATCTTACCATGGCTCTGTATAAGTAATTAAATTATTTTATTTTATTCTCTAGGTCTTAGTTGCAGAAATCATTATTTCTAATCATCTTACACTTTATTTTTAGATGCTAATACTGCAGAAGGATATGTGTAGACAGTGCAATTGAACTGTTTTAATAATTTTAGGAGTAGCTACAGCAAGGGTTGTTTTCATGGATTAGTAATTATTTCGTGAAATCCTGGGGTGATATGGATTATCATGCATCGAATGCCTTTAAACATTTTTCTCAAATAATGCACACTACGTACAAGAGATTAAATAACAGACAGCTCCTTGCAATTTTTACTGTTCATAATATTGATGTAAATTTCTCATGAATATTAGCAATACTATGCCCTTCTTTTATTTTAGAACTATGCAATCGATAAGATTATACTATGCACTTTTCAACAACAAAATTCTTAACTTAAATGTGTTTATCACTGTAGAGCTGCACTGAGAGTAGAACAAGGTGTTTGAGACAAGGTTCAAGCACATTTTATTTTACGTAGTTCATCGGTCAATTCCATAATGTCTTTATCTTTACTTTAATCAAGAAGCAAGTAAATTTACATCAATGCGAAAAATACATTGATGAAGAAATATAAATAAGAGTGTTTATAGTGCATATGATATTACGTAAGTACAATTTAAGCCTATATGGTTAGCACAACTGAGAGCTCATGTGCATTTAAAGACTAAAAAATTTTTAAATTAACGCGTCAAATTACGTTTGTTTCATGCAAAACCTTATTTGTTTTTAAGAACAAAATTTTTATTCGCAAACTCGTACATTACAAATCAATATTCAAATAATTCGCAGATTTTGTAAGTGTTAAACTTTTTATCTCTTCTCTTTTTGAAAAAATATTTCTTTCTTCAAACCAATCCATTAGCTGAGGATTTTCTGTGTAACTGGAGAGAGGTTTCTGAAATAGGAAAATACTAATGTATTGCATCTATTTGCTTGCCATTGTAGACATCTTATTTTGATATTGGTATTTGTGTATGGTTTCACATTCACGTATGTTAAACATATATTAATAGGTATACCACATTACCAGAAAAAAGTTTTCAGCATATTGTAGTGCGTACAATCCACAGTCGGTAGAATTTGTTTGTTGTGGAACGTCAGCATGATAAATTTTCAAAACATCACTATTTAATAATTTGTGTTGAATACTTTTTTTAAATTCCGTCTTTAAATATTAAACCAATCTTTGTTCTACTGACTCTGTTCCAAACTTTTTTATAGAATTGCATATTACTATGCACGGTCTAAGAATGTATGAGGTTATTATAGTTAATATATTTAAATGATTGTCAGTTTGGATGCCACTACCTTTTTGAAGTTCCATCGTCATGAAATTGTAATTTTTTTCGTTTGGAGTGCTTAGCATTAGTCACTTTTTTTTCAAAATTTTGTATCAAGTATGGAAAACAAATTACCACCAGATACCAATGTGCTCTGAAAATTGTTGTATTACAATTATTTTTTAAGCTTTATTATTTACTAGTGTCCAGCTTTTACCTGATTTTGACAGGTATTAAAATAAAGTCTTTCTCCAACAGCTCTGTATTACAATACTTTGTACTAATAGAACGATTATTACTTAAATTCGTGTAAAAATAGGTGTCAAATATTTCGGATTTTTCCCGTTGCTCACTACTTAGTATTTCAAAGTATATATACTGCAAATAAAAATTGATTATAGCGTCGTTCAAATACTTGCCAGCTCCTAAACATTCAATGTTCTCAGCATAGATCGATATTCCTCGAACAGGTGGAGATGGATACACCAAAATGCTGTTATACGAATATGATATTTACAAGATGAATGCCAAGGTTATAATATTGATTAAAAATACTACTTACATTTGCTTCGGATTCTTTAAAATTAAATCAATGGCATTCATTTTTTTACTTTCATCTTTTTCATTGCCATCATCTGATTGTATATGCTGTGAAAAATAAAAAATAAAATTTGTATGACAAAATACAACGGGATTTTTCATGTGATTCTAGTACATGGTACAAGAACTATTTTATACTTCAAAGAGTACGATGGCAATTATAATAGGCAATTGTTATAAATTTAATATACAATTTTCCATTCCATAGCAGAAGTTAGTTAAAAACATGAGGTGTATGTGATATTTTCTACATGTTTTTAATAATTACCATATTTAGTCTCTCATCATGTGACGATGTGTGTGAATGGACCTCTGATACATTTAATAGTACATCAATTGATGAAGCATTTGACAGAATTTGTGAAGAGTGAATGGATCTACAATAAAAATGGTGTTTTTAAAAAAACTAAAGTATAATGTATAAAATGATTTTATGTTAACTTTTGAGAGATTTCGGTAGAAAAAAGAAAACAGTTACATTATTTATTTTCCTAACTCGGTCGTTTATGACCGGCTGACGCACCCTACATTGGAAAAAAAAGATTTACTACATAAGCGCTACCGATCAGGACTATATCACGGCACCTCTGGCCTTGCTTCGCAACTCCTTCGGGCCGCAAAGTAACCCCTGCGGAGACAATATACCTAATAATAATTAGGGGGTGCGCAGTTATTTTATGAAGAGCAATTTCTCTAATAAGACAATATTACGCACATTTTTTTTTCCTTGTTATATTTCCTACAAACTAACATTTTTTTGATCCACAAAATATTAATTGTTTTTTTTTAATGAACAAATACTGCATAAAAACATACTTTGGCTTCTACGTACTAAAAAAAAAGGAGAAATCATTTTTCATCATTTTAAATTGGAAATATTATAGTATAAGGTATATAGAATATACACTCAAAATTTCATTGCAATCGGTATAGTAGTGTCTGCACATTGTTATTTGCAAGTAAAGATTAAAAAAACAATTAAATTAATACCAGCGCCACATGTTTGACCTGACATCGGCCTTGATTTCTTTACGTATAGTCTGAAATTTAAATTATAAGTAATCAAAAAGAATTTTCTAAAAGATTTTTTTACACTTTTTCAGTTTTTTTAAAAAAAGCATTACTTGTAAAATCGAAAAACTTGATCATTTTTTATGAATTTTAACGAAATTTGGTACACAAGTACGGGGCTATAAAACAAGGATTTCAAAAATTTATAAGCCCGCATTAACATTAAGAAGGTTAAACTTTAACACGTACACAAGTGTCAAACTATTTGAAAAGAAAAGATTTTACACAAATACTTCAACATACATTATTAAAAAATAATTACGATGTTGTAAAAATATTTTTAAATGTTTCAATATTTATAGGACTATTTATTATATTTTCTTCGAGATCTGGCGAAGACTGTCGTTCATTTTCGTCATTAGATGTAACAAAATCTAACTTGCAGTTGTCTTTACTAGTATTTCGCATTTCAGCTATATCTGTCATTGCCAGATTTTCAAGAAAATCTATATGTCGATTGTCTAGGTCCATAGATTGGGTTTTCTGCGGTTCAGAGCTGGCCATTGGCTCACCATCTTCGTGTGTTATCATTAAGTTTAATTTAAATCGTTTTTTTAACCGTTCACTTACGTTCTGAAGCGCATAAGGCTTACAAAAATTGATTTTATTTGATTGCAAATCTACTGTTGGGTCTGTACTTTTAATTCACTTTACCATCAATGATATCATATTCTCGTGTACTGATCTCTGAAAGAAAAATAATAGGTATCTTACAATGTAAAAAAGCTCTCGTCAAAAATCATCAGTTATTGCAAGAGTTAAATATTCAGATATTACACTGATTTTTTTTAATCAATAGCTATACCATAAGATAATGCAAGCTGGATTCAAATGTTTTTCTTTTTAATCAGCGCCAATGTAAGTAAATATTACTGCGAATTTACGTATTGCCAATCTATCTCGGAATGTCTCTTTAGACGTACAAAAAAAGGACTACAGACTATCCCTCATTTTTATAGGTGTGTTCCTCAACTCATTCAACGTAGCATATACAAATTAATTATTTTTATTTTTTCGAACCTTAACAGTAAAACGAAATATAATTTTTATAACTCTGAAATACGATTTTCATTGTATGAGTGTTCGATTTATCAATACCCACAACTTTGCATGAACATTTCTGACTAAAAGAGACAAATTTGGAAATGGTTCCTTCTTTAGCATGAATTCTAAATATCACCTTTTTATTGCAAATAATAAATAACTTTTTGGTAACTGTTTCGATATGTTTTCAGACTAATTTTATTATTTCTATTACGATCGACATTAAATGTTTAGTTGATCATGTGATTCACGGAATATTTAACGTTTAACGATACATTTCTAGATTTTAGAAGTTTCAATAAATGTTAAATCTAGAGCGGCGTTGGCTCAGTGGTAAGCGTGCTTGCTACTGATACAACGCTGTTCTAGGGGTCGTGGGTTCGATTCCCGGGGAGTGCAGATTTTTTCAAAAACAACTGTTTTCACCGGAAAAAGTTCCTATGTAACCCCGGCTGTTTCGAGGCGGGTTTTTCCGTGGAATTTTCCTTCAGAGTAATTCCAGGGTTTTTTCCTTGCTCCACAGGTCTTCAGGCCTGGGTGAATGCTAAACAGTGTTAGGGCATAATAGGTAGGGATTAGTGGGCCCGATGCCAGGCAGGGATCGCCGGCCTTACCGGCGAGGAGTGGCCCCTGAAACATGGGGCTTCTCCGGGGAAAGGCTACACAGTGGTGAGTGGACCCGATGCACCATCGGTGCAGAGAGTGTCAGCTTAACTGGCAAGGTGTTCCACCGGAGATTTTCACACTGTGCCCATGGATTCAGGTAGGATGCGAGGAAAAAAAAGGTTTAGAGATGGGTGTGGCAATACACCCCCACACATAGGTGGTGAGTGGGTGGCCCGGAGACTGGGCCAATAGGCTGTCGCGGTAACCCGATAAAAAAAAAAATAAATAAATAAATGTTAAATCATTTATAACTTTCACAAAACCAATCAAAAAGTATGAATAGCATACGTACTTTTAATAATAGTAAAAAATTTGAGTAGTTTTTACTTTTCACGGTCTCGGCCTGTTCGATTGCACTCTCCGCGTTTCTGGCATGCACTTCATTTGTTGATGGGTATTTATGTACATCATCGGTATCATCAATCACTGATTCACTAGTAACGTTATCTTCATCATTCTATACAAATACAATAATAAACATACAATTCAGCATACTTTCTTACTAATATTATTGAACACAAACAACATTAATAAATTGTAAGTAGATTATATTCCAAAATCGTTTTTAAAACCTTTTCGATTTTCGTGGGTTGATTAGTTTCAATTAGAATTTGGTTCATCCACTTAGACACACGCCTGTACATTAAAATGTATGCGTTTGAGCTTGTACTGTTCTGATCGTCCACTTCATTTCTATTGTCATTAGTGCCAAATGCTTTCTTCAGTTCACGCTCGCTTATCTGTGAAGTGTTTAAAATCAGTATAAGTAATAGGTAGACAAAGTAAACCAGAAAATGTACTTTTTGCTCTGCAATTATTAATATTTTTTTATGTTTTGAAAGTAGTAAAAAATATATTGTTTATCATTTAAATTTATAATGCATTAAGTATTTCATGTGTCTTTCACGAGGAACTCTTTGCGGCCATGCAGAGTTAAATTGAAAGACGAAGTCGTCGTAGAGTTTGGTGTTGGGTCCCGGCCATTGAGTACAATACCAAAAAAATAGACACTCGCGGTCCGCTATTCCGGTGATAATAACCCGAGGAACTTACTCACCACTTTATTCATTAATCAGTCTCTAAATAATAACACAAGCGCTTATCACCAGATAACCCAGGGCACTAATGATATATCATTGCATACCCGTCGCAAAACGTCACGAGGAGCTGGCATTTGTGTGGTCATTTTCGGAAATAAAATGGTCTTTGTCTTTCTCCACCCCCAATGTGTGGGCTCCATTGTATTTCCTAGCCACGCCTGGACTTGTAGGTATACACGTTTAGCGTGTTCTTTTAGAGCATCTCTTGTTGGAGGAAGCACCGCTAACGATAATTGTTTTTTAGAGGCGGTGGTCGATTTGCAAAACAGCCTGTATCGTAATTCAGAAACATTACAATCATATTCGTATTGCGTCTCATACAGGTAACAAATTACTTTCTCTGCCTCTCTTAGTAGTAGTTGTACAAATTTTTCCCTGACTACGTCTTCACATAACTGAAAGTCTGTTTCCATTTGTTCCTCAACGAAATCTTCAAACTTTTTACAAAAAATAGCGGTGCTTTCAATTAACGTTGTATTTTTTTCAAAAATAGAGATAATTTTTTTTTCCCCTTATTAAAAATAGCACTTGTGGTATCGGAACCGCTAAATGCATGAGCAAACAATACGAAAGGCTTCAAATGATTATTGTCAGCTACGGAATAGAATACTCGACTTTTCGTGCCTGGGACAACTTTATAAAAGTGTGCGTTGGCATTTGGAGGTATCAAGGCGATCAGAAGAAAAGGTAAGTCGATATCATTTCCGACGACTGCCACAGGTTTTTTTCCTAAGATCGCCAAGTCTCGTGCCGTTTGTACAACTAGTACGTCGGCGTCCTCGACCGCAACCTTCGTCTCGACGTTGTTCTCATTCAAAAACTTAGTTAAATGAGCAACAAAATTATACTTGTTCATGATGTTTGTCAGAAATTTCTGGTGACTCATCACAACAAGAGCGGACTCGTTGATTTCTATAGCTGTGGTTGCGGTTGCGGTCGAGGACGCCAACGTACTAGTTGTACAAACGGCACGAGACTTGGCGATCTTAGGAAAAAAACCTGTGGCAGTCGTCGGAAATGATATCGACTTACCTTTTCTTCTGATCGCCTTGATACCTCCAAATGCCAACGCACACTTTTATAAAGTTGTCCCAGGCACGAAAAGTCGAGTATTCTATTCCGTAGCTGACAATAATCATTTGAAGCCTTTCGTATTGTTTGCTCATGCATTTAGCGGTTCCGATACCACAAGTGCTATTTTTAATAAGGGGAAAAAAAAATTATCTCTATTTTTGAAAAAAATACAACGTTAATTGAAAGCACCGCTATTTTTTGTAAAAAGTTTGAAGATTTCGTTGAGGAACAAATGGAAACAGACTTTCAGTTATGTGAAGACGTAGTCAGGGAAAAATTTGTACAACTACTACTAAGAGAGGCAGAGAAAGTAATTTGTTACCTGTATGAGACGCAATACGAATATGATTGTAATGTTTCTGAATTACGATACAGGCTGTTTTGCAAATCGACCACCGCCTCTAAAAAACAATTATCGTTAGCGGTGCTACCTCCAACAAGAGATGCTCTAAAAGAACACGCTAAACGTGTATACCTACAAGTCCAGGCGTGGCTAGGAAATACAATGGAGCCCACACATTGGGGGTGGAGAAAGACAAAGACCATTTTATTTCCGAAAATGACCACACAAATGCCAGCTCCTCGTGACGTTTTGCGACGGGTATGCAATGATATATCATTAGTGTTTAGTCAAAATAAAGGAAAATTCTTGGTCACGTTAGTTAGTTAAATATTGAATTTTCTTCCTCACAGATTTTCTGCTCCTGTCGTAAAAATTGTCAAACAAAACAATGCACGTGCAAAAAAGCAGGTTTGATGTGTACACGTATATGTAAAAATTGCAACGGAGACAATAAATTGTGAAAATGGTTCCACCACGAGACCAGTAATTGATGAAGACTCTTTCGATGATGTGATTAATGACGTTGTCGACATGCAAGAGGAAACGACGGAAGAAGGTCACGTGGAGTACGATACTCAGTCCTCCCTCAATATGTATACTCCAGATAGTAGCATTTATGATTTTTGCGAATAAATAAATTTTGTTTACTATCAATTTAATATTCATTTTTGATCGTATGCTTCACAATAAGTTGTTCTCTATTTCTTTTCATTGGAAAATGTACAGACGTTACCATAAACAAATTAATGCAATTCGGTCGAAAAAAAAAAATTCAAGACTGTCATTCAAAAATCATTTCTCAGAGACTTTTTTATTTAACCTTTATCAGTTTTTTTTGGGGACTTTGAAATTGTGTCGCAATTCAAATATAAAAAGCCGATCCATCGTGTGTTCAACTGTTCGCCCCTCTCTTGCCCCTCCGCACAGCTATGCAATGCATGTAAGCTGCATAACATATTTTCTACAACGAGATAAAATTTTAAAACCAATAAAATAAGAAAAATAAGATTTTAATTTGGAAAAAAATGTTACTGGAGACTATGTTTATTTGCTAGAAAATCGTAGATAATGTATAAAAAACATCATGTCTGGAGAACAAATTTTTTTTCCCCGTATTAATGTTATTGCGACTTATAAAATTTTCGGGCCAAAAGCTAAAGTGGATATTTCAGCCGGAAGGCGATCGAGTGCGTCGCAGCTACTAGAGCTACGTATATATATATATATATATATATATATATATAGTGCTATAGCACCGGCTCTCTCCTCGTGCCTGCAATCGTCTGCTAGTGTGATCGCTCACTCTGTCTCACTCACTCTCATAGGTACGTGCCAAAATACTTTCAGAATTTTTTACCTCGAAATTTTGCGCTGGTCCAAAAAAAAAATGAAAGACCAAATCGATAGATAATTTTTCGCTCTACACGCTGATATTTTTATTTACATCCTATCTCTTACCATTTACGCAAAATTTGCAAAATAAATTTTTAGCCGCTATTTTACATAGTTTGACTAAGAATCTACGTTTTTTACTATTTTTCCCGTAATCTACGAGTTCGATTGCATATAATATCCAAAATGAACCTTTGGATATCAACTTTTAGGTTGAACAGATTTTTGACTGGTATACATAGATACTCATGGCTACTGTAGCAGACGAAATTAAAATAAAATAATTGTATACGCATAGACATAAGAAGTATAGACTACTCGTTCTTATGTACGGCAGTAAAGCACGCTTAAAAGGACACACAACATTGAACGTAGGTACCTGTCTCTCTCGAGCATTGCCAAAGGTGAAAGGTGTGAGTGAGCGTGGGAGAGACAATAAATACCCACGTTCGGTGCTGTGTCTCCTTCTACGCGTGCTTCAGCGCCGCATATAAACTGCAGCTGTAAATTTTTCACAAGTAATGAATAAAAATTAGTTTAAAATCAGATTTTTTCAACATATATTGATCAGTACAGATGGTATCATCCGTATGATAACAGTAAAACTGAGGCCTGAAGTATTTTTGAATAAGTAGAAAAAAAAAACAAGAAATCATATACAATTTAAAGTTTTTTAAAAATTGTTTAAAAATACTTTAGGCCCTCAGTTTTACTGTTATCACACGGATGATACGGCCTGTACTGATCAATATATGTTGAAAAAATCTGATTTTAAACTAATTTTTATTCAAAATTTGTGAAAAGATTACAGCTGTAATTTATAGCTATATTTATAGCTGAATTTTATACATTATTATAGCTGTTTTATAGGTAGTTATAGCTATAATTATAGCTACAATTAATAGGTATAATTATAGCAAAAAATTTTCAACTGAGGTTTCTTGCTCTTGTAAGTATAAGCTCATGTTTTACATTAACAACTATTTTACGAGTCTTCAGCAAAACCCAAAATCATATTCAGTGGAAGGATTTTATCAAAGTAGCCGTTATCATTAGTAAGATCATCAGCTTCTTCTCCAACACCAAGCCAACCGGCATTTATCATAAATTTTTGATCAGGATGAAGTGATAACCAATTTTTCATAAGGGTTGTTAGTCCAACATTTTTGCACTTTTCGACCTCTATAGCATTTATCTCATATCTTATTTCTTCAAATAAATGGCAGATTGCGTTGTTTATCAAAGCAGTATTTGTTACTGCTGTATTTCCATCTGCTTTGACCAATCTTCCATAAACATGTAAAGAACTTCTGGATGGTAAAAGACACAAATCTTGACGTTAAATTAAAATTAAAATTTCTTCGTTGTTACCATATGTTGAAGATGCATACGGCTGATGAGCATGAATCTCATAGTGTGCAATAGATTCATCAAATGTGACTGGAGACTGAATACTTACAATCTCGTCCATTTTTTGTACAACAAAAACGTATCCAACTTATTTTCCACCAGGGTTTCTTATGTTTAAACCGAGACTTTTTATAAACTGTATGTTTTGATGAGTTAATTTTTGATGGGTTGGTTGTCTTCTTAGATGTCTCGATGCTTTTATGGACTGTTTTTTCTGACGTCTCAACGGTTTGAGAGCTCGTCGTTGACTGAGTGATATTGAGCTAGCTATATGATTTGTTTGATTATAAATGATACCCATTATGAAGAGGGTTTTATATGCAATCTTATAGTTATGACTTCACCACGAAAATTAACTAAATTACTGTCCTGATCTACTATACGTACTTGAATATGATTAATAATACGTCCAATAATTAGTAAATGAATTATTTGTTAAGGAACTTATGTAATCTTATATTCAGGTGGTACAGTTGAGAAAAATTTATGAATAGTGTGCACTTTGTTGCTATTTGTGTAAGCTCCACTCGTTATGTTACAGTCAACTCTTAATGCGTTCATCTTTAGAATAGCTACAAGTAAGTCTGAAATATGAGTGGTGTTATTGTTAAGAACTCACTGAGTGAAATCTGATCATAGACGACCTATAAAATCCTTAAGTCTAAAATCAATAATATGACTGCACTTGATAACACTTTGAAGCGTATTATTGTTCGGCGTAGTATCAAGAGTTATGTTGCGAGGTTGTAATACTTCAATTAAAAATGACTTAATATCTTCGATCTCATAACTACCCGTTAGTAATACAATAACTTGATTGTCAACGTAAAATTTATTACAATTTTCATCAATATTTGGAATTCAGTTGAATGACAAAAGTTTTACTAAGCCAAGAACGTAGCTGTGTTTTGGCGATAATTCAATAGTATATATAGAAAATACTGTGCTTCTAAAACAGAAGAAGTACCAGAAAGGCTTAGTGTTAATGTTTCTTCCATCGTTGTCAAAGTATAACTAAGAGGTTTCTCTTGATGTAAGAAAGTTATATTTGTTTTGAAAGAAACTTTATGCACAAATGACCGCAGTTTTAAGAGTTAAATTTTTGATAACGCTTATGATTATATTTCACCTTATTAACTTTTAGATATAACATGAAGTCAATAGGTGGCTAAAGATCTCCAAAACTGTCAAAATATACAACATTATTACCACGTTTTCGATAAGCCACCCAGTGAGTTCCAGGTCCATTCTTATCATCAAGATTTACTATAGCTATTTCAGAAAACCGCGGGCCATCAGCAGGTAAGTTATTTCCCATGAATACTCCACGAAAACGCGGGATTTTTAAGATTTTAGGATATTTCATCAAATCTATGTTAGTCACAGCTCAATCAGATAATTTTACTGCTGTGAACTTTTTTTGATTTTTTTTTTTTTTTTTTCTTTAAACCTTTTCCAACGTAAGGCTTTAAATAGACTCCTAATCCAGTTTTATGAGGTCTGAGATAAAGACCTTTCCCGAGGGGTATAGCTTCCATGGTTTGATTATGTCTCTGATGACTCTCAGCTAGCTTCTTTTTGGCTGACTTAGTAGCATTGATGCTTTTAATAATTCCTGCTATTCCATTGGCTATAGCACCTGTTGCACTCAAACCAGCAAACAAGGGTATCAGAGGTAGAGCTCCACCAATTAGAGTAGGAAGGCGTAAGATGCGGGGAATTTTAACATGCTTTTTACCACCAGATTTTTTAACAGCAGTACGAGCACCTTTCAAAGCACTACTAATGACATCTTGAGCTTTTTTGCTATTGGTATTCATGTCTTGTGAAGGAGCTTTGATAATAAATTGCACTTAAAGCACTACCTTGTTTTTTTAAGCTACTCTTTTTTCTTTTCCTTTTGTTAATACAATGTTTCTTCTTCTTCTTCTCCTTCTTTAGCCTCATACCAAATTTACTTTTAAGCTTCATAGCACCAGTCACAAAGGTAGCTGTTGCTTTTTCACCAATACTTGAATCTGAAGCTTTTTAACTCTTTGCCAAGCCTTGTCAGCTAAAATTTTATCTGCTTCGCGTCTGGTTTTTAAATCTTGTCGATTTTTTGAGTATGCTATATCATGCTCTTTACACGCGGCGTCCAGCAGATTAGCTCCTGGATCTCCTCTAGCAAGACGCTTAGCAAGCATAGTACCAGGCCTACAATACTGATATCCAGGCAAATGAAGCTCTACTGATGAAGAATTTATGATTTTATTTACAAGACCTCGTTCTCTCTTACGATGCATGATCATGATGATACATGATGATGATTAGTCTTCAGAGGTTGAATTATGACTAAGCGTTCGAGAAAATAAATAACGTATTTATAGTAGACAAACTCGTTACAATAAAGAGCTCAAAATATAAAAGCGTTATACTATTCAGTTAAAATATTAGTTGTCACTCATCCTTCATACCGAGTAGACATGGAATTCAAAGAACAATGCATAAAATTACAAGTTCCGAATTTTGACGCTATTGTAAAACAAGGAAAGCGTTCGAATATTCGACATGGTGAACTACTCCCCGATAGTATTCACGCTGTATTTTGCGGTCAATCTAATTGTGGTAAATCTAATAGCTTATTGGCTTTAATCGTGCATCCCAATGGAGTTAAGTTTGAAAATGTGTATGTGTGTATTCTAAATCGCTGCATCAGCCAAAATACAAGTTCTTAAAAGATTTATTGGAGCCTATAGAGGGTGTGAAATACTTACCTTTCAGCGAACATGAGACTATGTAGTTTCGCCAGATGATGCTTTACCAAATTCTATAATGATTTTTTATGATATAGCTTGTGAAGAACAAGACAATGTAAAGGCCTTTTTCTGTATGGGTAGACACAAAAATGTTGAATGATTCTATCTTTGTCAGTCATATGCTCACGTACCAAAGCATCTTGTTAGAGATAACGTTAATTTTTTAGTTTTATTCCGTCAAGTGCAAGGGGGCACTTCTATCACCTAGAATTTATAATATACGCTTTACATTTATATTTATTTTCTTGTAAAGAAAAATCCGTCCAATAGACAATTCAAGGTTGCACATTTTTTTTATATATACATATATTTCATTTATTAAAAAATTCCTGTTTTAAACACGAAAATTCAAATTTGAACACCGCGCACGGGGAATGTGCGTCTAGTGCGTTAAGAAAACGCTAGAGCGCGTTCACCCAAAGAAAGGAAAAATCGCTACTCAAAAGGAAACAACGTTAGTATAAAACGCACCAGCGCGCAATGTAAAGGGAGTCCTCTTCCAGCAAGCCTGGGACGCGGTAAATCCGTTGCTCACCCAGACCTGGAACTTTCCCGTGCACCGGTACATTACCGTGACAAGCACAAAGGGAGAGAAAGAGACGAAGTACGAAGGGCAAGAGCTGAAAAGTAAGTTTGTACACCACCTACAGATAACACTTCCACTAACCGGTTCCTACCAGTGATGCCAAACGGTACTGCAAAGTCGCACATGCGCAGAAGAGCTTAATGCTCATTTGCCTGTACAGCAGCGCGCTGCTTAAAGTAGGCCCCGCCTGAGCTCTCTCTCTAGCTTCCCCACTCCAGCCTCCCCCCAGATGGTTAACCCAAGCCTTCCCTAACACTTTATATACTGCTTCGGTATCAGGTGGGAGAAAGTTATCGGTAGCTGAGTGGGCTAGCACACATGATGATTTTGCTCACTTAATCTTCGATTCTCAGCTGCGCAATTTTTTTTTTTTTTATTTTTTTTTATTTTTTTTTTAATCCACGCATTAAATTCAAATACGTACATGATATATAATAATTTAAAAAAATATAACTCTCCTGATTAATATGATAAAGTGATTATTAATCAGGTGAAATTTATATTTTCAGTTTATTGTACTGACTGAAAGTATTAATTTTTTTTTTTTCATTAATTAAGTACGAAATTTAAAAATAGTTATTTTTCATGTTTTATACGCAAGATGTACTTTTATATACTTATTTTAGAAAATAAATAAATAAATGCAACGAAGTACCTCGATAAAAAAATTTAATAAATAATCATGCGTCAAATTGGGCAGTTTCCACACTACCCTGGAGGTACTGCCTGTAGTGCGTTAGGTTGTTTCGATTACACGTACATCAGTGTTTTACTTTAATACTGACATATTACGCTTAAGCATAAAAAAATTTCGCAATCATTACAAGACTACAGCTTCCTTTATTTATTCTTGATATACGTGTAATGTTGGTACCTTCGCCAATAGCCATATTATAACCATATTTGTTAGTTCACTTAGTACGAATTAAAACCATGCATTATGCGCGTGAAATAAAACTAATGAGATTAATGAATAAATACATTTTTACTAGTCCTAATACAAATTTGCCGAATTAAAAAGATTAAAGTGTTGTTCCTTTGGTTCAAAATCTAGGTTTGTGATACGTCGCTCTTTACAAATTGATCGCAAAAAACACCGTGCATTAAGTAATTTTATACCAGTTTTATTAGCTTTCTCATCTTTAAGCTCAGTAACGTCAGAAAAAACTCTTTCTGCTTCCGCATTGGAATGTGGAAGAGAAAAAACTGCTGTCACTAGTGATTTTAATGATGGGAAGCTTAAGACATCGCCGTTTTCAATTGTAAATATTTTTTTCCAGAAATCTTCAACGTCACATTTTAATAAGCTTTCGCGCTCTGAAGGTTCGAAAGAAGAGGGTAATGTTCTCCATTCATAAGCTATCGATTGGTAATCTAAATTTGGAAAATATTCATATAAACAATACAAATCCGATAGATGATTATTTCTTTTCGAGAGGCCACCGATGGCTCTAAGAATATTAGAAGCTTTAAAAACTCACTGTGTTCTAAAAATCGTTTTTTCATTTCCTCTACCGAATTAATGTAAAAATTTAAACAATTTTCGCGTACCTCGTTGGCATGATCCGTTGACATTTCACCAATAATTTCCACAGCATAAGGTCCATAATAAATATCTTGGCATTCTTTAATATGATTCCGAACAATAAAATCGGTTGAAGACAAGAAATCTTATGATTATTCATTAAAAAAATTGAACCCGATTTGTCTTATTATTGTTTTAATCGACCGATGAAGCTTGTGAATCATTAATCCCTTACTTTGAAAAACTGCATTAAAAGAGTTAAAAAATTGTAATACAAAGCTCATAAATGAAATGTAAAATTTAATTCGCGGGTCACGTAAAGAAGTCAAAACTTTTTGAGCATTTGAAACTTTTCCATCGTTAACATTAGCTACGGTTTCCGAAATACTCTTATTCAATTTTACTTCATGATCAAATACTTCTGATGAAAAATAATCAATTAACGCGGGATAATCGATTCGAATCCTATTATAACATTTTTGTGCTTCAAGCCAACGCGTGCCCGAAAATTTTTCTAGTTTATTTTGCGGTAAGCGACGAAATTCAAGACACTCGCGAAGCTCTTCGAAACGTTTTGGACTATGTGCAAAGTAATGTTGAATTTCTTTTATTAGTTCTTCAACCGATTTTGAAATTTTGCTGCTACTCGATTTCGTGACTAATGCAGAGGTGTGGCATATGCAATGAAGCAAAATTAAACTTGGCACTTTATCTCTCAAATACTTTTGGAAGCCATTTTTTTTACTAGTCATAACACTTGCATTATCACAAGCTAAGCCTACTAAATTTTTCAATGGAATACGACTGTCACACAAAAATTTCTCAAAAGCTAAAAACAAATCTGAAGCAGAAGCTTGCAAAGGATTCAATTCTAAAAGTTGTGATAAGTGTTGTACTACTTTACCCATTTTTTCATCATAATACTGAACACAAATACACAAAAGCTTAGAATTGCTTATGTCTGTACTTTCATCGATTAGTACTGAAAAAGGAACATTATTTAATATCTCAATTATACTTTCGAATTCACACGGATACAAGATTTTATTTATCACATTACCAGCTTTCGTTCTTTTGATTTGCATGTTTTGCACTGCCTCTGGATCAATCGCTACTTTTTTAAACATAGGTATTAATCTATCAACTAACTTAATCGCGACGTTCTCCTCCGCAACGAAAAAAGCAACATTCATTTCGGCAATTTGCGTTCTTTTTTTTAAAGAATCCCCGGACAGAGTGACGGATACAAAAGTTTTTAATTTTTTTGCCGCGTTAACGCTTTCACGATGTTCACTCCTAACATGTCGATACAAATCGGATTTGTGGTAAAATGAATAATTTTGTTTGAAATGTATGCATTTAAAAGTTTGAGGTGATGTCGCGTGTTTTAAAATAGAATTTTTTAATTCTGGGTCGCGGGACCAGTCTGGCTGCCACGGTGTGCATTTTTTTTTAGGAATAACACTTTCATCTTTCTCACTTTTACGCTTACTTGGTATTTTAGACAACATTAAAAAAAAAAAATCAAGGAGAAAATGTCACATTAAATACTAACACAAAAGTTAAAATTGTCTATACAAACAATGTAACTGGTTTAATTCAATGATCCATTGGCCGCATGCGATGTACAGGTTCGAACAGCGAAAAAATAAAGAACTATCACTACAAGGACTCACAAACGAGCTTAATCACACTTACATAACACATGCTATTAATGAGTTCATTCGCTCAAAACACAAATCACCACTATTAATTGCAGAAAGATAAAGCTTCAATACACGACGCAGGTTACAACAGAAATACATGACAAGAAGGCAGTTAGTTACGCATGCACCATTTACTGCAAACTGAGAAAGAACGCGAGTCTCGTAGAAGCGTGCCAAAAAAACAGTTGAGTCCAGTGACAGAAATATAATGTAAACAAACGATGTATAGTTAAGACCTATGTCGATAATGGGCATGCAAGACCATGCTGAATCAGCATATCTATAGATATTTGATGGATCCTTATGCTACCTCAACTAAGAGTGATTGTTTCGAGCTTAGAAATTTAAAATGCTAAATAAAAATAATAGCAAAGGTACCAACATTTCACGTATATCAAGAATAAATAAAGGAAACTGTAGTCTTGTAATGATTGCGAAATTTTTTTACGCTTAAGCGTAATATGTCAGTATTAAAGTAAAACACTGATGTACGTGTAATCGAAACAACCTAACGCACTACAGGCAGTACCTCAAGGGTGGTGTGGAAACTGCCCAATTTGACGCATGATTACTTATTAAATTTTTTTATCGAGGTACTTCGTTGCATTTATTTATTTATTTTCTAAAATAAGTATATAAAAGTACATCTTGCGTATAAAACATGAAAAATAACTGGAAATTCAAAGTGATCAGTGATCCGTTGGGGGCGAAATGTAAGAAAATAAATAAATACAAGTAAAGTGTATTTAAATTTTCTGCGTTGATTTATTGATGCGCAACGTTTCGCTGACAATATGCGTCAGTCTCATCAGGCTACAAAATTAAAATTAAAAACACACAATGAGTGATCTGGAAGGCTCAAACACAAAAATACAATAAATTTATTGTAAATTGTTACCGCAGATACGCGAGAATTCGTAAGTTTGGTTGACTTACTCGTCACCTGTCGTGCTGTCGACTGACAATCAATTACAACCACAAGCCAGCGCTTATATAGGCGGAGTCGCAAAGGTAGACGGTAAAGGGCGATGAACTCGATCGGGACATTTAAACTTTCGTAGTAAAGGAAGGTATGCTCTATTAAAGGAAAGCACATCCTCCTTTCTATTGATGTTGTGTTTATCGAGTTTTATATAAAGCATTTCGGAAATAATTCTTTTTTTATAATTGGATTCTTTGTCAAGGATTTTAAAGTTATCCCAATCGAATTCATGGTCAAAATTGATTTGGTGTGCACAAACAACGGAATCGGAGTTTTTACTTTTCATATGTTCACTGATGCGGACCTCCGCCGCTCGCTTTGTTTCACCCACATATGACGCGGGACAATTTTTACAATAAAACTTATATACTACATTTGTCTGTTTATGTTTATTCGTTGTATCTTTTCCCAAGCGGACGATATGCTGCAGTTTATTGTTAATAAGAGGGTAAGTGTGAATATTGTAGGGTTTTAACATGGTTGAAATTTTTTCAAAATTATTGTCAATATATGGTATGCCAATTTTGCAGAGAGGGTAGGTGTTTGTAGTGCTTCTGTTATGATTACTATATTTGTGTCTTTTTAATCTGACCTTTATGTTTTTATTAATAAAGTTAAAAGGGTAATTGTTTTTTATCAACAGGTTTTTCACCCTAGCAATATTCACACCGTGAAAACGTGTACTGGCAAGTAAGATCGCCCTATCAACCAAATTAAAAACAATATTTCTCTTATAGCTAACTGGATGACCAGAAAAATAATTTAAGATTCGTCCGGAAGAAGTAGGTTTTTCAAACCAGTCAAAATTAAAATTATTAGAATTTCTTATTATCGTCAAGTCTAAAAAGTTGAGTTTCTTGTCAATCTCCATTTCATATGTAAATTGTAGTTTGGGATGATATGAATTAAAAATATTTAAGATTTGGTCAATATGGTCGACATTAATAAAAAGCAATACATCGTCCACGTAACGAAAATAAAAAGATGGAATAATATTATAGGTATTTTTTAAAATGGAGAGACAATCATTTTCCAGGTCGTCCATTACAAGGTCAGCAAACAAAGGTGAAATAGGAGAACCCATTGGCGTGCCGAAAATTTGTTGATAAAAAATGTTATCAAAAGTAAAAAAAGTATTATTGAACAAAAATTCTGTACATTGTCGAATTTCATCAACCGGGATTCGACATTTATTCATTATGGTCACAATACGTCGATCGATGCTCCGTAGTACCAACTCTAGAGGAATATTAGTAAATAGGGAGCTGACATCTAAAGACATTAGTCTATAATTAGTAGTGGGTTTTATATTTTTTAGTTTGTTTTTCAATTCAAAGCTATTATTAATGTGTGATATTGGAACGTTGACTGACTTCTTGAGTTCATCGTAAATTACTTTTGCTAGAAAATATGTAGGGCTATTGATAAGAGAGACGATAGGACGTAAAGGGGCATCGACCTTGTGAATTTTCGGCAAACCATAACATTTAGCTAGAGTTGTATCTGTGAGCGACAAAGCGTTGGGATGGTATGTTCTAGAAAGGAAGCCGTTAGAGTTGAGATTCTTTAAAATATTAGAGGTTCTCTTTTGTAGAGAGTTTAATGGGTTTTTCGAAATAATTTTATACGTCGATTTATCAGACAGTAAATTATGCATTCTTTCCGTATAGTCACTTTTTTTGAGACAAACCGTAACGTTGCCTTTGTCAGCAGAGGTGAAAAATATATCGGGATTTTTGTTTAGAAAATTTTTTGTTGATTTTAAATTTTTTGCATATTGGCGGTCCTTTCTAGAAATAGCTGGCTTTTGTTTACAAGCATTAACTAAATATTGAGATAATTTGTCACGGATTTCGGTCTTTACTCGATCGTTCGTATCAAGTGTATCAATTTAAATACACTTTACTTGTATTTATTTATTTTCTTACATTTCGCCCCCAACGGATCACTGATCACTTTGAATTTCCAAATTCACCGGAGGGCACCGATATATACTAGCAAATCATGAAAAATAACTATTTTTAAATTTCGTACTTAATTAATGAAAAAAAAAAAATTAATACTTTCAGTCAGTACAATAAACTGAAAATATAAATTTCACCTGATTAATAATCACTTTATCATATTAATCAGGAGAGTTATATTTTTTTAAATTATTATATATCATGTACGTATTTGAATTTAATGCGTGGTTAAAAAAAAAAAAAAACAAATAAAAAAAAAAAAAATTGCGCAGCTGAGATTCGAAGATTAAGTGAGCAAAATCATCATGTGCGCTAGCCCACTCAGCTACCGATAACTTTCTCCTACCTGATACTGAAGCAGTATATAAAGTGTTAGGGAAGGCTTGGGTTAACCATCTGGGGGGAGGCTGGAGTGGGGAAGCTAGAGAGAGAGCTCAGGCGGGGCCTACTTTAAGCAGCGCACTGCTGTACTGGCAAATGAGCATTAAGCTCGGATACTTCGAATTTGACTTTCGACTGGGATTGCTGCTGACCGTCCTTCGTTGAGAGGAACGGGCTTGATCCTTCTTGCCTTGGAAGATAACTGCTCCGCCGTTGCACGTGAAATCTGCTGAACTTGACTGAGAAGAACCACGACCCAAGGGAAATAATCCACATAACAACGGATAAATAAGATAAGTGTCTTGGCTTTCCTTCTCAACAAACATCCTCCATATTCCAAATTTTCTTTAACGAATAAACTTTATTAGTTAAATTTTATAATTATTAATAATACAGTAGTCATTGCTCGCCGGAGTTTGATGTACAGATAACCATATTGCAACTGCAAAACAACCAAACATTTTAATTCAATACAAATAATACTAACACCTCAGCTAAATAGTCTAAACAAAATTAGAACAGAACATTACTCTCCTATCCTATCGCTTAGATCGTTTCACAAATTTTCTGTCATTTAAATACCGCCCGAGAAAATGCCCGCTATGATAAACGAAAAGGACAAGGGCAAAGCCTTTCAAAATAAACATGAGAGAGACCCTCGAACCGCGAGCCGGCAAGACGATGAGCCGTTCGACCTCTCTATATTTGGAAAACAAGAAAACAACAGATATTGCTCTACCGCTAAAGGCCCCTACGTTGTGTTTATGTATGACACGCGGGAGGACAAAAGGCTCGGTGAAATACATAGAATGAAAATTGGAAGAGAATGTGTGCGTAATCAAATACCCGTTATTGCTATATCGCGCCAAGGAGCCAGAAAAGTCGCGCTTGTATTTTCAAACCCTTTAGATGCCAACAACTTCGTAAGTGGGGGAGCGACCAAACTAAACCAATTCTGGAAAGCTTTTGTTCCCGACGCGAGTTTGTTTAATATAGGAATGATTAGCGACGTAGACTTAGATCTAACAAACGACGAAATCCTTAATGGGATAGATAATAAACAAAGGGATAACGTTGCAAAGGTAGAAAGAATTTTTAAAAAAATAGAAACTTCAGAAAACGAATTTATAATGCAACCGTTGGACAAAATTAAAGTTTTCTTTAAGAGTGAGATCCCCAAAAGCCTTAATGTATTTTTGGTGTACTGCTTGGTACGTCTGTTCGTCCCTTCTGTAATTCGTTGTTATAACTGTCAGCGACACGGCCATGGGCAGCAGGCCTGTAGGGGATCGAGCAGATGCGAGCTTTGCGCGGGTGACCATGGTACCCCGTCATGCGAGGTTTCCCAATACCGATGCGTAAACTGCGGATTGAACCATAAAGCCTCTGACAAATCTTGCGTTTTCTTTGGATACGCAGCGTGCATAAACATAATTAGATCCAGTATGTACTTGGACGGGGGGGAAGCAATGGAGATAGCAATTAAATATTTTAGACAAATGTATGGGGACGAGAGAGCTGACCTGCTCCTCTCGCGCCTGCGATCAGGGAGAGGGAGACCGGTGGGGGAGGAGAGTGAAGATCTTGACACCGGGGAAGGGACCACGCAACTGCCCGAGATCAGAGAGGACGAACTAGTAAATATAGACGAACCATCAACGTTGGTAACAGAAGGTGTTGTTGTTACGGAGGAACACCTCAGCTGCCTATCGGAACAAAAAGCGATTGAAATTCTTAATGAGAGTAACGAAATGTCCTGGAGCAATCGGCTCAAAAATAATCAAAGCAATAAAAAACAACTAGTGAACGACAGCATGCAACTCCTCCGACCACCCTTTAAAACTATTAAAGATAAAGTCCTACCATTACCTAGAATGACTAACAAAAGGGGCAGGGAGGAGGAAAACTTTATAACACCAGCCCCGAATAAGATGTCAAAAAAGGAAAGGAAGAAATGGAAACTTGAAATCAGGAAACAGAGAGGATCGGAACAGGGAGAGGGGAGATTGATGGGGGATAGAGTGTGTGAATCGAGCGACGACGAGGAAATTACAAAAGTAAACCAAAACCAGACTAGAAACAACATCAAACATTCATAAACCATATCCCCAATGAATCAACATAGGTTTAAAATAACATGCTGGAATATAAATGGCATTTCAGAAAGAATTAACGATTTGAATAGGTTCGCGGAGAACTTTGACATCATATGCCTATCGGAAACAAAGCTTAAAAAAATAAGCCCATATACCCCTCCGTACGGTTTCAATGTAACTAGACTCGAAAGAGGATGCGGTGAGGAGGGGGGCGGTATGATAATTTTAATTAAGTCGAATATTCAGTATGAAACCCTGGACGCCCCTTATGCCCTGCACCCTATAGAAACACTAAATATCAGAGTTTCGCGAGGCAACGAATCATTAGTAATTATAAGTGTATACATTGCTCCCAACATAGGGATACCTTCCAACCGATGGTCGCGCCTATTCAACTTAGCGTCAGTACATGCTAAAACGATTATAACAGGAGACCTCAACACTCAAAACATGCAATGGGGTAGCGAGGAAAATAACACCAGAGGGATCCTCTTATCCAAGCTGCTGGACGACCAACCAGAACTATCCCTCATAAACACCGGTGAACCAACGCGCATACACAGCAAGAAGAGCGCACCGGATGTCACTATTTGCTCGTCACGATTATTGGGTTCAATAGAATGGAACACCTACAAGGACACCATGGGCAGCGATCACTTTCCCCAGCTAATCTACATCCAAAATCACAGTTTTAACCCTACTTCCAGTCGTAATTATATAGGAGTAAGTAAAATCAACTGGGAAACGCTTACGTCATCGGTCCAAAAAAAAAATTTTTTTTAATTTGGATGTACCAAACCCCGCCTCTAATGACGAACTATTTAATAAATTTCTGAACATAATATATGAGTCTCTAAAAGATTCAAATGCTAAAATTGGCACAAAGCCCTCTAGAAAGAGCCCTCAACCTAGTCTCTGGTGGGACCAGAAATGCCAAGACTCAGTCGAATACCGGAAACACACCATTAATGAGTTTTTAACTTGTCCGTCCACTGAAAATTTTGATAGATATAGAGAAGCATGCAAAGAAACAAAAAAACTGCTGACAAACATAAAGAGAGACAAATTCAAAACCTTCTGTACTGGATTAAATCCGCAAATGCCAATAACTAGGCAATTCAAATTCTTCAAAAGATACCGAAATAGATTTAACAGCGATCTATCGTATTCTAAAGGGCATTCTCTAATAGAGAACAATAAAAACATAGATAACGCTATAGGGAAAATTTGTAAATTAAACGCCTACAGTTTTAACGACCTCAACCCAGTCAGAATGAATAAATACTCCGAAACAGTATCTGGGGAAATCTCTGAGCTTGAAGTAATAAACGCAATTAATAGAGCCAAAGTCAACTCTACCCCAGGTGAAGACCAAATTTCCTATCTCATGCTTAAAAGGCTTCCGAGCAACGCCATTAAATGGCTAACCGCACTATTTAATAGTGTTTACTCTTCCGGTAAATTTCCCACCGTATGGAATAGCTATATAGTGAACTTAATTCCTAAAAAAGATAAAGATACATTCCGCCCTATTGCTTTAAGCAATACTACGCTCAAAATAATGGAGAGAGTAATTAACGACCGATTATCATGGGTATGCGAAAGACTAGGCTGTATACCAAGAAACTTTTTTGGATTTCGGAGAGAAAAGTCATGCTCTGACTGCTTTGCAGCACTCCACTCAGATATTACTATCGCAAAATCTCGCGGAGAAAATTTGGGGGCCCTCTTTGTTGACATAGCTGGGGCTTATGACACCGTTAACATCGAAACCTTGGTAATAACAATGAAAGCCATGGGATTCCCCAAACAATTGTCCCAATTCGTCATTAACAGCACAACTAACAGGGTGATAAAATTCTACAGCGGCGGTACTAAACTCAAAGAAGGCAAAGCTAACAGAGGCCTCCCCCAGGGATCGATCTTGAGCCCAACACTATTTAACCTGTACATAGCTGACATCAACGCAGCTGTCCCACTCGGAATAAGATTGATCTCATTCGCAGACGATATAGTGATGTATTTTTCAAACAAAGATTTATCCAAGGTATGCTCGATGCTAGAGGAAGCGGCAGATTGCCTTATAACATGGCTAACGAGACACGACCTTCAAGTGTCAGACAAAAAAACTGAATTTTTAGTTTTCCCCCCGTCCAAGAAGTCCTTCCCAACGGACACACAATTAGAAATTAAGATAAACAATCTACTTAACAAGCTAGACATTATCCAAAACTCGGCTCTAAGGACTGCATTGGGATGCATGTGCACGACCCCGATCAACGCTTTACACAAGTTGGCTGCCGTAGAATCGCTCTCTTTTCGTAGAAGAGAATTAACGTCCCGCTACCTACTCAAGGTTTCAACCAATGTTAATAACATGATAACCCCCAAAATAAAACTGATAGCTGAAAAATACTACAGGAAGTCAAGAGGGTTCGCTCTGATGGAAGTATGGTCCCATAGGAAAACCATGATAGATAAATCCATCAAAAAACGAATCCCAGAGACCTTTTCTATCCCGTACCAAGCTTCCTTCCTGAAAGAAACCATTGATTGGCAAATAGGCCGCAATACTTACCCATTGATACCACCTCCAAATCCTCCCCCATCCCCAGTTAACGTCGACTATGAATTTATCTTCACTGATGGATCGAAAAACACGCATAAAGACGCTTGCGGCTGCGCATTTGTAGTCTGGTCTCCAACGCATAAGAAAACGACACATTATGCCAGATTCAGGCTTTTAAAAGAAGCCTCAATCTATGAAGCTAAAGCCTTCGCAATTTTCAAAGCCCTTCAGTATGCAAGCGCAAACAATATAGATAACCTGATAATCTTCTCAGACTCGAGGTCGGTTTTAAGTAAGATAGAAAATACAGGACCCGAGTCATATATGCACCCATATATTGGTGCCATACGATCAGAACTTTTCGAACTGACGCGAGTCAAAGCTCTAAACATAAAACTTACATGGATACCTGGACACAAAGGCATCCCAGGAAACGAAAGTGCCGACAGACATGCTAAAATTGCATCGATCTCACATACAATAAACGTTCCTCTCACCGATTGGAGCAACTTCAAAGGAACACTCAAAAGATCAACATTTGAATCTATGACGCGGTATATACTCAAATATAATAAAGCCAAAAAATTCGTAGAACTCTCGGGAGCGTTCGACACAGAGACATGGTTTTCACGGAGCGGACTCTCGCGCCGAGCAATAACATGCATTAATAGAATGAAAACTGGCCACGCCAGGGTGGGAGCTCACTTACACAGAATTAACATAGTCAACGGTAGCGAGTGCACATGTGGCAACAATGCGCAAACACTGGAGCACCTACTTTGGAACTGCCCTAAACTAAACAGATATAGGAATAACATGACTCGATCTTTGCGAAGGGAGGAGGTAGATCTTAATTTTGATGTACAAACAATGGTTTGTGGGAACAATATAAGAGTTATGAGAATTTTAGCAAGATTTTTTATTGCAAACGACTTTAGTATATGAAACTTTAGCGAGTAATGACGACTTTAGAGAAACATTTACTAAGGGAATAAATAAATATAATTTAAAAAAAAAAAAAAAAAAAAAAAAAAAAAAAATGTATGAACATATATACAGATCTTAGTACAACTCCTTTCCTCCCTCCTTTCCTTCATACCGAACTCACCCATCGGCCGCACCTCCCCTCCTCGCCACGCCATACAAAGCCAGAGGAAGACCGCAACTACATCGGTCCGACATTTCGACCACTCCATTGCCTTGGAGGGTAAACGCACGGCTATAAGTGTTGTAACGACCCGACCGGAAGCCAGAGCATTGAACGAGCAGCAAAGAATGGGATTTGGCTGAAATCGACTCCTGATGCCGATGTTGCCAAGAAGTTAAAAAAAAAAAAAAAAAAAAGCATTAAGCTCTTCTGCGCATGTGCAACTTTGCAGTACCGTCTGGCATCACTGGTTCCTACTTGGACTTTCGGTGCTCGACCGCTTTTAGCGTGGAGACAACGCATCCCCAAGTAGTCAAGGCACTAGGGTTAGCGACCACGTTCTTAGGCGAAGTTCCTGGGTCGATGACTTGAGCAGTGCTCAAGACACCCAAGGGCCCTGAGAACGACCTAACCTTACGTGACTCGGTAGGATAGGTAGTTACCTAACATTAACCTTACGTGGTTGTAATAAAAATTCGTATTAGTCTAACCTAACGTGTTTAAGCAGAGATATTAAGGATGGAAAATTCAAATTGTCATTGATATAAAATTTTCTATTAAAAAGGCGGATAAATTTTAAGTAAATTCTAAATTATCGAGTATATTATATATTTCCTTTTTTCATTATTAACGTAAATAATCGCGATGACTCAAATATAATTAATACATGTAAAAATTGAAGATACAATTTCCTTAGAATCATATGATTCAATTAATATAAGTTAATCAAAAATAAATTGATTGTACTTATTTAAACAAACCTTGCCCTCCACGTATGATTGCGAGTTCCTTTTATAGTTTAAGATAAAAACTAGAAAAATAGCTGTTAAGATTTGAAATCGTTTATATAAACTGAGAGTATTATCTGTACCCCAAAAACGGGCAGGAATGAATTAAAAAAGATATTAGATTAGATAAATATTGAATAAGTTTAAAAAGATATTAAAATATTAAATTAATTAAATTAAGGGAATATTTAGGAGAATTTAATAAAGTAATAATCAAATCAAATCAATTAACAATTGCTGTATATTGTGCAGGAATTAATTGATTATTTAACAGATAAATTTTGAAACTTGATAATGATTATTTTTAAATATCGTATATAATCGGCAATCTGAGCAACTTCGCTCTTTTAGACAGGGCAACGAACCCGCCCTCCGACATATAAATACTAACATTGTTTGTGTGTTGGTTCCTAATCTTAGAGTTTCCTTGGTACAGATAACATTCTTAGCCGATTGTTACCATCACCAATTAACTGGGGTTATACTCAAAGAAAGGGAAGTCGTACAAGATGTAGTTAATTTGAAGCACGTGTATAATGATCATGTAAACTCCGACATGCCATACATTCAATTAAAAAATTTATGCTCTAATAGCTGGAATGATGATAAACATGGATTTGTTGTTATAAATAAAGATAAACAAATGAATAATGGTCGCTACAGAAAAGGTTTTGATAATTTTGCTGTACATTTAGGACATACCTAGTGCAATCATTACAGTCAGTCGTAAGACATTGAAGCATCATCATCATCATCGTCAGCATCATTATCATTATGTATGAACAAGAGAAAGACGTTCTACATCAGTAAGTAAAGGCACGTGAGGCTGCTAGAAAAAAGTACAGACTATTGAAGTTTGGGAAAAATGAGGTTGAAAAAGTGCATGGTGAAACTTTTAAACCAATTACAGACCCTCTAATGGAAATTGTTGCCGGAACAAAAAAACGAAAAAATAATAGTAATAATTCTGTTACTCATAATTATTTTTATAATAAGAACGATGAAGAAAATAATGAAGTTGATAAAGAAAAGCATCAAAAAAACAGAGAAAAGTTTAGTGAAAGTGATATATAGCATTCGAGTCTGCCATTAGTGATGAAAGTAATATAATACTGATTTAAATAATACTATTCAGAATCAATCAGTTGATTCAGTGCAAATTAGTAAGAATTCATTCAATAATTTTCATTTACAAATACTTGATGAAAATCAAAAAGATTTATTACATTTGAAGTATAGAGTACGAAAAGAAAATGCGATGTACAAGCTTGGTGATTCGCGAATAGACTTTAAAAACAATCGTATCAAAATAAATGATTTAAATTTTCCAATGACGTCTGGAAAAATGGAGCTACTTATCAAAAAGCATTCTAATGAGTCTCTGTTGACACGGGACGATTTTGAAAAATACTACATAATATTACAAACTTCAAGTGTTCATAGGAAAGGGTTTAAAAAAACCGGAGCTATACAAACCCATAATAGTAATAAGTTCAATAAAATTATCACTCCATGGTTCGATATGATGGCCTGCAAAAAAAGCGGCTCGTTGCTACCTTATTATAAAACTGCTCAAATAACGCAACAAGTCGATTATATACGTTGGGATGATCCTAATGAGTTAGTAGATCGTTTACGCTTATTAACAGCTGAAAAGTCAGCAGGAAATACAAGTCTTGACATTGAAATTTTATCTATCATCGAAGAGCTTGGTGAGAGAGGATATATATATATATATATATATATATATATATATATATTATGTGCACAATTTTTGCTTTAGTTTCAAAATGAGTGTCGATGTATTCGGTCGAAAACTAGTTGAAACCGAAGGTGGTAGCCGAGGTCCTCCTGGTATTGGATATAAACTTACAACAGATGGGCAGTATGATTTAAATAACAAAAGACCGTGCAATGTTGGAACACCGAAACAGCCTCAAGATGCAGTAAATTACGCTTACTTGATTAAAGTAATTAAAAGGGTTAAAAAAGAAACAGATAGCTTTCGGATTTTTATATTCAACTTTCAAAAAAAAATTCCCATTCATTCAAGTTGATTTAAAAAACTTAAACCTAGACAATTAATACATGGAGCAAATCGTTGAGGAACTGCATAAGGCAGCAAGGCGTAATTATCCTCGCCGAAAATTCAACATACGTGGTTTAGATGAGACTTTGCAAGCAGACCTTGTAGAGATGCAGTCTTACGCTTCCGAAAACAAAGGATATCGGTATATGCTTACTGTAATAGATATTTTCTCCAAGTACGCATGGGCTGTACCCATCAAGAAAAAAACTGGTGAAGAAGTAACTGCAGCAATGCATTCGATATTTAAAAAAAGGACGGGTACCAGTAAACATGCAAACTGATCGTGGCAAAGAATTCTATAAAGCAAACTTCCAAAATCTAATGCAAAAATATAAAATAAATTTACTTTCAACTTACAGCAATCTTAAGGGGGCTCCTACGACTACTGCTGAGGTCAAAGACAAGCAAAAAATAAAGTTTTGTTTTTCAATAAACAAATGTGTCTGAAAATCATTATGATATTTTTAATAACGTATGAAGTGGGAAAAATGATATTTACGTGTGTAGTTTAACTTTGTATGAAAAATTGATTATTGTTTTGACCAGTCTAGTGCATACGAGGGTACACCACTTGTGTTGGTGTAGTATAGTGATGTAATATATAGGTATATGGTATATATATGTCGTGTTTGCATGCCTTTCTGCTATTACTCTACCTCTATAGTGTTTAGTATCTGTATGTCATTAACATCATTTAATTGATAAACAATGGATGACGGTCCTTCTAATCCACCTAAAAAAAAGAATACCACGCACATAGAGTCTCAAGAGGATGGAGGAAAGGCAAGTTCATGAAAAAAAAGTATGTAACAAAATATGAGAAAAAAAGGCACTCAAGAGGTTATACCAGGTAGTCATTGCAAATATATGTTTTCCAGGATTGTTAAAATAATATATAAAAAAATTTAGAAGCTTTAAAATATACAAAAAGTTTATATTTATTTAATTCCATACTCCTTATTCGATAAAAATAATGCTAGGTACATACAAACTTCAAGCTATGCGAATCTCAACTTTTTGAAAACTCGCGCGATTAGGTGAACAAGTACGTCTGCTACCCGCGTGACCTCCTGACCTCCCGGACACTATTTATTTATTTCCATCACAAATATCTCGCTAAAATGGTCCTTTATCCACAATTTTTAATACAGCATATTACAGAGGAAGACTTCATCTACAAAACGTATATATTCAGTCTGCTGGGACATATAATTAAGGTTTATTATGTACGAAAACAAATTGTTTTTCACGCTGCCCCATAGGAACACGTGCTAATAGTTACAACTTTGAGCTCAGATTTCTCAAAATTTTGACCCATTCGAAATATAATTTAGACCACCATTAAATTCAGTAGACTTTTATTTACAAGAAATAATATATCGCTGTTTGGGGACTTTCGTGAAGGAGCCCCCTTAAAGCTTCAATATGTGAGCAATTTAATCGTACTTTAAGAGATTTGATGTGGAAAAAACTTAGTTTGCAAGGCAATTCTAAGTGGTTGAATGTGTTTCAAACGTTAATTAAATTATATAACAATAGGAAACACTGAACAATTGATTTGAAACCGAAAGACGTTACTGATGATAATGAAGTTCAAGTCTTGAAAAAATTAAAAAAAAATGTGAAAATAGCAGTGAGCCAAAATTTAAAATTGGCGATAAAGTACGCGTGAGCGAGACAAAACAAGCATTCGAAAAAGGTTATACTCTGGATTGGTCGACAGAAACATTTACAATCATGTAAGTAACAGCAACAAATTCAACGACGTTTCATTTAAAAGATTATCAAGATCAACCTATTTCTGGAAGTTTCAACGAGCAAGAACTGCAGAAAACAAAACATCCTGATGTATACCTCATAGAGAAGATCCTTCAAAGGCGTGGCAATCGAGTTTTTTTTGAATGGTAGGGTTTTGACAGTACTCACAATAGTTGGACCAATAAATAACTAAGATATTTGAATTACTTTAATTTAAAAAATCATAAGATTGTAATATGTATCAAGTAATAATGAAAATGTTACATAGGAAGAATGTTCTAAATAAATACTCAAATTTTAGAGAAAATTGTGATTTAATTTTTTTCACTTTTTTTTACATCACACATAAGAAAATACAATGTTTTCCATTGTATACTATAAATAATTTAAATTCATTTACAGCATCCAATAATTCATTATAGAACTCTTCGTTTTTTAAACAGAACTGCACTTATTCTCGTCTGCAAAAAAATTTGAAAGTCATCATCAAGTTCTGCAACTATCTTGGGTACGAATTTAGTATAAACTTTTCTTAGTTTTGACGACATATAGTTTTGGTCGGGAATCAATTTGGAAAGTTTTTTCGTTGGCAGAAAATCACTATCAGCGATTTTGTTGAGTGTTGCAAGATCCATCTTTAACAGAACAAAACAAAAAAACATGAAAGTTAGCATGAATTATTCATACATTACATTTGCTGTGTGAATATGCATAAATATTTACCATAAAAAAAAAAAATAAAAGAAATAAAAAAATTTGTTACCTTGACTGTATTTAGGTTTTTTACGAGGTGGCTCACTTAAAGGTGCTGTCAGCTTCTGTTGATTGAGTTCAACCTTACTTGGACCTCTGTTGGAGTGTGAAATGAGATTGCCTGGTCGAGACGACATCTTATATGGTACCGACCCCTCCACTGTAGGCTCATCTGCTAGTGTTCTGTCTATTTTTGAGGGATCTAATACAGGAACAGTCCTTGCAGCTTCTCCTACCTGATTGGCTACCCCTTCTATCGATCCTTTCCTCTTATTGGATGATTCATCTCCCACTATGCTATAATGACCCCATGGTAGAGTATCGGTACAACCAGGTTGCAAAAATCGTTTGTCGTCGTGTGCACTGAAGGCAATTTTCGTTTCTTTTTCAGTGAATAGTTGATGATGACGCGATCTAATAATTTTCTACTCTCGAGTGATGCTAGAACTTTCAGTCAGACACTTGATGTAATCTTCAAAGGTTATCGTAGCTCCTACAATGGAGCTTTTTACACTTTTAGCTTTTTTTAATAGTTTTTGATTTTGACTTTTCACGCTTTACATTTTACTCCGCAATCCTACAAATTCTAACATAATGTTACCATTGCATTCATCTTTCGTAAGACCAACAATTTTTTTGTTTTCACAACGCATATTCAAGTCATTGTTGATAGGATAGTCTCACGTGTCAAATTCTCTGATATTCTCACGCATCATATTATAGATATTTTTATTCGTTATTTCATGTATATAAAACCATCAGTGTCGGTATACAACAGTTTGCACTGATCCATATTTTATTTCTCATAAAATCATAATGAAATTGACACACAAGTGTTTTGGACAGGTCCAAGACACTTAATCCTATGTATATTGGTTTTTAATAGAAATATCAGTGCGCATTAATTGTATAGCAACAAGCTGCTCGTCAAATATGTCACAACTATGAAAATTAGGACATAAAATATATGCTTCAGCCCCAAATCTTCCTGCCCACTTGTTTTTGAAAACAACTGAATTTGGATATGAGCAGCAGCATCGTGTATATTTATAGTTTGCTGGTATGTTTTCCATAGCTGGTGAGCCACATCTTTGAAATATATTGTACTGTTGCCATAGCTAACTTTAAACTGCAAGTTTAGTTGCTCACAGATCACATGAAAATGAGCTGTTGAAGCAGCTCTAATCTTAATATAAAATAAATTTTAGAAAATAGTAGGCATATGGAGGGGAGGGAGGGGGAGGGGATACACAGTTGTTCATACAAACTCATCACAACATTTTAGAATAAATTCATTTTATTTTATTTTCTTTTTATTTTTTTTTAATTTACATTTAAATTTACTTAATTTTAAGGATTCATACTATCACTACTGTCACTACTACTACAACTACTAAAACTACTATAACTACTGCTCCCGGGTGGGGTTTTCGCTAGTTTCTCCATACCGGGCGCTTCCCTGGGTGGCGGATAGGGGCATTCTCTTAAAATATGAGGTGACGATGGGCAACTGGGGTGGCTTTCTGTGGTGGTGGTCGGGGGCGTGGATCGGGAGGCGTGTGTGGCGTTGGCGTGTGTATCTGCGGCGGTGTGGACGGGGGACTAGTGCCCCATGTCTCCAACGGTGTGGATGCATGGGCCGGCTCTGCTTGTGCTCCTTGTTCTTCACTTTTTGCTGCTCCTGTGGGTGGCACTCCATTGCTTGATACGGGCCAACAAAAACTAGCACCCGTCGAGTATAGAAGTAAGCGGCGGTTAAAACATTCTTCTCAGATACATGCATCACACTCCCTCACTAAACAAACACAGGTACTCTTACGGATTGTTCTGGGTTGCGTGTGGTGGTGGTGGGTCCTTTTCCGGGCTTGCGCTGGAGGCCTGGCGGCGGGTGAAGCCAGACGATGAGGCCCAGGTATAAATCTGGGTAACCACATCTGATATGGCTGTACGCCTCATAAACAAAAAAGACGTGGTGGGCCGACTAATCTAGGCTTACTACCACTGAGGAGGCTATATGGCGACACCTCAGTGTCTTACGCCAGCCCGTTTTGTTGGGTTGTCTGAGCGGTCGTTGGACTGTACACCTGCCGCTCGTCTCGCTGGGATGACCGTTGTGTACCAACATATACATACATTACACACAAACACCATTTTTAGACTTGTTACTCAACGCCAGCGCAGTCTCCGCGGGAGGTACTGAGGGAGAGTGGTGACTCCCGGCCGGCCCGAGCAAGTAGCGGTTCTCTCTGGTAACAGAGAGGGCTGCTGCCCTGGTTTTAACCCTTTCCAAATACTTATTTCTAGAAATAAAGGGTAGTGCTGGCCTTCGCGGGTCAGTACGACACTCAAAAAGATGCCAAAATGAAAAACGTCGGTGCAAAACTAGTACCCCAGGCGGTATAACCTCTCTGAGGGAATCCGCCGGCAGTTTCGATCCGGTGAAAGCCTGGGTGACTGTCGCAGGCCCCACGGATTCTGGGTTGGGGGGGGGGGGCACAAAGACGTGTCTCATGGCCAACAGGGACTGCTAAATGTTCGATGGCCTTTTCTTACAGACAAAGGATGAAGAGGAAGCCTGTCGAGTATAGGCACTAAGGACACTGAGGACAGCAACGTGTCAGTATTTAGCAACCAGACCCGGGAGGAGCTTGCCTCTTTAGAAGAAAGTGTCGCTATGCTCAGAGTAAAGTGACAGCAAGTTGCTGATAAAGTACAATCAGCAACGAAAGACATTACAGAGACGCTACAAATAATTAACGATAAGTACAGCAACTCAGCGAACGCTGTTAAAAATGGGCTCAAAGCCGCGCTTAAGCATCTTCAAGAGGCAGAGGTGCTGAGAAAAGGCTGTCTCACTGAAGAAGATGTGTATACCAACGCTTGGAAGTCGTTATTTAAATCCCTGCAGTGGAGGGAACAAAGGCGAGATAATTTTCGACGGCTTGTACAGAAAAAAACTCTGAATACTGCCCTAAAAGAAATAGAACGAAGTAAAAGAAACAGGAGCCCATCGGACAGCCCTGAGAAACGCCAGCAGACTATGTCTTCAAAGAAAAAGAAAACAGGCAGTGGCAAACAAGAAGAAATTTCCCTGAATGACAAAACAAGTCAGAAGAAAAAAGTGGATGCCACAACAACAGTAGTAGTAAAGATGGCTGAAGAACAGACCTTTGCAACGGTGCTGAAGACGATGAAGGCGAACTTTGACCCCGATAAGGCTAACGTGGCAGTCCAAAGTGTTGTTACTACAAAAAAAGGAGACTTACTTATTAAGGCCAAAGGTGCAGAGAATGCTACTACATTCTCACAGCAAATTGAAAAGTTGGTAGCCGGACAGGGTACTGTCAAAATGAGCAACAGAAAAGTGACATTAGAGGTCCAAGACCTGGATGCTATTGTAGAGGAAGATAAGGGCAAAAAGGCTTTCGCTAGTACTTTTGGACATCAGAGCCAGGAGTCAGAAGTAGCTCTCTTAAAGCCAAATGCCAGAGGACAGAGGCTGGCTTTAATAAAGGTGGACGAAGTATCTGCCAGTCAAGTAGAAAAGGAAGGCAGGTTACGAGTTGGCTTTGTAAGCTGCCAAATTCGAAGAATAATTTAACTATTAAGATGTTACAAATGCCTTGGATATGGACACGTCTCAGGCAACTGTAAGAACGAAAACAGATCCAAGCTTTGCTTCCGGTGTGGAAGCTCAAACCACCGGAAGAAAGAGTGTCCAGGCCCAGCACGGTGCTTTCTTTGCCCAACATCGGAAAACAAGCACGAAGCAGGCAGCGGGAGCTGCCCTCTATTTAGAAGAGCTCTGAAAGAGGCCAGGGATAAGGCCCAAGCAGGATCAAAATAAGGCAAAAAGGCCTTGAGTTGAAAGACAGGCTCATGTGGACCCACGCTGCGCTGGGTACTTTTTTTTACGTATCAGCAAGGGAAAGCATTAAGGTTATAGTGGTGCTGGCTAAGTAGACGGCCTACTATGAAGCGCTAGACAAAGTGCTGATGCTCAGGGACCCCGAGTCCTTTTCAGGACTCGAGAGCATCAGCACCTCTAGCAAATGGTGGCGAGTTACCTCGTTGATGCTGTGAGACGCGATGGTCTCCCTGGTGGCTCCACCCTGAAGTAATGCTAACGCGGTTCCCGGCTGGATCAAAACCTCGGAGGCTCGGAGACCTCGGATGCGCCAGCGCTCGCTTGATTCGCTAGCGCAACCTCGGAATCCTCGGATGCACCAGCGCTCGCTCGATTGTGCTAGCGTGCCCTCGGAATCCTTGGATGCGCCAGCGCCTGCTCGATTGTGCTAGCGTGCCCTCGGAATCCTCGGATGCGTCAGCGCTCACTCGTATATGCCAGTGGTGCCAGCGCTCTCTCGGTTATGCTGCCGCATCAGATACGCTAGAGTACATTCGGGCAGGCTTGTGTGCGTTGGTATTTCTTGGATGCGTTAGCGTACGCTCGCATATTCTAGTGTTCCTCAGATGTGCTCGTGTACGCTAGTATTTCTAAGAAGTACTCGTAAAAGCTAGTATTCCTTGGATGCACTCGTATAAGTTCGTATTTCTGAGACTTGCTCGTATAAAATATAGTATTCCTCGGATGCGCTCGTGTAAGCTAGTATTCCTTGTCTGTGTTCGCATGCACTTGCATATGCTGGTATTCCTCAGCTGTGTTCACGTATTCTTGCATACGCTAGTATTCCTCGGACGTGTTTGCCTACGCTTGTATACCCTCATGACCGTTTGCGTACACTAGTATTCATCGGACCCATTCACGGGGGTGTAAGAGACACCTAATAGTTATCTGGCCAGTCTGGCTGGTGCCCATAGAGATAATATACTAGAGGAAGCGAACAAGCCGTGACCGCATACAGATGGTAGACGGAGAAAGAAGATTGTGTTGGTTTTGCATCTATCTCTGCTCTTATCCTGATTGGCTATTTTAAATGCCCTTTTCTGCCTCTAATTCAATATATATACCTTTTGCTCTACTATAACTACTACTATATACACTGTCAAGTAGCAGCCAATCAATGCAGAGAGCAGAGAGAGATGCAAGACCAAAACATCAGTCATCTTCCTCTGTCTACTGACCATACGCTTCCACTTACAGAAGAATATACAGTTTGCTTCCTCTATTATATTATCTCTATGCTGGTGCCAGAGCACGTAAGGTCTTACGGTGGAAGACACTGTGACTATGTTCTGCCTAACACTCGCATCCTTCTGCGAGGGACAAACAAGGTTGCACTCGAGCACAGTAAAGGCGCACGGACGTGTGGAGACAATTTTAGGTGATGCTGTGATATGCCAAAGACGCACGGACGTGTTAGGTAGCACTATCTGATAAGTGCATAAATACCAAATATAGCTAGATGGGGCTGGAATCACTGGTCATAGATCAAGACGATAAGACGTAATAGGTAGTCTCGGTACGCAAAGTCTATAATACACAGGGGCTCGTTAGATGGCCCCAAAACCCACCTGGTGTAACGTTCAAAGCCAATAAAAAACTATTCAATTTAATATGCATAATTATAAGATTAAAATTCAAGGAAGCTACGGTGGCGTAATCATTGGTTTAATTTCGTCAGATTATACTATGCTAACTAGGAATTGGGTCGCTTACAAGTGCGTACGCAAGTTAAGTAAAGCATCGCCCAAGACTTTTGTTGTGACTGGGGTCCAGGGAATCAATAGTGATCGATATATAGAAAGAATACCATTTATTTAATAACACATGACGTAAGTATATCATATGATGAGCGTACATACAACTGCTCTACTGGGTGGACAGAGCTACACTACTCGTGGCGCGCGCGCCAAGCTCCCGCTTACACGCAAACATCCAAACTGTACTAATACATTACATCCCTTCATCCTTAACTGGCGCGCCTCGCGATCAAGTGAACCCGACGGTAACACTGTAGTTCACCCAAATCGACGGCTTACAAATCCAATCGCTCCGGAGCTCTCCTTGTACGCGAAGATCGCCTCAGCCCGGCATCGCTGATGGGCGTCTGAACAGCCTCCTGCATACCTCGCTCACGCGATTCGCTCATCAACCTGACATTCTTAGTTTCGAAGCGCTCTTCGTTTACAACGTCGGATTGGCTCGGTCTCGGTTGCTCATATGCCTTTATTGAAGTGTCGGTCCATACCGGACTAGGAACCGACTGCGGAAAAATCTTGTTTCGCACATCGTTACTTCGAGGGCGCAGTTGATCGAGATATATCTTGCTCTCTACGTTAACATTTGACTTGACATGATATGTTACAGGCCCAAGCCTTTCTGAAACGATTGCGGGTTCCCATTGGTTCCTCTGGAAACTTTTTGAAAATACACAGTCACCCTTTTCAAACTCTTATTTTCTATCCCCCCTGAAAAAACGTTTCTGAACAGCTTGGGCTTGTTCGACCTTCCTGCGAATAGGTAGTTTAATTAAGTCCAAACGCGTTTTAATTTTTCGTTCTACCTGTAGCTCAGCTGGCGACACGCCAGTTGTACTATGGGGCGTTGAGCGATAATACAATAAATATTTAGATAACGCTTCTTGTTTTGAATTCTTCCCTTTCACCAGGAGCTTGAACTTGTTTTTGAAGGTTTTAACTGCGTTTTCAGCAGCTCCGTTGGATGACGGATGGTACGGTGGCGTTAAAATTTGTTTAACCCCATTTGTGTAAAAAAATTTTTTATATTCGTCTGAAGTGAACGTCGGGCCATTGTCCGATACGATTTTTGTGGGGATTCCCCAAGTCGCGAAGTAGTTTCTTAAGACTTTAACCGTACTCACTGCCATAATATTCGCCATTTCATATACGTCCATCCATTTTGAGAAGGCGTCAGTAATCACGAGATACATGCAATTATCGATCGGACCGCAGATATCAACGTGTAAACGCTCATTCGGGCTCGCTGGCCATTCGTAACAATGTAACTCGGCACGTCTTGGATTACCCGCGAAACTTGAGTATAGCTCACAGTCTTTCGACAGTTTTTCAATGTCTGTATCCATGTGGGGCCACCACATGTATGTTCTCTCGCCAAACTTTTCATTTTGCCAATGCCCCAGTGGCTCTCGTGTAATTCATTTAGTAGTTTTTGTCTCAACGATTCCGGAATTACTACTCGATGCCCCCACATGATACAATCATTTTCTACTGTCATTTCTAACTGACGCAATTTGTACGCATTGAACTTTGTGTCCACCTGATCAGGCCAGCCTTCGCGCAAAAAGTCAAGTACTTGACTCAGAATTACATCTTTCATCATTTCGCTCCTAACTAGTTCAACATCGATAGGTTTAAAATCATTCGCAAAGTTCAGGTATGAATAGTCATTTTTTTCCACCTCGTTTTCGTTTTTGAATTTTTTAACAATATTCCGCGAGAGGCTATCCACCGGACCGTTTTGTGTACCCTTAATGTGAACAATATTAAAATCGTACCCGCTCAAGAATACGGCCCATCGTTGGACCCGTGATGCCGCCATTTGGGGTAACCCCTTTTTAGACCCCAAAATAAAACTCAGCGGCTTGTGGTCTGTCTTCAACGTAAACGTTATACCGTACACGAACTGATGGAAGGTTATGACCCCAAAAACCAGCGCTCTTGCTTCCCGATCTAACTGTGAGTAGTTACGTTCTGCGCGTGACAAGATTTTTGAGGCAAACGCTATAGGCTTGACGCTACCATCCTCGAACACATGGGATAGCACAGCTCCCACTCCTATAGGCGAGGCATCACATGAAATTTTAATTGGTATATTCGTGCTGTAGTGAACCAGCACTTCTGGAGAAATCACCGATCTCTTTGCATCTTCAAAAGCCTTGTCACGTACCTCGCTCCATTCCCATTCAGTGTTTTTTTTTAACATTTCGTACAACGGTGCAACTATACTAGCAAAACCCTTAATAAATCTCGAATAGTAACTGACCATCCCAAGGTATGATTTCAACTCGCTTACATTTTCGGGTTTTTTCTTTTCGCTTATCGCCTTGGTTTTGGAAACGCTCGTTCTAATACCGTCAGCACTCAATTCGAATCCTAAGAATTTAACTGTTGTTTTTGAAAATTCACATTTTTTTCTTTTAATGTCAAGTTACTTTCGTGCAGCTTTAACAAAACCTTGTTCAAACGCTTGTCATGCTCATCCTGATTCTTGCCCATCACAAAAATATCGTCGAAGTATGATACTACCCCGGGTATGTTCCCTAACAACGACTCCATCTCGCGCTGAAACAACCCTGGCGCGGATGCTACCCCGTACATCAGACGATTACAAATGTACAGACCCTTGTGTGTGGATAGTGTGAGTGATTTACGCGAGTTTTCATCGACCCGAACTTGCTGATACGCTTGTGCCATGTCAAGTTTGCTGAAAACTTTACCCCCGTCCAAACGCGTACTCAAGTCTGATAACCTCGGAATGGGATGTCTATCCACTTCCAAGCACGGATTTATAGTCACACTGAAGTCCCCGCACAAGCGTATGTCGCCATTTGATTTTAATACCGGAACTACCGGTGTAGCCCACTCACTTCTATTCACTGGTTCAATTAGATTTTCCTTAAATAAACGTTCTATTTCTTTTTCTATCTTGTCCCTTAGCGCGTAGGAAACTGGTCGCGGTTTACAAAATTTTGGCACTGTTCCTTCTTTTAGCTGTAACGTAAATTCTTTCCCATTATAGCAACCCAATTGATTCGAGAAAACTTTCATACTATCCCCCTTTTCGATTTTTCCCGACTCGTTTTTGATCACCCCGATTATTAACCTCTTGTTCTCACGATCAACGTTAAGCATGTTCAGCTTACGAAGCCAATCTCGACCCCCAATGGGCGCTACCCTTATCAATAATATACAAATCAAGTTCGGCTACCGTATCTTTGAATTTGACCTCGGCTCTCACGGTTCCTCGCGGAACGATCACGTCATCTTGGTACGACTTGAAACGTCGCGTCGATTCATCGATTTTTAATGCTTGCCACTCGCGGTGCTTAACGAAGTAATTATATGACATAGCCGAGATCGGAGAGCCGGTGTCAATTTCGAACTTGACGGTTTTACCCTCCACCATTAAAAACACTGACAGGGGTTTTTCCCCTTTTACCGCGTTGATCGTTTTGATGTTATTCAAGACTCTATCATCAGACCGCTTTCGCTCGACTCCTCGTTCGACACGTAATTTTGCCTACTTGTTCCCTTATCTCGACGCACCTGCCCTTTTCCCTGGTCTCCCTTACTCTCCGATTTCTTCTGCCTGCATTCCCCCTTCATATGTCCCCGCTTACCGCAATTGTCGCACGAAGAATCCTTAACCTTACATTCGCTTTTAAAATGCTCCTTCCGGCCGCAGCAGTAGCACGTGACTTTCTCCTTGGCCTTCTTCTCGCCCTTCCCCTTCACGTGGTTGACTATGTCGTCCTTGCTACTCTTCATATCAGCTGCGTCCCGCTTGGCCGCCTCCAGGGAGTTCGCTAGCTCGATAGCACGTCGATACGTTAAGGCCCACTCGCCGAGCAGCCTCTTCTTAATATTGTCATCAGACAGCCCCCAAACTAGCTAGTCCCTGATGTTGCTCTCGAGGGTCTGTCCGAAATCGCAATGGATCGATATTTTCTTTAGCCGCATCACAAAATGCTTCAAGTCTTCTCCCTCCTTCTGTCAGCCTTCCTTGAACTTAAATCGCTCTGCTATGGTGCTCGGTGCCGGGTGCAGGTGCTCACGCATTTTCCTCTCAATCTCAGGCAACGACAATGCAGCAGGCGTAGTGGGTGTACACAAATTTCGCACAAGGCGATAACCCTCTCTCCCCAACAACGTCAAAAACAGTGACACCTGCTTGGTTTCCAGTACTTCGTTCACGAGTACATATTGTTCGAAGCGTTCATACCACTCCGACCAGTCATCACCTTCGCTGAATTCACCGATCGAGCCCCACGTCCCGCGAACGACCGGCGCGATGGCATTTCTTTGTGTACTCGCGAGATTCATTAAGTTACCCGCCGCGTCCCACTGTTTTTGTTGCTCGATCAACATGGCGTTTTCTTCCTTCGCTCTTTGGTGCTCCGCCTCCAGCCGTTGCGAAAATGCCGTCAATTCCTCGATCTCCTCCAAGTTTTTTACGGGTTTTCCGTTGAACATCATCTCGAACGGCCTTTGTCCTTGTTCGCGCTCACTTGTTTTCACACGATGCTTGTCGTTCCTTTGTTACCGCGTGCGCAAGTGCGTATAGTCGTCTAATTATCGCGAGTCTCACGTGGTATTATTACGTGAATATCACTATTGGCTTCTCTTTACCACGCAGGACGACGCACACAAAGGAAACAAAAAATCCCATGCAATGACACTTATGTGCAGGGTCACCAACCCAGGTAACCTCACTTGCGTACGCTTGTCTGACCACCATGCACGACACTCTCGTCCAACTTACGTCATACACTTCCTTCCTATGCCGATCCCATCCTTGTCGCCAAGATGTTGTGACTGGGGTCCAGGGAATCAATAGTGATCGACTTATAGAAAGAATACCATTTATTTAATAACACGCGACGTAAGTATATATATATATATCATATGACGAGCGTACATACAACTGCTCTACTGGGTGGACAGAGCTACATTACTTGTGGCGTACGCGCCAAGCTCCCGCTTACACGCATACATCCAAACTGTACTAATACATTACAACTTTTATGTTATATGCATGCCATATTCGGGGTTTACACTAGCTACGTTGGCATGCCCTGCTTGGTTGTATGTGTGTAGTCCAGGGGGTGATCGATATCGTATGTGCTGTATTCCATGACGAGTTAGTAAAAATCCTAAATTGTTTAGAAAGTTTAACAATGTGCTTTGTCTAATCAACATTGGTTCGCCGGGCAAAGCTAAGGTATACCGATGCAACGGCTGTCACGATAGGAACCGATGCTAGTCAAGGATAAGGTAAAAGTACGTCATATGAAACGTGCGCATATTATGAAAACTCAAGATTAAATAATCATGAAAATTCTAATAATAAAAATAAAATATACTGAAGAATCTCTATAATACTACCGTATCAAATTAACAAAAATAGTAAACAATTTCAAACATTATTATATTGAAAGATATATTATTACGAATCCGGTTTTCATAATACGGACAGTTTGAAACATAACCTGCAATATGTGATGTTCCTATTTATGAAACGCACGAGCCCATTTAATTAACATGTAAATTTCATAATTGGGACTTGTGTCTCATAAATATGGACACAACTTTTTAGCTATTCCATAGTTATGGACATTTTGATCGTGTCAATATTTGCTTATAAAATTATTTTTTTACATCTAAATTTCATTTCAAAAATGTCAATTTGTTCAGAAGAGCATAGCGCTTCTATTAAAACCAAAAATTATGGACATATGACTATTTTTTTAATTAATATTGGTCGATGACACGTAAAAATCGAAATTTGTATCCATAATACGTACTTTTACCTTAGTCGAGGCTGCAAATAATCACTGATCTTGGATATGCTCAGCTAACCTAGAGTCCTAGAGATTTTTTTGAAACACGAAATCATGCTAGATGGCGCTAGGGTCATTTGACGTTCAAGCCAGTTCAAGGGTACTAGTATTCTCAGCTGCAGCGTTGAGTTAGGCGGATTCAGTATCGGAACTTTTTCCGTAGATCGTATATATAGCTATGCGATCTAGGGAGAATGTTCCGTCGAGCAGACAGCACAGCAGTGAAGGGGCATTGCCAAAGACGCGCAAAAATTGAAAATTGTAATATAAATAACACAAGTGCCTATCACCTAATGACCCAGGGCGCTAACTGGCCTCTCTATTAAATAATAAAATATTAATTATTAACACAAGTGTCTATCACCTAGTTACCCGGGGCGCTTACTGGCGCTCTATAGAATAATAAAGTATTAATTATTAACACAAGCGCCTATCACCCGATGACCCGGGGTGCTTACTGGCGCTCTATAAAATAATAAAGTATTAATTAATAGCACAAGCTCCTATTACCCAATGACCTGGGGGCGCTAACTGGCTACACTATTATTTGATAAAATATTAATTATTAACACAAGCACCTATCATTCGATGACCCAGGGCGCTTACTGGCCTCTCTATTAAATAATAAAATATTAATTATTAACACAAGCACCTATCATTCGATGACCCAGGGCGCTTACTGGCCTCTCTTTTTTAATAATAAAATATTAATTAACAGCACGAGCACTTATTACTTGATGACCGTTGTGCTATTAACTAATAATATATATCGTTCAATAAAGCGACCAGTAAGCGCCCGCGCCCCGGGTCATCGGGTAATAGGCGCTTGTGCTATTAATTAACAATATACATCGTTTAACAAAGCGACCAGTAAGCGCCCCAGGTCATCGGGTGATAGGCGCTTGAGTTAATAATGAATACTTTTTTATTTAACAGAGTGGCCAGTAAGCACCCTGGGTCACTAGGTGATAGGCACTTGTGTTAACAATTAATTCTCTACTATTTAATAGAGAGGCCAGTTAGCGCCCCGAGTCATTGGGTGATAGGCACTTGTGTTATTAATATTACAGTTTTTAATTTCCACGTGTCTTTGGCAATGCCCCTTCACTGCTGTGCTGTCTGCTCGACGGAACATTCTCCCTAGATCGTATAGCTATATATGCGATCTAGGAAAAAAGTTCCGATGTTGAATCCGCCTATAACCCAACGCTGCTCGGCTGCCAGAAAATTTTCTCACTGTGAACGCAGCCATAGATTCCACCTTGATGACGCGTTTCGGCTCGGTGCCTAATGCTATAGGGTGAGAGAATAATGACTCCGTCATACGGCAGTGACAGCATAATTAAGAGTAACGGGGCATCTGTCCTTGTTGCTCAAGCCACGTTATTGGCTACTTCTTCGTCCTAAATCCTACAGTTGATTCAATCTCATGTTGAACTCGACCAATAACATAACTGCCAGATAAAGACAGATGCCCTGTTACGTAGCGAATTCTGCTGTCGTATATCCCTAAACAGAAATGAAAGTCGGTTGCCTCTCTAGTTCGTGAGGCCCTACTGAGGGCACACGTAGGCGCGTGAGGAAGCGTGCGTGAGGTACTCATTAGGCAGCCTACATAACCTACCTTTATCTTACTTTACGAATAGTATATACAATTGTATCAGCTACAGTTGCTGTGTAAACTGTAGCGTAAAATTATACACAGGTACACAAGTTACAAGTGTCTTTCATTGAGTCCTAGGTATACAAATGATTAATGAGTATTCTTATACATATGAGACTGACTAAATCAATAGACGTTAAATTTGTTGTCAACCAAACAAAGCTTCTTAAAGTACTGAATTAGAAATAATAATTGTTTCTTCAAAAAATTTCAATGAAAACTATTTAAAAACCGTACTAAGATTATGAAACTCAACATCCAACAGCTTGTATACTGTCATTTAGATGTCTGCCGTCAAATCAAGTTCATGTATTATTTAATTGAATCAATATGTTTTGTATGAAAGAAAAGTAAACTGCAGTTTGAGCATTTAATTTGTATTAATTTCTTGCTTATTATTTAATAGTTCCTCAGAATTAATTCACGAATCACATGTTCACATTGTAAATTTGATATCAATTGTGAATGAGACATTTTTGAGGTTACATTTATATCATCATTTATATAAAATTTATATTTATCTTGGGGTTATATTTTTGTAACTACACGTGATCATTAATGCCGTAATAGAAAATTTTTATAAAAATTAAGTATGATTCGTTTGAAATGGAGCAGTACTTTTGTTTAATTAAATTATAATTTGTAATCTCAAATGTTTACATCAATATTTATCGATTGAAAGGTGGTTATGTTACGTCAATAGAGGCAGCCTACTTAGGGCCTACCAAATGCCACCTGACACTGCCAATGTAGGACCTCAGTTGGCAAGAGAGGCAGCCTCAGTACTCTCAGTAGGCCCTACTGATCGCCTACTTACAATTTCCGTTCGGGTCACTCCTCAAGTCCTCACGCCAGTCACGCGGTCACGCGGTCACGCCCCCTTTTCTCCTCTATTCTTATACCTGTATGCCGTATCCGTATGCCCTTCGGCCTTCGGCTTCGGCCTCAGCTCTTGGTCTATAACGGTTACGTTAATGGCCTTTCGGATTACGCTATAAAGGCCTACGCAGTCAAATTGAGGAGCTGTTCACATAGACATTTTTTGCTTATTTCATTGTGAACGTTTATTAATTGAAAAGGGGGTTCCAATGTTCCGCTAAACTCAAGATGAGTGAACAGACTGAACAGACCTATGCCTCTTTTTCCATCAGGCAACAAAGCCTGTGGTCGCAACTATGTTGACTGACCATAGAGGTATAAGAATAGAGGAGAAAAGGGGACGTGATATGCGACAGCAGAATTCGCTACGTAACGGGGCATCTGTCTTTGTCTGGCAGTTGTGTTATTGGTCGAGTCATACATGAGATTGATGCCCCGTTTCACTTAGTTATGCTGTCGCTGCCGCTAATGGGTTAGTATAGCGCTTTTCCCCTCTATTCTTATACCTCTATGTGACTGACAGAGAACACAGTATAGGTCTGTTCAGTCTGTTCACTCATTTTGAGTTTAGCGGAGCATTTGAGCCCCCTTTTCAATATGAACGTTCACAATGAAATAAGCAAAAAATGTCTATGTGAATAGCTCCTGACATAAGGTGCTCAGGGGCCGTACCATATAACTTTTTTTTGCTTCACCGGCGACAGGCCTATATGTTATAACATAGGCCGATGTACAGAAAAAATGTTATATGGTACGGACCCAGTGCACAGTGCACAAGAATAACATTGGTTGGTATATCTATATATGTGAAAACGTAAAGCACAACGCGCTGTGCATCATGTATATAGGTATACCAACCAATGTTATTCTTGTGCACTGTGCACCTTATGTCAATTTGACTGCGTAGGCCTTAACAAGTAGCCCAACTGGAGCCGCCAAAACGCCCTAAGAAGAAGACGCTCTTTTAACAATATTTGTCTTTTATATTGCCCTCTTGGCTCTTACATATTAGCCTCAGATTTCTGATTACACTGATACGTGAAAAAAACATTTTGACAAAGTTATAAGTTTTGACTTATTTGAACAGTAATTTTTTCTTGTAAATGGTAAGCAAAATGTTTTGCAAAGTACACATGGTTCGCTTCTATAACATAGAACCAAAATCCGTCACGTGTTTTTCTTACGAGCCAAAAAGCAAAGTACTGGCGCTAGCAAGGTTAGTTATTTAGTAAATTGCTTACTTGTTACTTCACAACATCAAATGTGTTATGTATTTAAACTTAGTTACTTTGCTTATTAAAATGCTAATTCTTGTCGCAGTTTATTACTTTACATTTTAAAAACAGATTTGTTTAAAGCTTTAGCTCATAGGCCACCTTTCAAATTACAGTTCCTCTTTGAGACGTTTACCTCCAAGCTTATCCGAACTAAAGTCTTGAACAAATCAAACAAGAAAAAAAAACTTGAATCTTAGGTGTTTGTAAGTTGTATAAATGCTTATAAAATTCTGACATCCCTGTGTGTCCTGTAATATTAAGTTCAAAACAGAAATTTTTAATATTTGTCTGAAGTTTCAAGGGCTCACCTAGGGCATTTTTAATAAACTAAAGAAAAAAAATTAAACCACTGAAATAACGTAAGTCGGGTCTTTCCAGTTCCAAAGCCAAAGAATAATTGTTTCAATGATTTTTTAACGTTTGTTAGTTTTTTTGCAGTTATTTTAATAGCATTATAGACGTTTTTAATTGTTAAATGCTCTGGGTAAGTGCTCAAAGCTTCTCTTGCTTTTTTAATAAGGTCTTATTGAAAAAAATGTATACTAGTAATGGTATACGTAATTATATGTACCATTGTCTTGCAGAAATGATTATTCCATAGAAATATGGAACATTGGTAATGCTCCTTTCATAGAGGCAACAATTGTTGGACAATCTACTAGTTCTATAGAGGCAATGTTATGGATTGGTCGAAGATTGTTTTCATGTGGTCAAAGAGGCATGATTGCAGAGTACAACTTGAACTCTTTGGGGATTAGAAACGAGACGTCTGTAACAGGTGGACCAGCTTGGTGTATGGATATTAATCATGATCAGACTCGATTAGCTGTAGGCACAGAAGATGGCTGCATCAACACATTTTTTGTAACCACGGAAAGTTTGATTTATGAGACTATTTTTGACAAACAAAAAGGGAGAATTTTAAGCATTAAGTGGGATAATACTGGAGAGATGATTTTTAGTGGTTCTGCAGATACTGTAAGAATTTGGAATGCCACAAGCGGTCACGCCATTCATAAGATATTATTAGCTAGAAAAAAATCAAGAAGAGAAACAATAGTCTGGTGTTTATCAGTCACCAAAGATAACATGATTATTTCTGGTGATTCCAGAGGTACTCTGTCAATTTGGGATCCCAATATGGGCACTCTGATAGAATCACACAATAGTCATGCTGCTGATATACTTGCAATGACTCTGTCAGATGACAAAAATGTTATATATTGCGCTGGAGTCGACCCTGTGATCAGAACATTTTGTAGGATAAACAACAAATCTCTCGGTAAAACTCAATGGCGCAGAAGCATTGAGAGAAGAATACACATTCACGATGTGCGTGCGCTTGTTGAGACGAATGGTAAACTGTACTCTGCTGGAGTCGATGGTTACCTAGCGTATTCCAGTTATCCTCCTAAAATTTTGGTCAAATATCCACCTCTACTACAATCCCCTGCTGCTCACGTGTGTTCTAAGTCAAAATGCATTTTACTAAGATATCATAATTATTTGGAATTGTGGAAACTGGGATCAATAGATGTTAGTTTGAATAGTGTGGTAAATGCTGGAGAATCTTATCATTTAGATCAAGTACCAGTCAAATTATTAGAACTAAGAACTAAGTTGGGCGAGAACATAACTGCATGTGCTACAACAAAAGACTCAAGAATAATTGTATATTCTACAGATAGTCATCTAAGGGTATTTAATTTTAATCTAGTTGAAGGAGAGACTCATCTTTGCAAACAGCTGAGTGATATACCCAACAAGAGGGTTCATAAAATGATTTTCAGCTCAAACGATGAACTGTTTGTTACTGCTAACAATGATGGCCAGGCAAACGTAATTTCCTTATATTCTGTAAACAAAGAATATGATATCAGTTTCTTGGGATCTTTCTCAACTGATGGGGAAAAAATCAAAAGAGTTGGATTGATGTGCATTTCTTCAGATAACAAGTATTTAGTTTGTGCTGATTCTGCAAGTCACATAGTAGTATATAATATACAAGGTGATCTAAGCACTGAATCTTTAAGTAGATGGTCTCTTCTAAAATATTCTTGCCCACCAACTGCAATGGCCATACAAGATGATACCCATAATTTAGTTATTGTTTACTCCGATCATAAGGTAATAATATTTTTGAAAATTGCCCATGAAAATTAGGATAATTTTGTGTTATTCATTTTTTAATAATTTTTTTTACAGATTATTGAGTACAGTATTTCGAAAAACAAGTATACTACATTTTCAAATAGCTTACAAGGACATTTGCCTGCTCAGTGGCTAGCAAGACCTTTCCCTATTATCAATATCGCATTTCATGCACATAATAAGGATATAATTATATTACATGACGATACAACTATTTTTGTCATGAATAAATCACATGGTCTTCCAAATATATTGGCAAAGATTCCAAAGTTAGAGAATGGTGACAGTAAAGAAGAAAATAGTGTCAAATCTGGTTCAACAAGCGCTCAACATGCTATACAAGTAGTAAAAAAGTCTAAGGTACATATTTCAATATACAATGATGCTCTATTAACCATACAGTCATCTACTTATATTCGTTTTTTACTTCAGCACTTGGCACAATTAGCATGGTTAAAAAACTCAGAATTAGTTGCCGTTGAAGTTGATCCAATTTCATTAGTGGAAAAATTACCCCCTACCCTTAAGCAAAAAAGGTTTGGCATATAAATTTTACTTTTTGCGTAAGTGTCAAAACCTTGCTGAAGATGGTACTTATAACAACGTTTTGTAAGTAAGAGTAGATAATTAATATGCAATGTAAATACTGTATATTTGTATTGTATAAAGTGATGTATGAGTTGTACTGCATAATAAAGAAAATATAGATACTTTTACATTCAAAATTACTCTTATTATAACTGAATGTAACTTACTTTTCTTGTAATTGCAGTACATTATAATTCTAGGGCCTTTCTTAACGTGGTGTGTAATTGAGTTTATCGCTCCTGAAAATTAAGAATGAGAACTTATCTACCTTTATGGTGCGAGTGAATGTACGGCTAGGTAGCTCAAGTGGTAGAGCAACTGTCTATTACACAGAAGGTTGTGTGTTCGATCCACACCAGTCCTGGTGCTTAGTAAATAAAAAATAACGCGGGTGGTACTTTTCACTCACAGACAAAGATAAGTAGGAAGATTTTTTTTTTTTTCCCCAAGGTAGTGGCTACCCTAGCTGCCTGCCAGGTTTCGACAAATCCCAATTTTTATTGGCTCCTTCTATTGTTTGTTCTCTTCTCTCAGCTCCCGATGCCCCTCAATACCTTACCAACGCAATAAAAAATTTAGTAAACAAATGTATCTAATCAACGTATTGAAAACTGCTCTTTCCAAAAATACAAGTAGTAAAAACTGCTCCCTCTTATTTAATTAGTTAACGCAAATTAAAGACTCCTGTGAGAGGAGATACTTTACAAGTCGATGTCTCAGTTAATAAACAATAATTTGTAATGATTCTTGTTCAAAAAACTGCTCTTAATCTACAAAGCTGTTCTAGTATCTAATAAATTGTCACCATTATCTATTTATCATTGGTAAAAATCGATTTGTTGATATTGCTCTATGAATCACATCGTTTCTAGGGGATTTTTGCATTTTGTATGCTGGCTGCATCTACTTGTGTATATGTACATATTTTTTTTTTTTTTTTTCTATATCATAGTGCTCTACGTCCGGCCCCTTTAATAAGGGCCCTACTATGGGCACTTAGCACTTTGGAGAAGGAAGGGAAGAGGGATGGGAGGCCTCCCATTACTGCGAGGGGGGTAGGGGGAAATCAGGCAATTATGCTGCGAGGAGGTCGCCTACACCCTGCTCCAGGAGCATTGCGTGGTGAAAAAGCACATGTAAAAAATCACAGAGGTACTTGCCCGTAAAGTCGCACTGGCCGGGAATCGAACCACGGTCTCCCGCGTGCCAATCCACGACCTAGCCGACTGAGCCACCGCGCGCTCTATATGTACATATATATATACTCGTACTAGTTACTCACCCTAGTAACTACAAGCCTACGCTAGTAAAGGACACCAATAGGGGAAACGAGCTTATATAAGGCCCTTCGAGACACGAATCGCGGCACTCAAGCGTCTTTTAGGCAAGAGACCGAACGATAAGTAGAAAACACCGCGCGAAACACACACACGCCTCTGCCTTCAAGAAGCTAATAAATAATTGACCAACGAGTCAAGTCCTTTTCGTGACGCACCTCCTTACCAGCTTCTTTATCCTACGTAACACTACTTAAATTAAATAATTTTATAAGCTGATACTTATCGTTAGCATAGCCATTTCAGAATTTCATAATAATAAAATAATTTCTTAGGATGTAAGTATAATTATTACATTTAAAACTCCCAAGAAATTATTAACACAACTTATAATATAAATTATTAACACTTATACATAATTTTCATTAATTTTTAGTTGTTTTTTTTTCTCAGAAATGATTAAGCTGTTCTGATCGATATTTTTATCTATCTATACAATAATCATAATCTTCGAAGGCACAAAAAAACTTACATAAAACTCCCTTAACATTCTTTATCCATCTTTTGCTATAAAAAAATTTTAGATATAGCAGCTATACTTATTGTGTTGATTAAATATGTAATTTCAATGTCAATTACATAATGTTGGTTCCAGACCAAACTTTTAATTAGCGTATGTAAATATCAAAACTTAATACCTTTGAAAATTATGCAACGAAAATCTGAACAGTCATGAAAAACAGATCTTATACATCAAGTTAACTGTAACGTTACTTAAAATTTTTACCTGGTAGTTACAACCACTTGTCACTGACATTATGAATTTCAAAAAAGTAAAAGTTTAAAGCTTGAACATAATTTTCGATAATTTATAAGATCTGTTTTTAAATTGTTAAAATTCATAAGTGTTAATAATTTATATTATAAGTTGTGTTAATAATTTCTTGGGAGTTTTGAATGTAAGAATTATACTTACATCCTAAGAAATTATTTTGTTATTATGAAATTCCGAAATGGCCATGCTAACGATGAGTATCAGCTTATAAAACTATTTAATATAAGTAGTAGTGAAAAAATGTATTTTGATGTAAAGGGAGAAAAGAATTTGTTAATATTATTTATAAATTTCAATAAAACATAAATAAAAAGAAAATAAACTAGAATAATGAAGCACGTTAAAAAAAAAAATTTGCCGACAGTTGTAATCGATCCTCAGATAGCAAAACAAGACTAGTGGTGGCATAAGCCCTTGCTACCTTAGCTATCGGAACTTCGAGGGAAGTAGATCTTAAAGTCTCATATGTTCGTCGATAACCTCCGGGGCTTGTCCTACAGTTCATAACAATTATGATGAGGAAAAATAATTAACCAGTGATTATAGCTGAACTGCCATCCATAAAAAAATTAGCTGAACATTTTTTCAAAATAATGTTAGATTTCAAATTACGTATTAACGTACGGAAAAAAAGAAATTGTTTTGATATCAAATTCTGTGCATATAATTATGAGCATATAGTTTCACGATTTAATCGAATGTAAGATTGATAGATAACATCCAAGCAAAAGCGAGAGAGCAAGAGTAAGTTGAATATAAATATAGCATACTAGCAGCCCCTTGTCTCGGCTTCGCCCAAGAATTACTAAATAAAACACCGTAGTGTGTTGACATGTAATGTGAAACGTTTTCAGTTAGAAATTTTACACATATTCCTGACACATCTCAGAACAAAAATCTTCTCATTAAAAACATATATTTTCGGAATCCATATAGTTTATTTGGTCAAATAATAAGGTGTAAAAATAAAAAAAAAATAATTATGCTAAAAAGTACCGCGCATTCTTTATGCCATAAAATAATCGGTGGCCATAAAAAGCCGTTCATTTTCAGTTTCTCCCGCATAATTCACGAAAAGGGCTATTTTTTGAAGTTGTTAAGATTTTAAACCCCCAAAAAATTTATATTAAAAAAATTTTTTTTTCTCACATCTCACAACTTTATTACCAGAGCAACTAAGTCCTGGACCTTAAACCTTACAATTTTATTGCCACAAAACCACAAAAACATTTTCTACTTATTTAAAAATATGAAGCAGGATCTTTAAAGATTTCAGAGATTGCTGTGAGGGTACAATGAAAAGCTTATCTCTCACGTAATGGACTCTTTATTTGTCGATTTTGACGCTGCTGATTCAATCTCGATAAATTTTCTGCGTCAGTTTCTTGACGCCTAAGCAAAATTGTATTTATTAGATACATTTGAAGTTTTTCTTCCAATTTACCCTCTTGCGACTTTTGGCATGCTTAAAATTTTTATGACCCTTGAAAGCTGTTTTCTGTCAACTTTGTTAAGTTCTAATATATTTGTTGGCAAGGTAGTTCGACGTCCGATGGCCCTAAAAAAGACCGGTGAGCTTATTAAGTAAACTCTTTCAGACTTCAGGTAACAGCAATTGTGACTGCCTGGATACCTCACGGTGATCTTCTCTGGCCTGATGTTAAAAACACAGACTACTCGGGAGAAAAATTACAAAGTCCAAAGCTTTGGGGCTAGTTGTAGTACTCTTTCCCAACGTCTCCCGGTATAACGTCGAAAACGTTGGTGTCTAAAGCACCTTTTTTATCTTGCAGATTCAGTTGTTTTGGTGATCTTAGATGGGGAGATTGGTTAGAGATACTTGTCCAGTGGAGGCTGTCCCGTTGGCTCAAGTTTTTTTTTCCTTCAAATCTGTTATAGGTTTGCCCAGCGCAGACCTTGGAGAGGATCGGTGATTTCTGGTTAAATGCTTAGAGTCGAGAGGGTAATATAGGGTCGTCGGTCACCGGGTTTTCCAGCCTTGCGAAGAACAACTCCGCAGGTGACGTCTGCCAGTGAATAGCTGACTTGGTTTAATAGTGCCTGTCTTTAGTTAATATAGTCTTTTAGTCGACGAATCGCTTCTGGAAATGGTAATAAAAATGTATTTGTTGGCAAGGTAGTTTACACTAAGGTGCATCCTAAAAAGAACCGATGAAATTAATGGTTAAGTAGGGAACGTAAATAGTTATAATGGCCCTAAAAAGCGCCAGTGGTGAAACTTCCAGGCTATTCTTTATTATTATTCCTGATGATGAAGAGCTGGCTACGGGTTGCTTGATTCTTACCCTTGAAGTCTCGATGTACGGAGACTGTGATGGAGGAAGGTACGCTGCTGACCAAATAATATCTCGTCTCGGGTCGTTCCCCGGATAACCAACCGCTCATCGTTAGACGGGAACATGTGGGTAAGCGCGTGGGGGATGCGACGACTATGAAGGTAGCAGTTGTGGCTGCCCGTACTCCTCAGAGCTGTTTTCCCTGGCTTATATTTGTAGCCAAAAATTCTCTGACTGTACCAGGCGGGATAGTGGGACTGCCACACAACTCTGAAGAGTTGGTATAGATTGTGCTCTGGTTCGATATGTCTCCTGGTATTGTGGCAGAGACGGCATCGGTTGGAATAATTTTTTTTTTTGATCGCACTCGTCGAGATTCAGGGTGAAAAGACACCTAGGTCCCTTTCCCCTTGGATCAGAGTGTCCTCCGTAACCGGGATACCCAGCTGCAAGACTGTCATCAGCATTCTCTATGCAGCTCGTTGAACTTCCGAAGCTCAACTACATCTCTATCGAGACGCTTCGGCGTATTATAACCATACTTATTTAATTCTGTTGCAGGTAGCCTCGATTTTATGTCGACGCCACCTAGCGGATTTTACTGAACTAAAGTGAAAAGCTGGCGTATTTTTGCAAAACTTTAAGCTCATTTATTTCTATTGTTATTAATTTTTTTACGATAAAAACTATACTAAAACCATCTAGGAAGTATCATGAATTAGTGTGTAAAATTTCAACAAAATCGGTTCAGTAGTTTTCGCGGTTAGCAATTACAACGGTTTTAGCGTTCTTGCTTTATAACTTAGTAAGATACTCGGTTGCAGTCAAAAGGGAAAAACTAATGTCGTTGCTTGCTTTGGCTGTGCGCTCAGATATATAGCTATAGTCAGCATTTCTACTCCTCTCCTCGTAGGCACACATTCGATATACCTCTTCTACGTGTCGCCAAAATGTGCGCCTATATGCTCTTTTCCACGCGAATCTACTTCTTTTCTTGTAGGCGCACGCTCTTCGATACGAGTGAACGAGTCTCGTAGTCTCGAAAAATGTGCGCCTTTGTTCAACGGCTGGCCGCGGCGGGTCGCCCCGATCAGTGAAAAAAAGTTGTCTCACGCCGTAGCATTGGCGTTAGCAATCTCTCTACTTATACTCTGATTGCAATCCTACACGTCAATGATGATAGCGGAGTGGGCTGCCAGCGAGCTGCATAGCAAATTGTTCCTGATGTCCCAATCGAACTGAATTGGCGCCATCGATAGTAAGCAGCATGGTTCAGTACGGTCAGGACATACAAGAGTGCTCTCGAAAGTTGCATCCAAAGAAGCGTGAAATTCAAATTGGCTATATGGAGCAAAACGCAAAAACCCACATAACTCAACAGAATTATCTAGCATAATAAATAAATAAACCCCAAGCTATTAAACCCAAAAACCCAATGCTAATTAACCCAGTAACATGGAACGCCTACTGGCCACTTTTGAATTTAATGCTTTAAATAATAACAAAAGCGCCAATCACCACACAACCTGGGGCGCTTACTGGCCGCTCTGTTTATTAATTAAAAAAATAAAACAATGCAAGCGCCAATCCCCTCACAACCCGGGGCGCTTACTGGTCGCTTTGTTAATTAATATGATAAATAAAATAATGCAAGCGCCAATCCCCTGACAACCCGGGACGCTTACTGGCCGCTCTGTTTATTGATTAAATAAATAAAATAACAAAAGCGCGTATCACCACACAATTCGGGGCGCTTACTGGCCGCTCTGTTTATTAATTAAATAAATAAAATAACGAAAGCGCCTATCACCACAACCCGGGACGCTTACTGGCCGCTCTGTTTAATAATTAAAAAAATGAAACAATGCAAGCGCCAATCCCCTCACAACCCGGGACGCTTACTGGCCGCTCTGTTTATTAATTAAAAAAATAAAATAATGCAAGTGCCAATCCCCTAACAACCCGGGACGCTTACTGGCCGCTCTGTTTATTGATTAAATAAATAAAATAACAAAAGCGCGTATCACCACACAATCCGGGGCGCTTACTGGCCGCTCTGTTTATTAATTAAATAAATAAAATAACAACAGCGCCTATCACCACAACCCGGGGCGCTTACTGGCCGCTCTGTTTAATAATTAAAAAAATGAAACAATGCAAGCGCCAATCCCCTCACAACCCGGGACGCTTACTGGCCGCTCTGTTTATTAATTAAAAAAATAAAATAATGCAAGTGCCAATCCCCTAACAACCCGGGACGCTTACTGGCCGCTCTGTTTATTAATTAAATAAATAAAATAACAAAAGCGCCTATCACCACATAACCCGGGGCGCTTACTGGCTGCTTTGTTAATTAATATGATAAATAAAATAACGCAAGCGCCAATCTCCACACAACCCAGTGCGCTTACTGGACACTTTGTTAAATAATATAATGAATTCAAAGTTATTAATTAACAAAGCGGCCAGTAAGCGCCCCGGGTTGTGAGGGGATTGGCATTTGCATTACTTTATTTATCATATTATTTAACAGAGTGGCCAGTAAGCATCCCGGGTTGTGGTGACAGGCGCTTCTGTTATTTTATTTATTATATTAATTAACAAAGCGACCAGTAAGCGTCCCGGGTTGTGAGGGGATTGGCGCTTGCAACATTTTATTTATCATATTAATTAACAAAGCGACCAGTAAGCACCCCGGGTTGTGAGGGGATTAGCGCTTGCATTGTTTAATTTTTTTAATTAATAAACAGAGCGATCAGTAAGCTCCCCGGGTTGTGTGGTGATAGGCGCTTGTGTTGTTTTATTTTTTTAATTAATAAACAGAGCGGCCAGTAAGCGTCCCGGGTTGTGGTGATAGGCACTTGAGTTATTTTATTTTTTTAATTAATAAACAGAGCGGCCAGTAACCGTCCTGGGTTGTGAGGGGATTGGCGCTTGTGTTATTTTATTTATCATATTAATTAAGAAAGCGGCCAGTAAGCGTCCCAGGTTGTGGTGATAGGCACTTTTGTTATTTTATTTATTTAATTAATAAACAGAGCGACCAGTAAGCGCCCCAGGTTGTGGTGATAGGCGCTTGTGTTATTTTATTTTTTCAATTGATAAACAGAGTGGCCAGTAATCGTCTTGGGTTGTGAGGGGATTGGCGCTTGTGTTATTTTATTTATCATATTTATTAACAAAGTGGCCAGTAAGCGTCCTGGGTTGTGAGGGGATTGGCGCTTGTGTTATTTTATTTATCATATTAATTAACAAAGCGGCCAGTAAGCGTCCCGGGTTGTGGTGATAGGCGCTTGTGTTATTTTATTTTTTTAATTAATAAACAGAGCGGCCAGTAAGCGTCCCGGGTTGTGAGGGGATTGGCGCTTGTGTTATTTTATTTATCATATTATCAAACAAAGCCGCCAGTAAGCGCCCCGGGTTGTGTGGTGATCGGCGCTTTTATTATTATTTAAAGCATTAAATTCAAAAGTGGCCAGTAGGCGTTCCGTGTTACTGGGTTAATTAGCATTGGGTTTTTGAGTTTAATAGCTTGGGGTTTATTTATTTATTATGTTAGATAATTCTGTTGAGTTATGTGGGTTTTTGCGTTTTGCTCCATATAGCCAATTTGAATTTCACGCTTCTTTGGATGCCACTTTCAAGAGCACTCTTGTATGTCCTGACCGTACTGAACCATGCTGCTTACTATCGATAGCGCCAATTCAGTTCGATTGGGACAACAAGAATAATTTGCTATGCAGCTCTGGCTGCCAGCAGAGATTAGTGGGGAGATTGCTGACTGCCATGCTACGGAGTGTGCCCACTTTTTTCCAGTGGTTCGAGCGCCCCATCGCGGCCAAGCGGCCGAACAAGGCGCACATTTTTTTTTTTATTTGAGAAGCACGGTAGGGGTATGAGAAGAGTGGATTCGCGTGGAAATGTCCATAAAGGCGCACATTTTGGAGACGCGTGGAAGGGGTATACCGAATGTGCGCCTACGAGAAGAGGAGTGAAAATATCGGCTATATAGCTGTATATATCTAAACGCACAGCCAAAGCAAGCGACGACACGAGTTTTGCTTTTTTGAGAGTCTTTGGACTCTGCAACTGAGTACATGCTATGTATATATTTAACTGACTTGCTCTCGCTCTGGCTTCAATGTTATCCAGAAATCTTATTTAATTAAATCGTGGAACTAAATGCTCATTAATTATATACACATAATTTTGATTTCAATACATTGTGTTTTAACTCTCTCGTACTCTTAAAATTCCCAAATCCATTTATGTTTTCAAAAAATTAACCACTAATTTATTAATTTCACACATCCTAAACTGTAAACTTACTTACTTCTGTAAAATGTAGGACAAGCTCCGGAGGATATCCATGAACATACGTGACTTCTAAAGAGTTACATCCCGTCCTTCGAATAGCTAAGATAGATAAGGCTTATGCTCCTACATATATTGTTTTGCGCTTAAGGGTTCAAATCCACTTTATGGTAGATATTTTTTTTTTTTTTTTTTTTTTTCAATGTACCATTTTGTCTTCATTTCTTTTATTTATGTTTCGTTAAAATATATATATGTAGTCACTATTTTTTTTCGGATACATCAAAACAAATTAAATTAATATTGATACTTTGATACAAGGCAATTCTATAATTTTATAATACTAAAATAACTTTTAAGGATTTTAACATAATTTGTGTATTTTAAAACTCCTAAGAAATTGTGAACATCCTATTTACGACAAAAAAATCCGCCCGTTTACTGCTATTTACTTAATGTTGAAATTTTAATTAGTAAATGAATTTGATGAACACAATATAAAATAGTTTTGTAAATATTTTAAAATTGTTTGCAAATCTTTAATAAGGTGTGCTACTTTTATTTATTTTAAGACAGCCAGAAGAACAATAATGAATGAAACAGTTCGATGAATAAGTAATGAAATTTATTCGGCAAGATTCTGAGACTAAACATTTTTTATAATACCGCAGTATTTTGTTAAAAACAAAAAAAAAGCGAATTACCTTTAAGGGTGATGATTGCAATAAACATATTTTTAGGCTGTAGATTATAAAGAAACTTTAATCATTTATATTGAATGCAGGAAAAGCATCGTAATACTTTTAACAATGATACAATCGGGTGAGTGCAAGAAAGAGTCTTTTTAGAGTAAAAGTCAAGAAAGAGCCTTTTTAAATTTTCGGGCAGAATAAAGTCCTCTTAAACTAAAAGAAAAAGCCTTTTTATACAGAGGTACACTCGCACTGAGGTGTTGGCTTCGATTGGTATGATTGAGCCCAACGAATCATCGCTCAAGATTATTCTTCGACATTTTTGAGTTCTTATTTGCTCCTCACCCAGCTCTCGGTTGGTCTCGTACCCCTGTACGAATCCACACATTTATTCTATACTTGAGAGCAAAACGAGGAGTTTAACAAAAAGATATCAATGCCTTTTTAACTAATTTGTTTACTTCTATTTTAAGGTAGTAATGTATACATTTTTATAGATCAATTATATACATACACACATTAATTTCGTACCAACTTAAAATCGGAGAAATAAAAATTAAAGGCTCTTTCTTATATTCAGTTTGAAAAGGCTCTTTTACGCCTATTACTCTGAGAAGACTCTTTATTATGCTAACGTCATAAATTATTTAGAATCAGGAATTGTGAGAACTAACAAAATTTTTTAAATACGAATTTCTATATTAGTAAAAACTGAGTCTGGGTCTATTTCTGCTAGCAAAAACTTCGGTTAAGTTACGGGGATGTTGTGATATTTCATTGTTTTAAGAAATTTCTGAAAAAATTCGTATAGGTATGTTTCAGTATCATAAATAACATGTTAAAATTTCAAAGAGCCTAGTTTCACCGTTTTAGAGAAATAAAATCGCGAAGTTGGCCACTTATACACATGCTTTTAGATGGACTTGTCGGAAAATGCACGTTTTTACTCATAACTTTTGAAATTTTCTTAAGAATCTTTTAAAAAATTAATATGTTAGGATTTATTATAGTTGAAATAAGTATACTAAAATTGAGGAAGCCTAGCTTCACTGTTTTTAAAATATAACAGTTTAAAGTTCAGTTACAACGTTTCTAGAATACCTACATAGTGGTACAGTCCGAGGCGAAAGTTAGGTTAATTTGTTGTTTTAACGTTTGTGTTTACTTTCCTGGGCATTTTTCTGTTCTATACACCTAATTTTTAAATTATTTACCTGTTTTGTTAAGAATAATCATAACAAAAACATTTCTAACACGAAAATTCAATTTTGAAATTGACTGTACCACGACAACCCCCTCAAAATAGTATCAACATATACATTTGTAGTGCAAAATCTTTCAAAAATCTGCAGTTTTCTGAAAAAATCGACCAATTATTTATTCTAGTTTTCCATTTTATTCTTAAAATCGTGAAATATTCAAACTATTATTGTTTATTGAAGTTAAGTACATACTTCTATATGATAATTTAATTCAGCTATGATTATCAATAATTAATATGTAGAGCTATGAAAAAGGCATTTTAAAGATTTTAAAGTTATGCTACTCGTCGTGAGAGTTCCGCGAACTTTTTAATAAAAGCAACCTGTGTCACGTGGTTGAAGATACCAATAATACGACTGTGCTAATATAACCATAAAAAAAAATATTAGCTGCCTTGCGTTGTGTGGCAAGAGGTGTTTTTTGATGGTTTATCTTATCAACTAGAAACAATCGAATAAAATTATGCGAATCATTGTGTGTTGCATACGATGTAAAATTAATTGATCGATTTCGATATTTAAAAGAGCAATGTCAATTGTGAAATTTTAATATTTTGTATAGTTATTCATCTATAACAATATATATAGTGCCACCTTCAAAACACAGGAAAAAAATTTTTGTTAACCGTATATGATTTACGCACCGTCAAAAATTTTGGTAACTATTTCTGAAAAATTACAATAATAATTGGTTATAGGTAAAAAGATTAATTTTTTACACAGAATACAAATTTTTTTTTTTAAACCATACTCTGAGTTACAAGTGGTTGAAACTAGTATGTGTTGAATAAAAAAAGCTTCGTTCAGTCTCTGTTAGACTCTTTAATCTAAAATACGCACTATTTATAAAGCCTAAAGAATCTATTTTTATGTTTGTACATATATATATGTAGTACGAATTTTGTCAATGCAACAACCACAAGGTTCTGATAAGGGATGTGAATATAAGCTCAAAAATGGAATATATGTACGTAGTTAAATATTTACGTATAATTGGATGTAAGTTGAACTTTACTGGTAATGATCATATTTGATATAATCGTAGTAAAAGAATGAGTTTTCTTTTGCCTTCGGCTTTTTTTGTCGTAAATAGGATGTTCACAATTTCTTAGGAGTTTTAAAATACACAAATTATGTTAAAATCCTTAAAAGTTATTTTAGTATTATAAAATTATAGAATTGCCTTGTATCAAAGTATCACTATTAATTTAATTTGTTTTGATGCATCCGAAAAAAATGGTGACTACATACATATATTGTAACGAAACATAAATAAAAGAAATGAAGACAAAATGATACATTAAATATAAAAAAAAAAAAAAATATCTCCCATAAAGTGGATTTGAACCCTTAAGTGCAAAACAATCTATGTAAGGGCATAAGCCTTATCTATCTTAGCTATCCGAAGGACGCGATGTAACTCTTTCGAAGTCACGTATCTTCATGGATATCCTCCGGAGCTTGTCCTACAGTTTACAGAAGTAAGTAAGTTTACAGTTTAGGATGTGTGAAATTAATAAATTAGTGGTTGATTTTTTGAAAACATAAATGGATTTGGGAATTTTAAGAGTACGGGAGAGTTAAAACATAATGTATTGAAATCAAAATTATGTGTATATAATTAATGAGCATTTAGTTCCACGATTTAATTAAATAAGATTTATGGATAACATTGAAGCCAGAGCGAGAGCAAGTCAGTTAAATATATACATAGCATGTACTCAGTTGCAGAGTCCAAAGACTCTCAAAAAAGCAAAACTCGTGTCGTCGCTTGCTTTGGCTGTGCGTTTAGATATATACAGCTATATAGCCGATATTTTCACTCTTCTCCTCGTAGGCGCACATTCGGTATACCCCTTCCACGCGTCTCCAAAATGTGCGCCTATATGGACATTTCCACGCGAATCCACTCTTCTCATACCCCTACCGTGCTTCTTAAATAAAAAAAAAAATGTGCGCCTTGTTCGGCCGCTTGGCCGCGGCGGGGCGCTCGAACCACTGGAAAAAAGTGGGCACACTCCGTAGCATCAGTAGCATGGCAGTCAGCAATCTCCTTACTAATCTCTGCTGCCAGTAGCATTACGAGAGCTGACCGCGCAACACGTATTCCCGCGCACTAGCAATAATGAGATTAGAACGTACTGAACAATAAATTAATCTTATTATAACGACCAAGTGATCCCAAACATACGTGACGAATCCCTCCCAAAAGCTTTCAAGGGGAATTTCCCCGGGAGAAAGTTCCTCCTCAGGGACGAAATCCGCAAGGATATGAGTGGCAATAGCCAAGAGGGGCAGGTTAGAAAACCTCCAACGACCGTTAACAATGAATCTCCGAAAAAAAGGAATTTAAGCGTCCTAAGCAATAGCGACGAGAGGATACACATACTTTGGGCTCTTGAAGCGAGAAGTCTGGACAACAAAATCAAAAACATTGTACGAAAATATTAAACCCTTCTAGTAAAACAGAATATATACCAAACTTCACGAGACTTAACAAGATAAACAACAGCGTACCTAGCAGCCAGGAACAGAAACCAAATGTAAATGAAGCAAACGCAGAGATGGACACCAGCTCTGCCAACATGGAGACAGAGAGCACTCCTACCAAAAGTAAGGCCCCCCCAATCATAATAGAAGGTCACACAAGAGACCTCATCTCACTCCTTTGGAAAGATAAGAGATGTGACGACTTTATCATCAAAAATACAGATGAAAAAAAATGCAGCATAAGGCCATCTGGTGAGACACAGCACACTGAGATCACCGCGATTCTCAAGGAGAACAAAATTTTTTTTTACCTTTACCCCAAAAAATGCTAAAATGAAAACGTTATAGTCCTAAAAGGAATCAGCAAAGAAACCAGTGAATAAGAGGTAGAAGAAGAACTAAAAAAAAAAAAAACAAGTAAACGAAGTTAACATTACAAAACTAACAACACTTAACACTAGAGATAAGAGATCCAAGATCTTTATGATACAAGTAACAGCAGAAAGCAAAACTGAAAACCTGACAAGCATGAAACAGTTGCTATACCAGGCCATCAAATGGGAACCCTTAAAGAAAACCGGACCCCCCCAATGCAAAAACTGTGAAAGGTTTGGACATGTAGCTACAAATTGCTGAATGGGTTATCAGTGTGTCAAATGCGCCGAGCCTCACGGACCTGGGAAAGTGGGAAGTGCACCTTGAAGAATAACGCCGATAAGTCAGTGTTAAAATGTGCGTACTGTGGCCAATCGGGTCACCCAGCGTCATTCAAAGGATCTACCAAATATAAGGAGCAAAGCCAGATAAAAAATAATAAAAACACCAACAAGACCACAACAGTGCCACTAATTAAGAGTTATGCAGCAGCAGCAGCAACAAACATACACCAAAGAAATCAACTGAGCCAATCTGCACACCCATAACTGCAGCAGCAACTGCAACAACAACAAAAACGAGACAGCTAGGGAAACATGCAGAACGGCGGAGGCAATCCAATTACTGAGATTATAAGGGAAGAAAACAAAAGCACAACAACACTACTCAATGAATTCCAACGTAATATGAATAAACTCATATTAGATTGCACGGCTGAAATAAACACCAGGATTGACAATATCATTATACAGACCGAATCCAACGCACAAAGGATCGAACTGTTAGCTGCCCATCTAGAGATTGAATGGCAGCATATGGAAGCAGAATAACTAACAACAGGGAAACGGTAATACAAGACTCAGGTAAAATAAAAATTACAGAAGCAAATATAAACTCACTTAAGACTATTTATAAAAGACTTGAAGTGCAAAAGGTGATTGAAAAATATGATCCGGATATCATATGTTTATGTGAAACAAAACTGGTTCCGTCCCTTAAACCTAACCTTAAGAATTATGAAATATACAGAAATAACAGGATTGTGAGTGGAGGTGGGGGCACTGCAATTATGATAAAAGAGAAATATGAAGTGAAACTAATACACCTAAGCAAAAAGTTGGCTCTATTAGAACTGATAATAATCAGACTAACTTTATCAAACAAGCAAAAACTTTATATCACAAGTGCATATGCATCCAGCACCAACAAAAATAAAATCAGCGCGGACTTGTCAACTCTCTTTAATGACCTAAAACTCAACGAAACCAACAACTTGTATATACTGGCAGGAGATTTAAATGCTAGGCATCCTCACTTTAGGGATAATAAAATGAACTACCGTGGTAACAATTTAAAGAGCTGGGTTAATGACAATTGTTAACAGCATAATTTACAAACTTAACATAATAAACCCAGAATGTGCTACCTTTCCTCTTTCTGATGCGTATCTTGATCTGATGTTCACAGACACAAGACTCAAAGCAGACAAACCGCTACTAACAACCATAAATATAGACAGTGACCATAGGGCCACCCTAGCCACCATAAAATTACCTGATAATTATCACTTAGAAATAGATAACAATAAACCTATCTTCTATATATACAAAAAACCAACTGGAAAAAATTCCAAGAACAATTAAGTAAAGACTACTCTCTCAAAATACCTGATAACAGGAATTTAACAAACGAGGAGATAGATGATTTTATTAATCAAAGCCAAAGGATCATCAATGAAACAATTCCAAAAACGGTCCCAAAATGTAAACAGATAGACTCTCTAGAAAAATTTCAATCGCCCAAACTTGATAAGCTATACAAACTAAAACATAAATTACAATCACGTATACATAGATTTATAAATAAGACAGACTATAATAATATAATGTTAACACTTGACTTAAAAGACGAAATGAAAATAATAAAATTTAAAAAATAATACGAACTCTCAGGAATATCTAAAGCACACTGGAGAGATATATTCGCTACGTGAACACAAGCTGCAAAAGCGATCGCAGCAATACCTGTGCTAACGTGTGAAACTAAATGATATGTTTGCTTTCTGCTAGCAGACTACTAAGCATTACTATCATCAGAAAGTTTAGGGTTGACATCGACAACCATTCTAAATTCTAAGGGTTGAATTTTTAATAAAATTATGAGTAGTATGTACATATTTTACTCATGTATGTTCATTTTGAAAACGCCATGAAATACATCGTATACTGTGTATTTCTTAGAGTTTTTAGCTGGGGCCTGCTCCTCTAAGCGTATCGTATGAATGTGTGTTAATACTATGTGAGCACGCCAGTATAGGGCTAATAGAGCTCTCTGATTGGTCAGAGGACCAGAGTGACCAGACCCGTCCCGGCTCGCGTACATAACAATGAAAATAAAAAAAAAAAATACCAGTCGATAAATATTAATTTGCTCCATTCATCTGTGCGACTACAGTTTGCACTAGAAGTTTGCAAAAATAATTAATAAAGAATACACGTATAAATTCGTGCGTATCTCGTAAGATAAAGTTCTTTTCGCAGATTTAGGTGAACTATCAATTTAAACCATTTGTAATTAAATTTGCGCTGCAGTAAAAAGTGTCAACAGTCAATGTATCAGTAATTAATTAACAAAATCTTAGTTTTGCCATCTTTTAAAAATACGCACGGCGCATGCGTAGAAACTTTTCATTGCTTACATTGCTAGGGACTTTTCCTTTAGAGTCAGCGATGGGATATAGTTCCGGCCAGATTTAGGAATTCTCTAGGACCCAACTTCTCTGACGTGGGAAATCACTAGATCAAAAAAAAAATAGTACCGAAGGTGAGGCGCGAGATTCAAATAAGGTCCAATAACACAAGCATCTATCACCTGATGGCCCGGGGCGCTTACTAGCCACTCTGTTCAATAAATAACTATTCATAACACAAGCGCCTATCACCCTATGATCCGGGGCACTTACTAGCCACTCTGTTAAATAAATAATTATTAATAACACAAGCACCTATCACCCAATGACCCGGGGCGCTTACTAGCCACTCTATTAAATAAATAATTATTAATAACACAAGCACCTATCACCCAATGACCCGGGGTGCTAACTGGCCTCTCTGTTAAATAAATAACTATTCATAACACAAGCGCCTACCACCCAATGACCCGGGGTGCTTACTGGCCACTCTGTTGAATAAATAATTATTAATAACACAAGCGCCTATCACCCTATGACTCGGGGCGCTTACTGGCCACTCTGTTAAATAAATAATTATTAATAACTCAAGCGCCTATCACCCAATGACCCGGGGTGCTTACTGGCCACTCTGTTAAATAAATAATTATTAATAATACAAGCGCCTATCACCCTATGACCCGGGGCGCTTACTGGCTACTCTGTTAAATAAATAATTATTAATAACTCAAGCGCCTATCACGCAATGACCCGGGGTGCTTACTGGCCACTCTGTTAAATAAATAATTATTAATAACACAAGCGCCTATCACCCAATGACCCGGGGCGCTTACTGGCCACTCTGTTAAATATAAATAATTATTAATAACACAAGTGCTTATCACCCAATGACCCGGGGCGCCTACTGGCCACTCTGTTAAATAAATAATTATTAATAACACAAGCACTTATCACCCAATGACCCAGGGCGCTCTTTGGCCACTCTGTTAAATAAATAATTATTAACAACACAAGCACCTATCACCGTATAACCTGGGGCGCTAATTGCAAATCAAGTAAATAAGTAACTATCAATAAGTATGTCAAGCACCTTTATCCTGATGATCAAGGACACTTATTTGCAACACTATTAAATAATTAAATGTTGATCGATTACATATGTAAACATATCACAATTTTGATAACTTATCTAAAACGACAAAGATTTTTTTAATTGGCGCTCTTGTAATTACTTGATGATTTATTATTCAACAGTAGCCAGTAACTACCCCGGGTCCTTAGGTTATTGGCGCTTGTGTTATTGATAATTATTTATTTAACAGAGTGGCCAGTAGGCGCCCCGGGTCATTGGGTGATAGGCGCTTGTGTTATTAATAATTATTTATTTAACAGAGTGGCCAGTAAGCACCCCGGGTCATTGGGTGATAGGCGCTTGTGTTATTAATAATTATTTATTCAACAGAGTGGCCAATAAGCACCCCGGGTCATTGGGTGATAGGCGCTTGTGTTATTGATAATTATTTATCTAACAGAGAGGCCAGTAAGTGCCCCGAGTCATTGGGTGATAGGCACTTGTGTTATTAATAATTATTTATTCAACAGTCTGGCCAATAAGCGCCCCGGGTCATTGGGTGATAGGCGCTTATGTTATTAATTATTATTCGTTTAACAGAGTGGCTAGTAAGTGCTCTAAGTCACTGAGTGATAGGCGTTTGTGTTATTTATTAATAATAAATTTTTTAACAGAGTGGCTAGTAAGCGCCCCGGGCTATCAGGTGATAGATGCTTGTGTTATTGGACCTTATTTGAATCTCGTGACTCACTTTTGGTACTATTTTTTTTTGATCTAGTGATTTCCCACGTCAAAGAGTTTGGGTCCCAGAGAATTCCCAAATCTGGCTGGAACTATATCCCATCGCTAATGAGAGGAGCTTTTACATAGACATTTTCTGCTCGTTTGTTTGTGAACGTTTATATTGAAAAGGGAATTCCACTGTTCCGCTAAACTTAAATTGAGTAAACAGACTGAACAGACCTATACTGTGTTCTTTGTCAGTCAACATAGTTGCGACTATAGGCTTTGTTGTCTGATGGAAAAAGAGGTATAGGTCTGTTCAGTCTGTTCACTCACTTTGAGTTCAGTGGAACAGTGGAGCCCCCTCTTTAATATGAACGTTGACAAAGAAATAAGCAAAAAATGTCTATGTTAATAGCTCCACAGTATACAAGCATCTTTTTGAGAGGATACAGTCAGCGCTCTCAAAAGTGTCTGCCAAACTTGCGGGAAATTTAAATATGTAAAAAAAAGCTAGAAAATATTTCTCAGACACTGACGATCTCATGCATTAATAATTAATTATTATTCAATATACACAGATTCATAATGTCAGAATAATTTTTTGACCTTTTATTTAAGAAAAATATTAGTTAAAAGCACTTATTACTAAAACTCGTTAAAGTCAGTATAAATCGTATTTTGGCATCGGAAAAGGTGTGGTAAAGAAAGATTGTAATATAATATTATTATATTGACGCCCATCAATAAGTTTTGTTTTAATTTATTGATAATAATAACATACATATGTATTAGCTAATAAAGTGATGCAGTAGTGCACTGTTTTATCCTACGTGCAAGATTGATTACCATCGCAGTAATTGGCTGGCACGATATCGACATAAAATCTAGTGAAATCTAGTAATTTTTTTAAACGCTCAAATTAACAAGTGCTATACATATATACATTAAGGTAAGTGGAAGCTACGTTATAAGTTATTACTTTGTTTAATTTCTCGTTTGAATTCGACTTCTCGATTTAAATTCACGTAATACCAATTATTATTAAAAAAACTTACGCAAACTACAAAAATAAGAAGTGCGCTCCGGACTTTTCATTATTTCGTAAATTATACGATTAATTAATTATCACCCAAAGACTAGTAACAAACATAAATTATGCGCAATGAACCTACCATTTTTTAAACAATAATACCCTTTACTTTTACGCTAATGTCATTCACTACAAAAAAACTTGTGCTTCGTACTTCCCGTTTTTGATTAATAACTCTAATAATTATTTACCATACGCTAAAGCAGTTTTTAAATATAAGGTTAAAATAAAAAAGAAATTTTTTTGGCGTATATCAAGCTAGTAAAATTTACTCGCTGTAGCAGGAGAAATTTTTGGATTGAAAAAGAAGTGATTTATTTTAATTTACTTAATATTTATTTCTGATTCCGACGACTATACACAAAAGCACGTTAGTTTGTACCCTGGAAAATAGGAAAAAACAGAGTCCCTACGAGCGAGGCTTCATTGATGGTGCCCAACTGGAATAGCTAGACTCGACCCAGTAGCAGCAGCTCCAGCGGTCATTCACCTTATACGCCTTACGTCACACACGTGTACCTTGGGTCCAACCAAGCTGTTTAATACTCTTCTACAAATTTACCGTAAATTTTGTCTTTTTAATTTTTTTTAAAATTTTTTAATTTCATTTCATTCTTTTAAATAAAAAGTCTGTCAACAATGGCATGGAGAAAATGAGTAGATAGACTAGGCCGATACAAGCACACGCCAAATCCAGCACACGTCCCCCTCCCTGCCCACGTGCACGACTGTGCGCGGACAGCTACGACTCTGCACGAAGCGCTAGGAGTTGTGCACAGCTTCCTTCTCTCTGGTTTGCCCGTAGGAGAGCGCGTTGTTTTCTTACTAATATATAAACAAATTTGCTAAAACCGTTGTAATCGCTAACCGCGAAAACTACTGAACCGATTTTGCTGAAATTTTGCACACTGATTCATGATACTTTCTAGATAGTTTTAGTATAGTTTTAATCTTAAAAAATTTAATAACAATAGCAACAAATGAGCTCAAAGTTTTGCAAAAATACGCCAGCTTTTCACTTTAGTTCAGTGAAATCCGCTAGACGACGTCGACATAAAATCGAAGCTACCTGCAACATAATTAAATAAGTGTGGTTATAATAAGCCGGAGCGTCTTGATAGTGATGTAGTCGAGCTTAGGCATTTTAACGAGCTGTATAGAAAATGCTGGTGATAGTTTTGCAGCTGGGTATCCCGGTTACGGACGACACTCTTCTGTAAGGGGGAAGGGACCTTAGTGTTCACTCTGAATCTCGACGAGTGCGATAAAAAAAAAAAAATTATTTCCAACCGATGCCGTCTCTGCCACAATACAAGGAGACATATCGAACCAGAGCACAATCTGTACCAACTCTTCAGAGTTGTGTGGCAGTCCCACTATCCCGCCTGGTACTGTCAGAGAATTTTTGGCTACAAATATAAGCCAGGGAAAACAGCTCTGAGGGGCACGGGCAGCCACAACGGCTACCTTCTTGGTCGTTGGATCCCCAACGCGCTTACCCACATGTTCCTGTCTAACGATGAGCGGTTGGTTATCCGGGGAACGACCTGAGACGAGATTTTCTTTGGTCAGCGGCGTACCTCCCCCCATCACAGTCTCCGTACATCGAGACTTCAAGGGTAAGAATCAAGCAACCCGTAGCCAGCTCTTTATCATCAGGAATAATAATAAAGAATAGCCTGGAAGTTTCACCACTGGCGCTTTTTAGGGCCATTATAACTATTTACGTTCCCTACTTAACCATTAATTTCATCGGTTCTTTTTAGGATCCACCTAAGTGTAAACTACCTTGCCAACAAATACATTTTTATTACCATTTCCAGAAGCGATTTGTCGACTAAAAGACTGTATTAACTAAAGACGGGCACTATTAAACCAAGTCAGCCATTCACTAGCAGACGTCACCTGCGGAGTTGTTCTTCGCAAGGCTGGAAAACCCGGTGACCGACGACCCTATACTATCCTCTCGACTCTAAGCATTCAACCAGGAATCACTGATCCTCTTCACGGTCTGCGTTGGGCAAACCTATAACAGCTATGAAGGAAAAAAACTTGAGCTAACGGGACAGCCTCCACTGGACAGTTATCACTAACCAATTTCCCTATCTAAGATCACCAAAACAACTGAATCTGCAAATAAAAAAGGTGCTTTAGACACCATCGTCTTCGACGTTATGAGACGTTACCGGGAGACGTTGGGAAAGAGCACTACAACTAGCCCCAAAGCTTTGGACTTCGTAATTTTTCTCCCAATCAGTCTGGGTCTTTAACAGCAAGCCAGAGAAGATCACCCTAAGGTATCCAGGCTGTCACAATTGCTGTTAACTGCAGTCAAGAAAGAGTTAACTTAAGAAGCTTACCGGTCTTTTTTAGGGCCATATCGGCCGTCGAACTTCCTTGCCAACAAATATATTAGAACTTAAAAAAGTTGACAGAAAACAGCTTCTAGGGGTCACAAAAATTTCAAGCATGCCAAAAGTCGCAAGAGGGTGACTATGAAGAAAAACTTCAAATGTATCTAATAAATACAATTTTGCTTAGGCGTCAAGAAACTGACGCAGAAAATTTATCGAGATTGAAACAGCAGCGTCAAAATCGACAAATAAAGAGTCCATTACGTGAGGGATCAGCTTTTCATTGTACCCTCATAGCAATCTCTGAAATTTTTAAAGATCCTACTTCAGATTTTTTAATGAGTAGAAGATGTATTTGTGTTTTTGTGGCAATAAAAATGTAGGGTTTAAGGTCCAGGGCTTTGTTGCTCTGGTAATAAAGTTGTGAGATATGAGAAAAAAAAATATTTTTGAATATAAATTTTTTGGGGGCTTAAAATCTCAATAGCTTTAAAAAATAGCCGTTTTCGTGAATTACACGGGAGAAACCGTAAATCATCGGCTTCTTATGGCCACCGATTATTTTATGGCATAAAGAACGCACGGTACCTATGAGCATAATTATTTTTTTGAATTCTTACACCTTATCATTTGACCCAATGAACTATATGGATTCCGAAAAAATATGTTTTTAATAAGATGATTTTTGTTCTGAGATGTATCAGGAATATGTGTAAAATTTCTAACTTAAAATGTTTCACATTACATGTCAACACACTACGGTGTTTTATTTAGTAAGTCTCGGGCGAAGCCGAGACGGGGGGCTGCTAGTGTATGTATATGGATGAGAGCCCCAACCACACGCTTATATCTGTGAGGTGTGAGGTGTGACAAATAAGTGTTATTTTTCCAAGGTAATACGTGTACAAATATACATGTTTATCTACATACATAGATAAATACTTACGTACGATGCGAGTATGTTTATATTTTTATAAAGATTTTTAATTTAAAATGTATATTGTATGATGAGAGTGGGTAGGACAAGGAGTGGATTTTTACTTTTTAGGAAAATAATAGTAAATCTTAAAACATTTATTCTTATTTTTTTGAAAATTCATTTTGAATTACAATTTACAAAGTACGAATTACATAATTCTTAAATATTAATTTATGTATACAGCTCTTTATTATCATCACTTTTATCTTCCCATCTTACTAATATATAAAGCAAAGTCGCTAAAACCGTTGTAATCGCTAACCGCGAAAACTACTGAACCGATTTTGCTGAAATTTTTCACACTGATTCATGATACTCCCTAGATGGTTTTAGTAAAGTTTTTATCATAAAAAATTTAATAACAATAGCAATAAATGAGCTCAAAGTTTTGCAAAAATACGCCAGCTTTTCACTTTAGTTCAGTGAAATCCGCTAGGTGGCGTCGACATAAAATCGAGGCTACCTGCAACAGAATTAAAAAAGTGTGGTTATAATAAGTTGGAGCGTCTCGATATCCATGCAGATGCACTTAGGCAGTTCAACGAACTCTACAGGGCATGCTGATGAAAGTCTTGCAGCTGGGTATCCCGGTTACGGACGACACTCTTCTGTAAAGGGGAAGGGACCTGGGTGTCCATTTACCCTGAATCTCGAAGAGTGCGATCAAAAAAAAAAGTTAATTCCAACCGATGACGTCTCTGGCATAATACCAGGAGACATATCTAGCCAGAGCACGATCTGCACCAAGCACCAACTCTTCAAAGTTGTGTGGCAGTCATACCATCCCACCTGATGCAGTAAGAGCATTTTTGACTAAAAATGTAAGCCAGGGAAAAACAGCTGTAAGGGGCATGGGCAGCCACAACGGCTACCTTCTTGGTCGTCGCGTCCCTAACGCGCTTACCCACATGTTCCCGTCTAACCAGAGATTAGAAGGGAGATTGCCAGCGCCTATGGTAGAGAGTGTGTCGCTTTTTCTCCACTTATTTGAGCGCCCCGTCGCGGCAGACCAGTCGAACTATACGCACGTTTACAGCAGTGGAGGGGAAGATCAAACGTGCGTACGATAGGTACCTAGTAGAAGGGGAAGGAATATGTGCGTAAACACGTGTATAACTATATACGTTTTGGCTGCCTCCTGCCTGAGCTCTCGAGTCGAGTCCCTTGGCTCTCGGCTATCACTGCAGCTCTCGCATGCACGTATATACCTATCGATGTTTCCGATGCGCTGTATTCCCTCAAAAAAGATTTTGTTATGAATGTTGGACAGTTACGTATGTTATTATGTCCGGTAATAAATTACTCGTTGAATAGGTAAGTATTGAAAATATTTGTACAGCTAAATATCGCTTAATACTGAGTTTTTTCTCGTTTAAAGTGACAAATCGAGTAATGATTACGTGAGTCCTGATATTTAATGTAAGTTCTCGGAACTTCTCAATAAAATTATTACTTTTACAACTCGCATAATGTATGTTATTATAGGTACACTAAAAAAAAAATTGTACATGATATATAAATACGACGTACCGTAACGTTGGAAATTATAAATTCTTTAATAAATATTTGCTTATTAAAATTTTTTCAATTGAATAAGAGCTCTTTGCTTTTATCTTAACGTTTATTTAGCAATAAAACACTTTTCTAGAATTAAAATGTCGTTCTTCGATAGATGTAACATTTTCAATAAGAACAAGTATTTATTAAAATGTTCAGAAAAGTATTAGTTCTGCTTTAAAGTAGTTATATTTTAACTCAATTACCAATAGAGAAAAAAACTTCAACTCAAACCTTGGAGCTTCATTATAAACCTATGTCACTTTATGCACCCGTGAGACCAATGTAGTACTAGTCGAGGCAGCTAAGTACTCTGCCATACCTATCTACTATAATCACTTTCGGGTTCAAATCTCCGGCGGGGTAAATTTTTTTTTACATTTGTTTTTTTTTTCCCTTTTATTTCGATATTACTTGGTGTAGAATTTTTTTAATAATTCTATTTTATTTTAATGTTTACGTTGCGTAACGAATACTCTTAGTTTATTCATTCGTGGGGGGATTTTTTTAAATTTAAAGTATTTTTTGTAACAATATAATGCTAATAACGAGGCACATGTTTATTAACATTTCATCCTCGTTCAGATGGCTATGCAACTATTATTGGTATATTTAAAAATTATTCAAATAACTCAAGTTATTTTACGCTGGATTGACAAAGTGCTATTATTAACACTTTAAAAGAGGATCACACCTTTTATAACCTAATCAACAATCATATAAAATGTAGCTAAATAATTATAAGACTATTAAGAATCAGAGAAATTGAACTAAACTTTTTTAATCAACAAATTGATAAAGTGGATGTCGCAGCACAAGCTCTCGTCAAGAGCAGTGTTTCTCTGCGTTCCTTTTTCGAGAAACAATACGTAAATAAGACTAACACATAAACCAAAGATTACCTGCGACTCCTGTTATTTTTAACATTTTCATGGCCATTTTTGCTCACGCAGCTTGCATATCAAATACATGAATTTATTATGTATTCGTTCAATAATATATAATTAGTCAATAAAATTTTCCCCTTACGTATATATGTAAGTATGAGATAGGTCTAAACTTATAAGCGACGGAAGACAGCGCCAAATTTTCAAGACAAGCAGCTGTTGTACTGTCAGTCGTATTAGCCACGTCAGCTGAGTAAGCACGCTGACACTGAGCAATCGAACTCACAGCATTTTGCTGATTACCGTTAGAATCAAAAGTGTACTTGTAGTTGATTCAGGTATGCTTATTTTTGTATATACACATTATTATTTAATTATCTTTAATATCTTGTACATAGTGTAAATAAATTTCAGTTTTAACTAGCATCAACAACAGTACTTATTGTGTGTTTTGCACAAATTACCCTATGCAAAATCCATTGACTTATAAATCAACTACATAACGAAATGGAAAAAAGAGCAATTTTTTGTTTTGCTTCGGAAGCTCATACCGCTAAAACGACCGTTGTGAGATTGAAAACAGTCCAACTAGAAGGAGAGGAAGCGATATACCAATTTCCGAACGAGATATCGACTAAGGAATTTCATAAAAATCTTTTTGAAACAACGATAGTGCAAAACGTCATAAAATCGTTAAATACTCGAGGAAAATCCAGAACAGTGAGAGTAACGTTAAAGGGCGATTTAAAAGATCAATATTTGGACGAAGAGGATAACGTATGTTTTGAAGAATTGTATTTAAGTGAGTGTACAAAGTTCATTAGCCTTAACACTAGAGCGAATCAAAACAGTGAACAAGCTGCGCAGGTAAACATAGCTAAGCGGGCAAAAGCAATGGTATTAGAAAAGTTTTCGGGAAGAAACCAGAACGCATGTATGTTTATAGAATTATTTGAAAGCGAATGAAACCGTTTAATGTTTAATGAAGAAAATTACGCTGAAATTTTTTAATTGTTTTTGAGTGATTCTGCGTTACAATGGTTTCAGAGTTTTTTGAATTTAAACAAGATAGTTAAGCCATGGGAATTTTGGAAAAACTCATTTTTAGAAACTTTTGAGGTAATTGGGTGGTCGGAAATTAAATATGCGTATGAATTTCATTATTTAACAGGACGGTACTTAGATTACGCGCTTAAAAAAAGAAATTTACTTTTGAATACTGATATAAAAATGTTGGAAAATACACAGATAAATTTAATTGTTTTGGGTTTGCCAGCAAAAGTTCAAGGTCAATTAAAAAGAAAAGATATAGTAAATATAGATAATTTAATGTCTAAATTAAAACAATTAAAGGACTTTTGTGAAACAGAGGTGAAAATAAAAGCAAAAAAAGAAGAAAAAAAAAGAAAAGAAAGCATGTTCTTTTTGTACACAGAAAGGCTTCCCAAATCGTTATCATTTAGAAGAGGTTTGTAGATTAAAAATATCTGAAATAGAAAAAAAGAAAAATAACAAAATTAAAATAGTTAACAATACGAATTTAGAAAATAGCGTAGCATTTTCTGAAGAATCAAAAAACGATTAACGACTCCACTTATTAAATTAAATATAAAAGTAGAAGATATACCAGTAGTAGCAATTTATGATTCAGGAGCGAATGTTTCCATCATAAATTATAATACAATCTTACAATTAAAAATAAAAAAGAAAATAGGTGGAGTCGATAAATTGAAAACGTTTGGAGGCACAACAAATACGTTGGGTGCAATTGAATTAAAAACAAAAATTTTTAATATAATCAAAACAATATGTTTTTATATTGTAAAAAGCGATTCCTTCCATGATGATATCTTGTTGGGCTTGGATGCAATAAAAGATTTTAAATTATGTCAAGATGAAAATTTAAAAATTTCTCAAAAAGAAATAAATGATAGCAAGGAAAATATTGTCATGAAAACGGAATTTGAAAAGGAAATCGTAAATAGTAAAATGTCAATAGACAGCATAGTAAATGAATATAAAGATTTGTTTACAAATGATAAATTTAACGTAGGAAGAGTACAGGGCTATGAAGCGACTATTAAGCTTACAGAAAATAAATACATTTCACGCAAACCATACAAATGTTCTATAGCAGATAATGATGAGATTAACTTTCAGATAAAGTCATTACTAAAAGTAGGATGAATAGAGCATTCAACTAGTCCATTTGCTTCACCTGTAACTCTTGTTTTAAAGAAAGAAGAAGGGAGAAAAGTCACGGTTATGCATAGATTATAGTGTATTGAATAAAATAGTTATTCCAGAAAGTCACCCTTTCCCTATTATAGATGATCTGGTCATTCGGGTTGGAAATTGCAAATATTTTACTAAACTAGATATTAACTCAGCTTTCTGGTCAATAGCTATTAGAAATAAAGATAGGTATAAATCTGCTTTTATTACTCAGAATGGACATTTTCAATGGAAATGTTTACCATTTGGATTAAAATCATCACCAGCAATCTTTCAGAGAATTATGAGTGATATTTTAGTAAAAAATAATTTAGATGGTTTTTCAATTAATTATATAGATGATATTTTAATTTTCTCAGAAAATGAAGAAGATCATTTTGATCATATAAAAAAAGTGCTAAGAGCAATTAAACAAGCAGGTTTTAAATTAAATCAAAAGAAATGTTCCTTTGCAAAAAAATCGGTTGTTTACTTAGGTCATGAGATAAAAAAAAAATGAAGTAAAACCATTAAACGATAATTTAGCTACGATCAAAAATTTTCCTACTCCAGAAAACCAAAAAAATGTGAGGCAATTATTAGGAAAAATAAATTTCTATTTGAAATATTTACCACAAGCTTCAGTAGAGTTAGAACCTCTACATAATTTACTTAGAAAAAATGTAAAATTCGAATGGACGCAAGAATGTCAAAAGAGTTTTAACAAAATAAAGGAGTATTTAAGCTCGGAGCCGGTATTAGCAATTTTCAATCCGGATATGCCCATTTACATTCATACAGATGCATCAAAAAAAGGAGTAGCAGCGATTTTAAAACAACCCCAAAAAGATAATACAATTAAACCGGTTTTCTATTTTTCAAAAAAATTATCAAAATCGCAAGAAAATAAACGTGCAATTTTCTTAGAATTATTGGCAATAAAAGAATGTATTCTTTACTGGCAATATAAACTAATAGGTAAATCATTTACAATTTTCACTGACCATAAACCTATAGAAAATTTTAATATAACAAAAAGTAATGATCCAGAATTATTGGCTTTGTTAAATTACATTTCAAACTTTAATTTTAAAATTAAATATAATCCAGGGATAAATAATACCGAGGCAGATAGTTACTCAAGGAATCCGGTATTAGATGAAAATGTAAATAAAAAAACAGCGATAAAAATAGTAAATTACTTATCGTTAGAAAATCTTTTAGAAGATCAAAAAAATTTAAACATTAGAAAAGATGATAAAATAATAAAAAGAAATAATATTTGGTATAAAATTTTAAATGAGAATGAAAAAATATGGATATCAGAAGAATTAAGGATAGAATTGATTAAATCAATACATAAAGAAAATCATATAGGAATAAAACAACTAAATCTGACGATAACTCGAAAGTATTACTTTAAAAATATGCATAAGCATATAAAACTAATTTGCCGAGCCTGTGATACTTGCGTGAGAAATGAATCAAGATACGGAAATTTTATGCAACCACTTTCGCAATTAGGAACAGCAACAAAACCGTTCCAAATTGTCTCATTAGACACAATAGGTGGATTTAGTGGTAATAACTCACCAAAAAAATACCTACATTTAGTAGTAGATCATTTTACTAAATTTGCTTTTATTCTGACCTCAAAAACAGAAACGGGAAAAGATTTTATTAAATTAATAAAAAAAGTACAAAAAAAAAGGAAAAATTGAATTACTATTGACTGATCAATATGCTGGCATAAATTCAAAAGAATTTAAAAATTTTCTAAAAACAGAGAAAATAACAAGTTTGTTTACAGCAGTGGATTGTCCATTTTCGAACGGACAAAATGAACGCACTAATCAGACACTAGTGAATGCGATTAGATGTAAGATATATGAAAATAAAAAGAAACCATGGTCAGTCATAGCAGAACAGTGCGTAGAAAATTATAATAACACGATACATAGCACGCCAAAATATACGCCTAATTACCTCTTAAATGGTATAGATAAGTCAGTTTTTCCAACAGAATTAAATGAAAATAATTTAGAAAATTTAGAAAACAACAGAAAAATAGCAATATTAAATGCAAATAAAATACACGATATGAACAAAATCTACTATGATAAAAACAGGAAAGAATTAAAATACAAAGTCGGGGATCTTGTTTATATTCAGAACGGAAACCGCTTGAATAGGAAAAAATTAGATCCAATCAGGACAGGTCCGTTTCAAATAATAAAAAAAATTTCAGAATTAATCTATGTAATAGACACCCGGTCTAAAACAAAAGAGTCAAATATGTATCATGCGAGCAAAATGATTCCGTATATTACACCTCTACATTCCACTAGGGGCGGGGGGGATGTAAGTATGAGATAGGTCTAAACTTATAAGCGACGGAAGACAGCGCCAAATTTTCAAGACAAGCAGCTGTTGTACTGTCAGTCGTATTAGCCACGTCAGCTGAGTAAGCACGCTGACACTGAGCAATCGAACTCACAGCATTTTGCTGATTACCGTTAGAATCAAAAGTGTACTTGTAGTTGATTCAGGTATGCTTATTTTTGTATATACACATTATTATTTAATTATCTTTAATATCTTGTATATAGTGTAAATGAATTTCAGTTTTAACTAGCATCAACAACAGTACTTATTGTGTGTTTTGCACAAATTACCCTATGCAAAATCCATTGACTTATATATATATATTCATGAAAAGAAACAGAATCGTTTGCAACTGCGCAACGACAATTTCATTACCCAACCCCTTAAACATTTATGAATTAGCATAAAAACTTCAACTTTAAAAAAAATACCTTTTATTCTTCGTTACTCCGACGTCAGCCAAGTTTTACTTTCACTTGAGCCTTGAAGCTTTGTTATTAACATATGTTACATTTAATCACTACGAGGACAGAGTTTTGGTAGCCTAGTTGGTTACGCCGCTGAGCGAATTTTTTGCCTCGACAATCTTGGGGTTCAATTCCCACTCAAGGCATAACTTTTTTTTTCTGTAGAAATTTTTTTTATCATACAAGTATGTAATTTTTTGGACTATAGTATTTATTTACGTTTCATACATACGATCCGTAATAAATACTTACTTGTTTATCACATATTTCATCAACTTACAAATATGCAAATGTTAAGCATAAGATTTATTTTAGTATGGTATTTACTAGATGAAAATCATTTTTACTGAGCGATTTTTGTAACCAGCTAACGATATATTGCATTGCAAGACAAATGTCTTAAAATGTATACTCCGTAAGAATTAGTACAGCCGTTCCTGCCTAAAGACACAGCTTTTGTTTTCGTCACAGGCGAGTCGAGGCGTTGTTGTTTTGATTGTCTCTACGCGAGGCAGCGCTTTTAGTACGCATCAAGCACGCGACATTTGTTGATACACGTCTTCTATTGATGCATCGTGTTTGTACACCGTAAATCTTTTACTGCTTTCAATAGTTTTGAACTCGTGTTGCGTGCAGTGAATACTTTTTAGTGTTGTTAGGTCATATAACAGCTTGCTTTTTCGCGTTTCTGTTCACTCGTTGGCATGTAAACAACGCAACGATGGCGAATGACAACGTATACTCACGGTGTCAATACATAAACTGTCATAATGGACCACACAACGGACACTCTTTGCGGCGATTTCCTGCAAATGAATTAAGACAAACTGAATGGACCACTAACTCAGGTATCTAAGTATCTAGTTACTTACTTTGCTTAAAATCTTGGAAGGTTTTTTTTTTGTTTTCCACCGTACAATTATGATGAATAATTGTGTATTGGCATTTGAATACTATATGTTAGTAATGTGTGAATTTGAAAATGTATTATGTATAATTGTTCTTTATAAGGCGTGACAACTTGATAAGTTTTTTTTGGGATTTACATAAAAATGATGAGCGTTGCCCGTAAGCTGAAAAACTAAAGCTTGGCTGCTGCCTCTCCTCTTACCTCTCTCTCCACTACATAAATATATGGTCTAATCTGACCGTGAGCTCTATCCCTCACACTCTCATAGCATATTATGCAAATACCTCTTTTTAATTTTTATTTCGTTATTTTTAGCGAGGCCGGAACAAAATAAAAGACCTTATCGATAGGATATTTTCTGCTTTAAGAGTTTCATTGTTTTTAAAATATTAGCGTAACAATTTTTAAACGCTATGTGACGACAACAGACTCAGTTTTCAAAATTTTTAATATTTTTGCCATAATCAGCGATGTTGATTACGTCTAACAAAAATACCCCCAACGGTAGAAATTTTGAGAGTCAGCAACTTACATTTCCCCGTCTACTAAGATACGACCAGGTCCTGGCCAGGGGGTATGTATATGGGTCATTATACTGAATTGATCATGAACAAAACCACTGGGGATTGTCTGGAAAAATGTACTATTAGATAATTTTTCCTCAGCTTCACGATGACGCTATTTATTTTTGCGTGTGTCTTCTCTGAGACGCCAAAAAATGCATTTTTTCGAAAACGTTTACCAAATATCAAGCTTCTGTGAGCTTTTATTATTATTTCCTTACTTTCCTGTACTGCTGCGTCAGTTTTAGCCCATTACTTGTATTGATCATCAATATATAGGAGACGCAATCGCTAAAAATTATATTTTTAATCCTTTTTGCAGATTGATTATACTAACATCATAATATTATTAGTATTTATGGTGTTCAAAGGATTGGATGTCAATAAATCGTTGTAGTCATATACATTTAAGGTGACTTAGATATAGCATTAGAATCAGACTTGGGCAAAGTCGTTATTATTATTTGAAAAAAAAAAGATGCTATATTATTTGGAAAAAAATAACTTTTTTAGTGATTAAATATAATTTTTTTCAAAATAAAGTAACAACTACTTGAAATTTCAATTACAGTATTTAAAATTGTTTTAACAAATACTGATGCTGTTTTAATTACAATATTTCATATACATTAAACGAAATTAAAAAAATCTAAATATTTTATTTCAAATACATTTCAAATAAAATGTTGCAAATATAAAAAACTTGAAAAAACTCGAAAATTGGATAGAGCTACTTCTAGTACTGGAGCATTTGTGTTCTGTAAAAAAAAATTCTGGTACCTGGTGAGACATCATTCAATTAAAAAATCTTTATCAGCCTCAGCGCTTGTACATACATACATTATTGAAATTATATAGGAAGCCACTAAGCATTTGTCAGGAGAATGTGTTGTAAGTGGGGAAATCACTCGGGAACAACCCATACTGGAGCAATCCCGCAACGCTTTGATTTCACACATTTGTAATTGAAATACGATATTTAAATACATTTCGTAAGACAATGTATTTCGTACAATTTATTTAAAATAAAGTATTTGAACTACTTTCTATTCAAATATTGTATTTAATATTTATTGTAGTTAAATACAAATTTATTTAAAATAAAAACGTATCTGATGTTTTTATTTGAAATAAAATAGTGTAAATACTATATTATCAATAAAAATAATATATTCTTTCGAAAAATTTTTAATGATTGAAATATTTTATTTGAAATAAAATATTTATTCAAGTATTTTGTTTGAATTACTATTTTAAATATAATTATAAATAGAGTATTCAGTTATGATATTTTATTGAAATAAAGTAATTAAATTTTTGGGTAACTTGAATTAAAGCTGAAATAAAGTATTTCAGAGTATTTCAACTCTGTCAAATACTGCCCATCTCTGATTACTGTAATAAAAAAAATAGTTTACAAATTTGACATTGATCATATAATCAGTGGTTTTATTCACGATTAATTAATTTTGCAACTAAGAATCTCGCACAGTGGCGTGGCATTCATATAGTGGAGAGGGCGCTTCGGGTCGGCTCAGGCGTCATTGGTGCGCTCGGCTTGTAGCAGGCGGTGGTGGCAATTAATCTTTTGTTTACGGCAAAGGGGTTGATGAAATCAATCAGAAAAAAAATTTCTCTTATCAAGTTAACATTCAAGAAAAGCGTGGGCATGGACTGAAGTCAAAATAATAAGTAGGGTGGACGTTACAGCGAAAAATTGAAAATACCGAAACTCGGCTCCTATTGGTCCCACAAAAATATGTTTGTTTAAATTCATTTAAAAATGAAAGCAACAATGTGCAGTTGGTTGCAAAACTCTTATATCAAAATTGACGAAAATAAGTGCCATAACAATAAGTTTATTTAATAACTTTTTTGTTTCTTATCTTAAAAATCTAAAATTTGAAAATATTGAAGGTATTATCTAAACCTATCGATTTCATTATGTTTTATCACGATATTTTTAGCAAGACAAATATTATAAGGAATTAAAATTTCAAATTAACAATTTTGCAATAGATTGTCTATTGCAAATTTTGCAATCGGACTTGCTGCATATTGTTTAGGATACAAAAGACTACAATATACTTGATTTTCTTTCAACTCCGAGCAATAGACGTTCTGTTTTTTAATACTTCAACTTTTTGGCCAGTTTTGGTCTTTTTCCTTAGTAGCTTTTAATGCGATTGGCCCCACAGTAATTTATCTTATATTATTAGCTTATACAATATCCAGTTAACTTCTAAGGTTACCACTTCATAAACTCTTTTTAGCCACAGGAACGTCAAGTTTTTGTTGCAAAAGCACCTTGAATTTGTAGGATGTGATTATTTTTTATATTTATTAATTTTTTTTTTCTAATATTCCCACACAGAAAAAATATACAGGCTACAATTACTGTGAATTAAAAATAGGTGACAAAATCAAGCATTGGGCAGCATCATCCAAGCGGTCAGCCGGAATATGTAATGGACATTTTTACGATGCTGATTTTGTGAAAAATGATCAAGGCCAAATAATACGCTTGCTACGAAATTCAACTCCCATTCACTGGCAGGCACCTGAAGCGAAAATCGTGTATGAAAATTACATGACACAACATCGAATCGAACGGGGGCGACAGTCACAGGAGAAACCATCATGCGAACAAACTGAAAACCAACCTCAAGAATCAACCTTCACAGCAGTTAATGTGCCTGCAGCATCCATCAACGATGCTGCTGTCACATTGAAGAACATTGATGTGTCTGTTGATTCTAGCGTTGATGGTATGGTTTGAGGACAAAATGATGTGGAATATAGTGACAATGTGTTATCTGAAGAGATCTCGAGTGTAACGAAACAAGCGAGTGATGTCATGTATCCTTCTGGAAAACAGATTTTTTTTAATTTTGGAGAAGTTGAAGTTGATGAACATTACTTAAGCTTTGAAAGAGTTGAACAACAAAGTGAAATCATAAATTCCAGTAATGGCATAAACGCTAGTCATATTCCAGACACCAAAAAAGGACTAAATAATAGTAAAACTTCTTCAAGTTTAAAATCAAAGTCAGTTTTATGTAAATCCCGACAAATGATTATTAATCTTAGGAAAAGAGTAGTAGATTTAGAAGTAGATAAAGCCAAAAATCATAGAAAAATAAAAACGTTAAAACAGCAAGTTCAACGGAAAAATTTGACTATTAAAAACTTGATTAAAACGGAGGTTCGCTCTATTGATGATATTATAGAAGGCAAAGGTCTTTCTAAAACTGCTGCTACTTTGGTAAGGATGCAATTCAAACAGGAAAACAGCGAATATAACGAAGATGAAAAAAATTTATGTAAAATAATATATTTTCATTCTGCGTCTTGCTATAGTCAGTTGCGAGATTTAAAAGTAAGATTAGCAGGGGAATCAACGGTCAGAGGGTGGGTTGCTGAGTACAATGTTTTACCGGGTTTGAATGATGTAGTTCTGCACTCGATTGAAAAAAAATTGATGTCATTACCACCAGAAGAACGCGTGTGTGCTTTGAAGTTTGATGAAATGTCGATTAAATCAAGTGAAGAATATTCGAAAGCGCAAGATCTTATTGAAGGTTTTTCAGATATGGGTGAAAACCGCAGGGGAGACAAATTAGCTCGTCATGCTTTGTTAGTTACTGTGTTTAGATAGTATAAATGCTAAAAATCCTTGGCGCCAGTTGCTTTCTTTTGGTTTTAATGATCACGGTGCAACGCCTGAAGAGCTTTTTGAAATCATCAGAGAAACCCTAAGTGCGTTATTTAAAATTGGATCAAATGTTAAAGTAATCGTTTGTGATCAAGGTCCAAAAAATCAGACACTTATGTGGAAATTGTTTAACGTAACTATTAAGGAACCTAATTTTTTTCTGAAAAATCGCAAAATTTACGTAGTCTTTGATTGGCCTCATCTTATAAAACGATTGCTTGTCCAATTAAGATCCCACAGATACATTTACGTCGATAACAACGTTATAATGAATTTTTCTGACATAGTGAAGACTTGGGAACTTGACTCAAACAGTAGCACTTCAAATGTATTAGGTTATTTAAGTCAAAGTCACTTCACACCCAATAATTTTGAAGTTATGAATGTTAAAATAGCGATGCAACTTTTAAGCCGTCGAGTGGCAGCTGCGGTTCATACAGCTTCGCAGGACCCTCATGGATTGGTATCTGATACTGCGGCAGATACTGTTAAATTTGTCGAGAAATTAGATACTGTCATTGACGCTTGTAATAGTTATTCTTTAAGAACTGTAGATAAACAAAAACGCCCTCTATCAAAACAAAATCCAGAGATTCTTGAGCTGTTGAATGAATTAATTGAATGGTCTGAGAAATGGTACATGGTAGTAATAACTAGAAGTTGTAAGGGTAAGCGATTTATTCAAAATTCGAGACCACCTTGTTTCAAAGGATTGACTCAAACGGTAAGAGCTTTAGTTTCATTGTATAAAGATTTAAACGAAGAATTCCTAGATTTTGAGTTGGAGACAGGTCTTTGCAATCAAGACAGCGTTGAGCATACTCACTCGCAGTTCCGAGGGAGGTGTGGTTTTAATAATAATCCTACTTGTCGAATGTACCGTTTAAGTTTTAGACACGTTTTGTCAACAGATGCTATTGGAGCCAGCAAACGAGGTAACGTCACGATCAATGAAGCACACTCCCTAATAAGCTCGAGTGAGAATTCTCTAGTTAAAGATGTAACAGTTTCTATTGGTTCAAATGAAATTTCTCAAAATTCAAAGACTGATGAAGTAGTTATTCAAGAGAATGAAGAAAGTTTAGTTTTGCCTGAACATAATAATTCTGAAATTGAAGAACTTAATGAGCTTTTAAACATGGCTGAAATGATGCAATCATTTGTACCAATCGATTGTACAGAAATGCATGATTTTGAAGCCAAACAACTGTTTGAACAAAATTCAATTGCTTTTCTGAGTGATTACATGTGCAAAGCATCGTTGATGAAAAATAAATGTTGTGATTGCGAAAGAATGATGTCGAAACCACTGACAGAAAACTTATGTAATACTGAAATATATTTAGAAAAAAGAGAGTATCCCCATTCAGATCGAAATTTACCAACAATTACTTATTTAACTAGACCCAGCGATTACTTTGTCAAAATTATTAGTTGTCAATTACATGCTTTTAACGATCATCATGCAAGTTTTTGGCATCACAGAAAACTGTTACTATCTTTGACTGAAATTGTTGAAAAATATACAAATGAAGTATTTCCTGAATGGTTTGATAAAAAACATAAATGTTACGAACACAGAGTTTTTGCTTTACAGAAATTGTTATTAGTTAAAATTTATAGAAAAACGAGCGATCATAATCATGGCAGACGAAATGAACAAAACAATACTTATGCTACTAAAAATAGGAAATTAAAAATTGTTCAAAATAGGTAAAAAATACCATAAGTATCTGTAGCTTTCTACACACACACACACACACACACACACACACACAAAAGCGTGCTCGCACACATGTGTATATATATATATATATATATATATATATATATATATACACACACAAACACAATTTTTTTAATATCATGAGAACTTTTCAAGACTGATAAGTAGTTAAGTACTAATTTTTTAATTGTGTTTGACGTGTAACATCAATCATTTTTCTTTGAAGAAAACATGTTTGTATAGCTAACAAAATAAATATTAAAATGGCTTTACTGCGTTCTACTTTGCTAAATTTGGATTATAGCTTGGTACTGTTAACTTTTCAATCCATCTCTAGTATTTGCATGATTATTTTGGAAATCTCCAGAAAAGTATGCAGTTATCTTCAAATCATTTAGATTCTGTTTTTTTGTTTTATAAAAAGCTGGTGCGTACATTAGTTCACGTAATCAATAATTATAGCCTCATAATTTACAAAAAACTATTGATTTAATAGACAAAGGTGTGTAAAATTTTTTTAAAAATCTACAATAAAATTAGTGTTCAAGTACGTCTCAGAAACATCTACCCGACGTTTCATTCTCAAGTATTAAGTACACAAGATTGTACAGATGATTTATCCAAAGTACGTTGGACCTCAGCGTGGCTTTCATCTGTTATTTTTAAATATTATTTCTGACTATTGAAATAGTTCGATGACCTTCAAGTATGAAGGCTTCGTTGTATTCAAAATTCAATGAACTCTTGTATCATAAATTTATAATCTAGATTCCAGATACTTTTTAGTATTTATATATATATATACATAAATAAAACTATTTACTATGTGTCTTTCTTTATTATATTAATTTTATTACACTTTTTTTTAACTATCTACGAAGGAAAAACATAGAGCCGTACTTTTTAGAAGTGATATGAAAGCTAGTTTTATTAGAACTATGCCTTAGGACTCTAAGGTTATCGAATTATGTTATTAATTAATAGTGATCTTGACAAGGAACAACTGGAAGCCACCGTGTAGTGTAACGTACGGTGTCTTTGTATTTTATCTAAGAACTTATTATTATATATTGTATTATGACGTTTTGCATGAGCCTTCTTGAATAGTAAATCAAAAACATTGTCAATCAGTCGTCAAGCATATTAATTTAAATTAATAATAATTTGGTATTCAAATTACAATTTTTTTTTTATGGAAACAGAGTTTTGTATTCATTAAAAAACTAATTGTAACTTCCTAAATATCAAATTGTCATTGATTTAAACAATTGTGCTCGACGATTCATTTAAAACGTTTATGAAATACCCTTCAAGAAGGAGCATACAAAATTTCATACTAAAATATTCAGTAAAATGGTGCTAAAGGCCATGCACAAATAAAGTACGTTACACTACATTGTGAATTTAAGATGTTACTTCTTAACATAGATACTAGCGACTGAAACAATTCGATGATATGTGTGTCCTGAAGCATTTTTCTGTTTGTAATTTAACAATCTTTCATAGTATTTCTTAGAAGTAGGGTTTCATGTTTTGACTTCGCAGATTGTTAAACAAGAGTACAAAAATTGATAGTGTACTAAAATCGCACGTTAAATAGTGCTTCTGTAACCTTTTCTTACGTGCATACTGAACATTAACTTCAAGCTACATTAAAATTTATGATACATGAGCTCATTGAATTTTGAACGCAACAAACCCTTGGGATTTAAAGGTCATCGAACTATTTCATTAGTCATAAATAATATTTAAAAATAACAGCTGAAAGCCTCGTTGAGGTCTAACGTACTTTAGATAAATAATCTATATACAACCTTTTGTATTTAATACTTGAGTACTAAACGTTAAACAGATAGTTCTGAGACCTAATTGAACACTACCACACTAAATTATAGATTTTCAAAAAAAATTTCCACCCCTCTGTCTATTGAATCAATACAGCTTTTTGTAAATTTTAAGGCTATAATTATTGTAAGTATACATGAAGTAATGTACGTACTGGCTTTTTATAGAAAAAAAAAAAAAAAAAAAAAACAGAATCTCAATGACTACTGCATACTGAAAGATTACTGCATACTATTCTGGTGATTTCAAAAATAATTATGCAAAAACTAGCGAGATGGATTTAAAAGTTAACAACGCAAAGCTATCTCAACTTAATACAAATCAACCGCAGAGGGCACGATAAAAAACTGATCATTTCCAATTAAGTATTGTCGTTCATAAGTCCCATGATTGTAAATAAATGTATAGAGACTTATCAATTAGTTATTGTAATATAAATAACGTTTGTAAAATATTAGGTACTAGCGCTAATGCCGAAAAAGTATTTTATTATTATTCATATCATAAATTTGGGTAAAATCATCGTGGTCGCATATTATAAACACTTAAGTTGCATCGACTATCATCTAATTTATTTATGTATTTATTATATTCTAGAACACTGGCGAGTAAATGTTAGGTAAGTCGGCAAAAGACAATTGTAAATATTGCAAAATAGTATTATAATCGCATGTTCATTCAACATGCATTATTAATTATTTATGACTCTGAAGTTCGAACGTTCCAGGAACAAAATAAGAAAATTGGAAAAACTACTTTTAAAGCAGCCAAACCTCTTATGAATACCTTAAAACAGCGTTGGTTGGTTGCATGCCAATGATTTAATGTAAGTCGCAAAACATGATGAGTACCTATTATTTTGGCTAATAGTATCTATTATTTTCAGTGGGACCATCGTTCTTGATATTTATAATGATAAACACCCAAAGTTAAAACTCTATTATTTTCGAGCACCGCGTAAAATAAAAAATTTGTAAAAAATCACCGGCTCCGTCGGTTTTTAGAACTATATTTGTTTCATTAATTGGTTTTATGATAATTAACAATGTCTGCAATACACTGTGGGGTATTTTTAATTAAATAGAATTAGTGCCTACTTGAATAAATGTAATTTTTTTAAAACGATAGTATTAAAACTGCAGATTGTGGTTGAAACTTCATCATGTTTTGCGACGTATTTTATATCATACGCAACCAACCAACGCTGTTTTAAGGTTTTAAATGAAAGATTTTGCTGCTTTATAAGTAGTTTTTCCAATTTTCTAATTTTATTCCTGAAATATTTCAAACTCAGGAGTCATCCTACAGCTGTACATATGTATGCGGAATTTGTAATTTTGTTAAGTACTAGCGTGGTTACAGTATGGCTACCGGCGAGGTGTTCCACGATTTTTACTTCAAACATTTATTTAGAAAGAAAAAAAACTACTTACTTTCATAAGTAGTATTCTAGCACGTGGTAAATAAATAAATTTATATTTGTTATTTGTACATAGGTTTGAAGTAAGAAAAAAAAAAACACAACGCACCGAGCAAGTTGTTTCGAGAAGAAAAAAGTTTCATTAAATAAGAATGTTCACAAGTAAAATTATGTTAAAGAACGTTCTTATGTATTAGTTATCTTTTGTGTTATCTTCTACATAAAAATAATATAATAAGTATCACTTCTTCAAACAACGCTTAATAACAGTACCTCCTGGGTGGTGTGGAAATCTGTTTAAAAAAAAAAAAAAATTTATTAAAGTAGTCTTTTGCCAAAATATTGTTTTCAACCACTATGCTTACAATAATCTTTATCAGCGGATAAACTTACATATAATTAACAAAAAAGTGTAATCTTTTAGCTCCAAGTGACAGTTGAACACAGTAAAAAATTAATACGGTGAATAATGTTTTGATGCATAACTTTCACTGTAATTTGGTACTTAACATAGTTTATATTATACCTCTTTTTACTAAAATAAATCTTATACTTAACATTTGCATATTTGTAAGTTGATGAAATATGTGATAAACAAGTAAGTATTTATTACGGATCGTATGTATGAAACGTAAATAATTACTATAGTCCAAAAAATTACATACTTGTATGATAAAAAAAATTTCTACAGAAAAAAAAAGTTATGCCTTGAGTGGGAATTGAACCCCAAGATTGTCGAGGCAAAAAATTCGCTCAGCGGCGTAACCAACTAGGCTACCAAAACTCTGCCCTCGTAGTGATTAAATGTAACATATGTTAATAACAAAGCTTCAAGGCTCAAGTGAAAGTAAAACTTGGCTGACGTCGAAGTAACGAAGAATAAAAGGTATTTTTTTTAAAGTTAAAGTTTTTATGCTAATTTATAAATGTTTAAGGGGTTGGGTAATAAAATTGTCGTTGCGCAGTTGCAAACGATTCTGTTTCTTTTCATGAATATATGTACGTAAGGGGAAAATATTATTGACTAATTATATATTATTGAACAAATACATAATAAATTCATGTATTTGATATGCAAGCTGCGTGAGCAAAAATGGCCATGAAAATGTTAAAAATAACAGGAGTCGCAGGTAATCTTTAGTTTATGTGTTAGTCTTATTTACGTATTGTTTCTCGAAAAAGGAACGCAGAGAAACACTGCTCTTGACGAGAGCTTGTGCTGCGACATCCACTTTATCAATTTGTTGATTAAAAAAGTTTAGTTCAATTTCTCTGATTCTTAATAGTCTTATAATTATTTAGCTACATTTTATATGATTGTTGATTAGGTTATAAAAGGTGTGATCCTCTTTTAAAGTGTTAATAATAGCACTTTGTCAATCCAGCGTAAAATAACTTGAGTTATTTGAATAATTTTTAAATATACCAATAATAGTTGCATAGCCATCTGAACGAGGATGAAATGTTTATAAACATGTGCCTCGTTATTAGCATTATATTGTTACAAAAAATACTTTTAATTTAAAAAAATCCCCCCACGAATGAATAAACTAAGAGTATTCGTTACGCAACGTAAACATAAAAATAAAATAGAATTATTAAAAAAATTTTACACCAAGTAATATCGAAATAAAAGGGAAAAAAAAAACAAATGTAAAAAAAAATTTACCCCGCCGGAGATTTGAACCCGGGAGTGATTATAGTAGATAGGTATGGCAGAGTACTTAGCTGCCTCGACTAGTAGCACATTGGTCTCACGGGTGCATAAAGTGACATAGGTTTATAATTAAGCTCCAAGGTTTGAGTTGAAGTTTTTTTCTCTATTGGTAATTGAGTTAAAATATAACTACTTTAAAGCAGAACTAATACTTTTCTGAACATTTTAATAAATACTTATTCTTATTAAAAATGTTACATCTATCGAAGAACGACATTTTAATTCTAGAAAAGTCGTTTATTGCTAAATAAACGTTAAGATAAAAGCAAAGAGCTCTTGTTCAATTGAAAAAATTTTAATAAGCAAATATTTATTAAAGAATTAATAATTTCCAACGTTACGGTACGTCGTATTTATATGTCATGTACAATTTTTTTTTTAGTGTACCTATAATAACATACATTATGCGAGTTGTAAAAGTAATAATTTTATTGAAAGGTTTCGAGAACTTACATTAAATATCAGGACTCACGTAATCATTACTCGATTTGTCACTTTAAACGAGAAAAAACTCAGTATTAAGCGATATTTAGATGTACAAATATTTTTAATACTTACCTATTTAACGAGTAATTTATTACTGGACATAATACCATACGTAACTGTCCAACATTCATAACAAAATCTTTTTTGAGGGAATACAGCGCATCGGAAACATCGATAGGTATATACGTGCATGCGAGAGCTGCAGCGATAGCCGAGAGCCGAGGGACTCGACTCGAGAGCTCAGGCAGGAGGCAGCCAAAACGTATATAGTTATACACATGTTTACGCACATATTCCTTCCCCTTCTACTAGGTACCTATCGTACGCACGTTTGATCTTCCCCTCCACTGCTGTAAACGTGCGTATAGTTCGACTGGTCTGCCGCGACGGGGCGCTCAAATCAGTGGAGAAAAAGCGACACACTCTCTACCATAGGCGCTGGCAATCTCCCTTCTAATCTCTGGTCTAACGATGAGCGGTTGGTTATGCGGGGAACGACCCGAAGACGAGATATTCTTTGGTCAGCGGCGTACCTCCCTCTATCACAGTCTCCGTACATCGAGACTCCCTGGGTAAGAATCAAGCAACCCGTAGCCAGCTCTTTATCATCAGGAATAATAATAAAGAATAGCCTGGAAGTTTTACCACTGGCGCTTTTTAGGGCCATTATAAGTATTCACGTTCCCTCCTCAACTATCAATTTCATCGGTTCTTTTTAGGATCCACCTAAGTGTAAACTACCTTGCCAACAAATACATTTTTACTACCATTTCCGGAAGCGATTCGTCGACTAAAAGACCATATTAACTAAAGACGGGCACTATTGAACAAAGTCAGTCATTCACTGTCAGACGTCACAAGCGGAGTTGTTCGCCGCAAGGCTGGGAACCCCAGTGACTGTCGACCCTATATTACCCTCTCAACTCTAAGCATTCAATCAGGAATCACCGATTCCTCTCCAAGGTCTGCGCTGGGCGAACCTAACAGTGAAGCTATAAAAAAAAAAATAAAATAAAATAAAACTTGAGCAAACGGGATAGTCTCCTACGGGCAAGTATCATGAACCAATCTCCGTACCTTAGATCACTTTACTGAGCTCTGCAAAAAAAGAAAATTGAGACATGAACGTCTGTGAGATAACACCAGGAGACGTTGGAAAAGAGCTCTACAACTAGCTCTAACGATTCAGATGTTGTACTTTTCTTTCTGATCAGTCTGGTGCTACAACATTAGGCCAGAGAAGATCACCCTAAGGTATTCAAGCAGTCACGTTTGTTGGAAACTTCAGTAGAGAAAGAGTTTAGCGCACTGTTCATTTTTATGACCACAGGACGTCGAACTACCTTGACAAGAAATATATTAAAACTTGAAAAAATTGACAAAAAACAGTTTTCAGGGCTGTTAAAAGTTTTAACTCTGCTTATAGTTACAAGAGGGTGAATTGAAAGGAAAACTTTAAATGCTTCAAATGTATACAGTTTAAGGCGTCAAGAAACTGACGCAGAACATTTATAAAGATTGAAACAGCAACGTCAAAATCGATGAATAAAGAATCCATTACGTGAGAGATCAGTTTCTCTTATAACCCTGACAGTAGGTTCTAAATTTTTCAGATTTTTACAGAGGTAGAATAACAAGTATTTGAATTTATTGTGGTGATAAAAAATGGAAAGATGAAGCTCCAGGACTTTGTTGCTTTGTTAACGAAGTTGTGAGATTGGAAAAAAATTTTTTAATTATATATTATCTGTCAGTGTTTAATCCTGACAGCTTCAACAAATATCCTTTTTTTCTATTATAACGTAAAAAAGTGCAAATCAACGGCCCTTATAGGGCCAACAATTACTTAATGGCAGGAGCGCAAAGTACTTTTTAGCATCATTACATTTTTTTTACATCTTACAGCTTATCATTTGACAAAATAAACTGCATGGATTTCGGACAAAAATGTTTTTGAGAAGATTTTTGTTTTGAGAAGTGTCAGGAATAGATGTAAAATTTTTAACTGCAAACGTTTTAAAATACGTGTCAACAAACTACGGTGTTGTATTCAGTGAGTCTCGGGCGAAGGCGAGACGGGGAGCCGCTAGTTCTGTATATAAGTAGAACTTTTTCATCCGTTTGACATTGTGAAGAGCACACATGGTTTTGTAAGCTCCATTATGATAAGGGCAACTGGTAACCTGTTTTGGGAGCTCAAACAAAGGATAATATGTCATATCAGTGACTTTAAATCCAAATCTTTCAAGCCATTTTTGTTTTAGTTCTGCATTCACAAAAATTTTGGTGGCATCTTTAAGATTCTCTCTATTATTACATTAACAACTATTTTACGATAGTCTTCAGCAAAACCAAAAATCATACTGAGAGGAATCAAAAGATCAAAGTAGCCATTAGTATTTGTTAGATTAAGTTTATTTGAAGTACCAAGCCAACCAGCATTTTCAGTTAATACGTCTTGATTAGGATTGAGCGTTAGCCAGTTTTTAATGAGAGTTGTCGAACCTACATTTTTACACTTATCTATCTCTATAGCGTTAATCTCATATCTTATTTCTTCAAATAGATGAAGGATAGCATTGTTTACTAATTTAGTATTTGCAGCCGTCGTAGTACCATCTGCTTTGACTACCCTTCCATGAATATGTAAAGAACTGCGGGATGGTAGTAAGCATAGGTCTTGATGTTGAATTGATATACGAATTTCATCACTATTATTATATGTTGATGATGCATATGGTTGATGAGCATGAATTTCATAGTGTGCGATAGATTCATCAAACGCAACGTGGGACTGAATGCTTAAAATGTCATCCATCTTTAAGGTAACAATTTGAACGTTACTTTACACCTTTTATTTTTAAGCCAAGACTTTTAAGAAACTGTATGTTTTGATTGGTCAATTTTTGATGCTTCAGTTGTCCTTTCTGACGTCTCGACGATTTAAAAGCTTACCGTTGACTGAGCGCAAAAGTACATGTCAAGCTGTTTATTTACTTTTTGTGATTATAAATGATACCCATTACGATGAAGGTTTAATGTGCAATCTTATCGTATCGTGATGACTTCTCCACGAAAATTGATTAAATTACCATCTTGATCAACTACGCGTAGTTGTAAGTGATCTGTGACTCGTCCAATGACAGGTAAGTAGATTATTTGTGATGGAACTTCAATAATTTTATATCCTGGTGGTACCGCAGGAAAAAATTTATGAATTGTATGAACTTTTTTTCCGTTTATATAAGCTCCACTAGTGATGCTGCACTAAACTCGTAATGCGTTAATCTTGAGAATGGATACAGGTAAATCGGAGTCATGAGTTAAGTTATCTTGTAGTAATCGTTCAGTAAAACCTAGTAGTCGCCCTATAGAATCTTTTGGTCTGAAATCAATAGTATGACTACACCTAACAACACTACGAAGCGTATTATTATTTGGCTTGATACTGATACTTATATCTTTCGGTTGTAACACATTGACTAAAAATGACTGAATATCTTCAATTTCATAACTGCCAGTTGGAATAACTACCACTTGATCACCCACGTAAAATTTATTGTTATTTACGTCAATATTAGGAATTGAATTGAACGTTAGGAGTTCTACTAAATCAAGAACATATTTGTGTTTTGGTGATAATTCAATAGGTGGAAAATATTGCGCCTCTAGGGTAGAAAAAGTACCAGACAAACTGAGTGTTAATGTTTCTTCCATGACCGTCCATGTAAAACTAAGATTTTTTTTACTATTTTAAGTGCTTATATATGTTTTGACCAAAACTTTAAGCACAAATGATCGCAGTTGTAAGAGTTAAATTTTTGATATCGTTTGTGATTATACTGAACTGTATCAACACACCAATACAACAATAAATCAATAGGTGGCTGCAAATCTCCAAAACTGTCATAATAAACAACATTCTGGCCATATTTTCGATACACCACCCAGTGAGTTCCAGGTCCATTCTTGTCGTCAAGATTTACTATAGCAGTTTCACAATACCATGGCCCATCACTGGGTAATTCATTTCGCATAAATACTCCACGAAAAAAAGAAATTTTTAAACTCTTAGAGAATTTTATTAAATCTACATTTGTTAAAGCTCTTAAAGGTAATTTTTTTTTTTTTTTTTTTTTTTTTTTTTTTTTTCAGACCTTTACCAAATGGTTTTAAATATACTCCCAATCCAGTTTTATGAGGCTTAAGATAGAGACCTTTTCCTAACGCAATTTGATTTTTTTCTAGTTTTTTTTTGCAGACCTAGCCGCGTTAACGCTCTTCATAATTCCTGCAATACCATTTGCCAAAGCGCCAGTTGCACTCAAGCCAGCAAATAAAGAAATCAGAGGTAAAGCTCCACCAATTCGAGCAGGAACGCGTAAAATACGAGGAATTTTAATACTTTTCTTACCACCACACATTTTAACTGCATTGCGAGCACCTTTTAAAGCACTACTGATTACTTTGCGAGCATTTTTGCTCTTAGTATTCATTTGATGCGAGGCAGCCTTAATAACTGTGTTCATAGTAGTATTTAGTTTCTTTTTTATACAGCATTTCTTTTTTGAACCTCTTTTCTTTTTGTTTTTCTGTTCCAAACCCATACCTAATTTACTCTTAAGCTTCATTGCACCTGTTACCAGAACAGCAGCTGTTTTTTCACCAATACTCGAATCTGAAGCCTTAACTCTTTGCCAAGCTCGCTCAGCTAAAATTTTATCTGCTTTGTTTCTAGTCTCAAGATCGTATCGATTTTTCGAATAAGCTATATCATGCTCTTTGCACGCCGTATCCAGAGGATTTACTCCAAGATCACCTCTAGCAAGGCGTTCCGTAAGTTTAGTACCTGGACCACAGTACTGATAACCTGGTAAATGAATTTCTACAGGTAAAAAATTTACAATTTTATTCACAAGACCATTTCCTCGCTTACAATGTATGATCATTTCACCTTGAAGGTTGGGTTGTGACTGAGTATTGTGAAAAAAATATGTATACTTATACTCATCAGATCAGTTGCAATGTAGCCATAGTATAACATAAAATGCAAGAGTATAAAGGGCAGTATCATTTTATCTCACAGTTCAGTTGTAACTATTACGTTATACAGCACAGACATGAAATTTAAAGAACAGTCTGTAACATTGCAAGTTCCAAATTTTGATGCTATTGTAAAACAAGAAAAGCGTGTAAATCGACATGGTGAGCTCCTTCCAGATAGTATTCGTGCTGTTTTTTGTGGTCCATCTAACTGTGGTAAAATCAATAGCTTATTAGCATTAATAGTACATCCTAACGGACTGAAATTCGAAAATATATACGTATATTCAAAGTCATTGAATCAACCCAAATACAAATTTTTAAAAGAGCTATTAGAACCTATAGATGGTGTGAAGTACTTACCTTTCAGTGAACGCGAAGCAGTAGTAGTCTCACCAGATGATGCCTTACCAAATTCTATTATTATTTTCGATGATATAGCTTGTGAAAAACAAAATAATGTGAAATCCTTTTTCTGCATGGGAGGACATAAAAATGTAGACTGTTTCTATCTTTGTCAGTCATATGCTCAAGTACCAAAACATCTTGTGAGAGACAACGTAAATTTTTTAGCTTTATTTCGTCAGGATGAAGTTAATTTGAGACATGTGTATAATGATCATGTAAATTCAGATATGCCATATACTAAATTTAAAGAGTTATGCTCTAGCTGTTGGAATGATGATCGGTATGGATTTGTTGTTATAAACAAGGATGTACAGATAAAAAATGGTCGATATAGAAAAGGTTTTGACAATTTTGCTTTAAATATAAGAGATACATAGCAAAAATTTTTAGTCCAACGAAAGCCATTAAAGCATCAACATGTATGAAGGAGAAAAAGACGTACTTAATCAATTAGTAAAGGCAAGAGTGGCCGTGAAAAAAAAGTACAGACAGTAAATTGTTAAAGTTGGAAAAAGATGAAGTTGAAAAAGTCCGAAGCGAAACTTTCAAACTAATAACAGAACCTTTACAGGAAATTTTTACTACAACCAAGAAAAATGAAAGAAATTCATCTGTAATTTATAACTACATAAATAACTATAAAAATAAAGATGTTACAAAAGCAAAAACTAAAGAACCACCCAACGATGATAATAGCACGGTGTTCGAGTCTGCTGCCAGTGAAAGTGATGATAATATGAATGAAGATACTGATGAAATGAATAAAACTATTCACTATATGTCTAATAATGTTGAAATCAATGAAAACTTATCGAGGAACTGATATTTGCAAATGCTTGATAATGATCAAAAAAGTTATTGGATTTGATGTATGCGGTACTAAAAGAAAATAGAACATATAAACTTGGGAATTTACCAATATATTTTGATAATAATAAAATTACAATGGACAAACTCGAATTTCCAATGACTGACGGATTAATGGAGCTACTCATAAAAAAACACCCGAATACAAATCTTACAACGGAAGAGGATATGCAAAAATATTATATGCTTTAAAAAATTTCGAGTGTTCATAGAAGAGGATTTGATAAAAATGAACCTCTTAGGCAACATAACAGTCATAAATTTCATACAATTATTGCTCCTGTGTTCGATTGCGTTCCAAGTAAAACTGGAGGATCATTATTACCACAATACAAAATCGCCCGAAAAACACAGCATGTAGATTACGTGCACTGGGACAATCCCAACAAACTTGTGGATCGTTTACGATTACTCACAGCTGAAAGATCGGCAGGAAATCCAAGTCATGACAATGAAATAATATCAATTATTGAAGAGCTACGTGAGGCAGGGTATATATATTAAGGTGAGCAGTCATTTTGTTTCAGTATCACAATAAGTGTTAATGTATTTGGTCGTAAACTAGGTAGGAGTAAAGGCGGTACCCAAGGTCCTCCTGGGGCTGGATACAAACTTACTGAAGATGGACAGTATGACTTAGATAATAAAAGATTGTGCAATGTTGCAGCACCAAAACAACCTCGAGATGCTGTAAATCGTGCTTACTTAATTGAAAAAATTATAAGTATTGTAAAAGAAATAGATAGCATTCGAATTTTCATATACAATTTACAAAAAAAATTCCCATTTATTCAAGCTGATTCAACAAAAATAAATTTAGACATTTAACACATGGAACGAGTTGTCGAGGAACTTCACAAGGCAGTAAGACGTAATTATCCTCGTCGAAAATTTGACGTGCGTGGCTTAGATAGACTTGGCAAGCGGACCTTGTTGAGATGCAGCCTTACGATAGTAAAAACAAAGGTTATAGGTATATACTTACTGTAATAGATGTTTTTTCAAAGTATGCATGGGCTGTACCGATAAAGAAAAAAACAGGTGAAATAGTGTCAACAGCGATGCAGTCTATATTAAAGGATGGAAGGGTGCCAGTAAACTTGCGAACTGACCACGGCAAGGAACTCTACAATTTTAAGTTTCAAAATCTAATGCAAAAATATAAAATAAACTTATACTCAACCTACAGCAACCTCAAAGCATCCCCTGTTAAATGGTTCCGATACAACATGATAAAACCTGATATAAATTTCTTTTAGTATACCGGACATAAAATTGCGAGGTATAATATTTTATCAGTAAATTTTTTGTCTTCTTAATGTATCGGTGTATATGATGTAAAAATATTTACCATGATTCAGAACGAAATATACCTATATGTGGATAACAAGTATATATGGTAATTTAAAAAATAGTTGTACATATTATTTTATATAGGTTACTTTCTGATGGTTGCGTATGGCAAACCTTGATGTTTATTTACAATTTTTCCACTTGTTTGTATTACCCGTCCAGAATAAAATATCCCTATTTATTCTTATAATTTACATATATTCTTATAATTTTAGTCTTTAAATGGTGTCATATGATGTTATTATATGATTCTCGTCTAATTTCTACTGGTTTGGTATTCAATGCGGATATGACTGACAATGTCAACATGAAACTTCTTGTCTTGGGGCCCATGGAGCTGAGCTTGCCAGAATATTGTGTAAATATTAAACGAACAACTACAATTGTGATATACACGTTCTTACGTGTACTTCAATGTAACGGATTCACAAGATATCAATGAATTCCCGCGTGATGTAGGTACATTTATATCAGTTAAACGATTTATATCAGTTTTTCTTCATTCGAATTCAATGTTGCCATAGCTCAGCGGTAACACGTCAGATTCAAATATCTGTGGACTCCGGTTCGATTCGAACTCGCAGTAAAATTTTTCAAATTTAATTTTCAGGGTGGTAATTATTATAAAGTTATGTAAGTACGTGATAAATAAGAATAGTTGTCAGACGAAAATTTATAAACTATATTACATTAAATAAATATTTAGTAATTGAGATATGATCTATATTGAGGCTCTTAAGTGCGTAAAAACCCGTAAGACATATGTAAAGATAGTCTAGTCAAAGGCAAGCCGCGAAAAAAGGCACGTTTAATACGTTTTTTATTTTTACAAATGATTATTTTAAATTTCAAGAAAGTATTTTTACTTGACTAAAAAGATGTTTGAATTTTAAAATAGTGTATTAATCGAATTTTCCAAAAGATTTGAGTTCTAGTCAGACATCTAATATTATTTTTTTAAAAATTTTAAATTTTCAGTCACGTATATTAATTAGCTGACCGTACAATTACAGGTAAAATATTTGAGTATGCGTGAAACATAATAAGCACATTATAACATCATATCACACGTATCGTAATAATTTAGTGGATCCTGATAAATAATTTCGTAATGTAAGTAAGGAGGCTTGGGCGTTTGGTGTCGTATCTATTGAGGGGCCCCTGTGGGGTACTTGTCATATAAATGATTCTTTGTAATATTTTTTTTATAATCATTTTGATTATACACATGTGTGATCAAAATAGCAATAATACGCGGAAAAGTCATTGGGAAAATCGATATTAAAAAATTTATTAGTTTTCCCGAGGTACCTTGTGTAAAGATGACGGCCCTGCCACGATAAATCTGACAACACTGTACTCTCTTGCTCTCGTCTGCTATTATATACCTATACTTGTGTTAGACTTAAATTTTCATGCTTGTATGCTTATGAATGTACAGCGCATGCGCACTACTTACAGTACCTGAACACAACAATTCTCATGTTCGATGTTTTTCTCGCTATTTTCTCGAAATTTAACGTATTGATTCTATTCTTTTTTTTAAATAATAGATTCTTTATACTTTCAAGTACATGTACCAATTTAATGTGTGGGCCCACAGCTTTTTATTGCGGTACGGTAGTCTATTGAATTTCGATTCCGCAAGGTTGCGTGTTAAAATGATGAATTTTCACAAGCGATTTTCTCGAAAATAAATGTGTTGACCTACCTATTTTGTTTTCCTAAAAAAATCTAGCAAACTTTATCTATACAATCGCTGAATTTCAGACCTAGCCAGCATTTAATTCAAAATCGCCCAAGCCTCCTTAATCTTATACGTCATGATACAATTTTGTGTCAGCTCTATACTCTCCCTAAAAAGACCTATAAACAATTGTAAGACTTATGTTTGAATGAGAAAATATTTATATATTTTACAATACTGTTTAAAACTTGTATAATCCTATAAAGTTGATATAAAATTATCCTGGGATATTCATACGAAAACACTGATTAATATATCAGGTTTTGGTGCATAGACACACATCTATCCTGATATAATTTTTTTTTATTGTGTTTTATCGGAACCATTCAACAGGGTCTATATGCGAACGATTCAATCGTACTTTAAAAGACCTTATGTGTAAACAATTTAGTTTACAAGGCAATTAAAAATGGTTCCATGTTTTACAATCGTTGATCGAATTATATAATAATAGAAAACATCAAACAATTGGTATGAAACCAAAAGATGTTACTACTGAAAACGAAATTCAAGTCCTGACAAAATTTTAAAAAAGATGCAAACGAAGCAGCAAACCAAAACCAAAATTCAAAGTTGGTGATAAAGTACGCGTGAGCAAAATAAAACAAGCATTTGAAAATAAAGGCTATACTCCTAATTGGTCAACAGAATTATTTACAATCACTAATGTAGCAGGAACAAATCCAACTACGTATCGTCTCAAAGATTATCGAGATCAACTTATCTCCGGAGGTTTTTATGAGCAGGAACTGCAAAAACAAAAAATCCTGATTTTTACCTTGTGAAAAAAGTTCTTTGAAGACGTGGACAGCAAGTTTTTGTAAAGTGGTTGGGTGTCAACAACACTTACAATAGTTGGATTGATAAGCGTAAATTATGAAAAAATCTTTTTTCCATGACAAGTAAAAAGTATTTTTTGTATAATTAATGAAATAAATTATTAAAATAAAACTTTTTCAATTTAAAAAAAAATGTGTTCAGGAAATTTTGTTCAATATGATGTATTAAATTGAACATTATATTAAAAAAAAAATCGTTATAACTGTAACAGGAAGTGTATTCGAGAAATAAATACTTCAAATTTAAGAGAAATTGTCATTTTATTTACTTATTCTTAATCATAAGAAAATACAATATGTTTCCCATTGTACATTAAATATAATCTAAGCTTATTAACAGCATCCAGCAGTTCGTTATAAAAATCATCATTATCATACAGAGCTATGCATATTTTAAACGGTAAAAATATTTGAAAATCGTCAGCCAACTCAGCTACTACTGTTGGCCCAAATCTAGTGTTGACCTTCCTCAGTTTGGTCACCATATATTTCTTGTGTGGAATCATGTCAAAAATTTTTTTCTTCGGCAGAAAACCTTTGTTAGCGATGTTATTGAGTTGTGCAAGATCCATCTGCAACATTTTTATTTATTTTTTTTTTTTTTCTTTTTTTTTTCTTTTTAAAGAAAAAAAATTGAAAAAAAACATGCTAACCTGTGTGAAGTCTAGGCTTTTTACTCGGTGTAACCTTATCAGAAACGACTACTGATGGCGATAGGGGCTCTTGTTGTCTTTTCAGTCCAGTCCTATTTGAACCTCTGGCTTGTAGTATAATGAGCTCTGCTGACTGTGACACTTCCTTATATGGAGCTAGCTCTTCTACTGTGGCTTGCCCCTCCACTGCAACTTCCCCCTCTATTTTGGATAGCTTTAGATGAGCAGTCTTCTCTCTTCCTGTTTCTTTATTCTGATTTGCTGTTTCGATCCCTACTTCTTCATTTTCGATCAGATTAGCTGTCTTTCCCCCTTCTAGCTCTTTACCTTGGTTTACTAATTTCCCAAGTAGACCCCATGAAACAAAACAGAAGGAGCTGTCAGCTCACGTCGGAGATACAGCGGTCTTCGTTAATCTCATAAATAAATTACACATTTATGTATATGTTACCATAACCTACATTTGTCAAGCATAGGCAATAATGTACTTACAGATAATTCTACTTTGTATGGATTTAAGCTGTTGTCTCCCAACATAGCAATTGATCAGATGACCGACTCCTTTATTTACATATTCCTGTACGTAGGCAACGTGCCCACTCTCGACTAATTTTTTAGCTTTTTTCAGCGTTTCATTATTAAAAACTATTTTGCAACTTATACTTTTAAAGCCTGTTTGGATAATCATATCCATTTTTTAGGGTGCTGATGTTTACGCGATAGCAGTATGTACGTCTTATTCAATAAATAATACTTTCTCCTATAAGTGACAGTGTTACGATTTAATCATACGGGGGTACGGTATTGCGTGATTCTGACACCGAGGGCGGCGCTGCGTGTCATGCTCGGAGCGAATAAGCTACAATGCCAGTCTGACATAGGTTAGATGTGGTCACGTGATGAACCTCTCTCTCACTCTTATAAGCTACAATGCCAGTCTGACGTACTCCCAGACTCTAGCTAAACGCAGCCTAAGACGTACGCCCACGCACAGGCACCCTACTTTGCTATGCAGCTCTGCACTGAGCTTGTATATTTGAAACGTTTACGCGCTATAAAAAACAGTGACTGATAGAGGCCCTGCACGCTTGATGAAGAGAGCGAGAATTTCAATTTTGAATAGCCCTTACATGAAGAGCGTATCGGATACCAAGCTGATGAGAATAGATAATACACTTTGATCTGTGTCAGTGTCGGGGGAGGGATGGTTAAATTAATATAAATTTCATCGTTTTCAAATCAATCTATAATAAGCATTTATTAAGCGTTTTTGTATTAAAAGAAAATGTATTTAAAATGTATTTTTCGAAAATCGAGACGCAACCTCTCGAAAAAAAAGCAAGCAGAATTGTTTTAATCAGTTTTTTCATATTTACCACTATCAAATAAGCAAGAAATAACCATAATATCGCATGTATACAAAATATGATTTTTTCGACCTTTGAGTTCGATATCTCCAAAAGGAGGTAAGTAGGAATTTTTAAATTATTTTTTCTGTATTCCTGGCATCAACATACATAAGAAACCACACTTAGATCGCGGCGCCATAGAAATCGGAATCGTGCCATTACCTTAGATGAGTGTGATGGTCGTGATGGATAACATCAGGTAGGTTTTATTTTTTTGAAGGTCGATTTTTGGGTACAACATGCATTCTAATCTTGCCGCAAATAATATTACTTGATAAAAGTTTTAGATTTTATGTATCAATTAAAATTGCGGCTGGTTTTAAAAAAAAAATTATATGGCACTTTTTAAATACTAACAAAACTCTTTACCAGAATGAAATATGACAAAACTATTTTAGATCTCTACAAATCATGAAGTATTTCAACTTTGGTGAGAGTGGTGGCTGGTTGAGATTTTGACCACCATCTGGTCTCATCTCTTGGTTTACTATATTATGTGACAAATACGTGTGCCGTAGTACAGTAACAGTATGCGTTCAACCTTCAGTTTTCTTGTATGGCTGCACATGCACATGCTGCAATAATGTGATGTATCGGATATCTGGTTGTGCTACTTAGCTGCCTGTGACATACGATAATAAAGTTTTTAATTATGTAGTTGAGTGTATCAGTGTTTTAATAGAAAGTGTACTTGGAAAAACCAAGGTTACCTTAGATTTTCTTCAAAATCTCGTTGACTGACACACAAACGTATGAACTTGTATATCATTGCCATTGTTCTACTGACAATTGCATATGGCTACAATGTTTCGTTGTTACCATGTCCGTATTTAATTACTAAATTATGGAAATTTTTTATTATTATGTACTGCAGTAAGCAAATACACTAAAATTCCATTGCTCCCGAAAGATAAAAGTGTTTGAGACTTAATTTAACTATTCAACCTTTTTTCTTCCTTATGGAGAAACAACTATATTTATCTCTTAATTTTACTATTCTAGTCTTTCTCTGCCTTATAGAGAAGCAACTACGTTCATAGCTTATCTCTTAATATTGAATTTTTTATAAAATATTAGTCAAGAGCGTTAGCTAAACTATTTATTTTCACATCAATAATATGATGAAAGCTAATTACATATAATGTGAAAGTCAAAAGTATCACACTCACAAAAGTTTTCAAGTAAATATTTGTATGGATAAATTTATACTTTGGAAAGGTCTAGATTTTCATTCAATTACTTAATCGAAGAATCGAGTGAATATATATTTAGTTTTTAATTATTTTAATACTAAGTACTTTCAATACAAACAAATTGACTTGACTTCTTCTTAAAAAATAATATTTTACAGTAAATACTAGTTTTAAAACAAAAGTGAAACCAAATATTTTTGAAACATAGCTAACATCCTTAGTAGCCTAATTTAAATGTAACGTCATGTAATATTAGAAAAAATTATTGGCTTTGATTTCTAGGATTTATATCTACTATCACAGCCTTAAAAAATTGGATATCGTGATGTATTACTTGCTGTGGAAAGTTATACCTACCAAATTCACAAGCCAACTGTTTGTAGATTGTTAAAGATATTTGTAAGCAACGGCAAAAATGATTCATCATCTTTTGCGTTCGTCAATTCAAGTGGGGTTTGTGTTGGCAGTTACCTGCACTAGTTATGTTAATGCGGATGTATTGGTATTCTCAGCAAAGGACAGTCACAGGGTTGAGCAAGATTTTAAAGACTTGCCTGCAAGGTTTGGTGGATTTATACCTCCGGAAGGGATCAAGGTAATTTGATATGCAATTGTAATTTTGTAAATTTCAAACATATATAGACCGTGACTAGCCAGCTAAAAACATGAACATCGCGTACGCAAATCTCCTATTTGGATTTGGGATCGGGAACTTCACCACCTTTTCACGTACGCGAAATTAAGAAAAGTTTTCCAGAAAACTGTTATGTAAAGTACGCAACTATAGAGGATACATGGAATACATCCCTTAGAACACTGGGGTCAAGTAAGTAGATAAATTGTGAAATCGCCGCCAATTTTTCAAATAATGGGAAAATTCGTGATTCGTAGAGATCCGAAGTATTTTGGCGATATCTATTATTGATAATGAGTTGGGTTGTTTTGAAAAAAGTCCCTGGATGTCAAACGGTAAAATAGCCGCCACCTGATCCAATGGATAGAGGGAAAAAAATTGTCATAAAAAAGTGTCATTGACGATTAGCAGCAAAATTAGACTTACAGTACTAGCCGAAAATTGATCGCCAAGCTAGGGCACCCCCTGTACCGACGCTGAAACAGCTGCCATTTCACCAAACGTTTTTTTACAATAATATGTGCTTGAAAACAGAGTGGCGGCAAATTTTTATAGGAGTGCTATTTTATTAATGTGGAACGCTTATCACACCCACTGATTAACTCAAAAAAGGTGATTGAACCTCCCTATATATGCCAAAAATTGCCGCCACTGTTATTATGAGCGTATTATTATTATCCATATGAGCATATATATAATTGTAAAAAACGTTGAGTAAAGTGGCGATTGTTTTGACGTCGGTACAGGGTGCGCCCTAGCTTGGCGGTCAGTTTTTGGCTAGTACTATAAGTCTAATTTTGCCGCCAATGTCACTTTTTTTGACAACTTTTTATCCTTCATCATCGGACCAGGTGGTGACTATTTTGCCGTTTGACACCCTGGGACTTTTTTCAAAACAACCTACCTCGTTATCAATAAAAGATATTGCAAAAATACTTCGGATCTCCACGAATCATGAGTTTTCCCAATATTTAACAAATTAGCGGTGATTTCGCAATTTACCCACCGACTTGACCCCAGATCTTAGTCTATTATGTACAAAAGACCAGATAGACCAAGAGCTGAGACCCAAGGGTGGTGAAAACTTTAACCAGCCGCCACTTTGACCAGAATTGAGAAACCCTGATGATTCGTGGGGATCCGAAATATTTCGGTCATATTTAATTGTGGTAAAGAGTTATGTGGTAATTATAGTTGTGCCACATGATCTTTTTTTATTAATCAGCCGCAACTTACACTAATAAATAGAAAATAAAAAGTTGTTTTATGAAAGTGCCATTTGCGGCAAGATTAGAATGCATCTTGTACAAGAAAATCGACCTTAATAAAAATAGATCCCCTAACTGATATTATCTATAATACTCATTTAAGACACTACATGATGTATTGTAGATAAGATTATAGATACGAATACAATATCTATGTTTCTGGAGGTCGATTTTCCGGTACAAGATGCATTCTAATCTTGCCGCAAATGGCACTTTCACAGAACAACTTTTTATTTTCTATCCATTAGTGTAAGTTGCGGCTGATTAATCAAAAAGATCATATGGCACAACTATAATTCCCACATAACTCTTTACCACAATGAAATATGATCGAAATATTTCGGATATCCACGAACCATAAAGTTCCCCAACTCTGGTAAAAGTGGTGGCTGGTTAAAATTTTGACTACCCTTCGGCCTCAGCTCTTGGTCTAAGATAAAGTTAAGCCTTCTCTTGTTTCCAACGTCTGAGACCCTGAGACCTATACATTTAGTTACATACGCTATGAGACAGATGGCGTTAACGTCGAGGGAGGTACAGCAAAAAATGTCCACACCATGTGGGTCGGTGCTATAGGAAATAGTTGTCATGTGTTACAGACAACTGAAACTGTTACCATTTGCGTCGTTGTAGTTGGTAAAACGACTGACTTGTCGAATTAAAGCTCCTCCTGGAAGTCCATTGTTTATTACCACACTTGATTTGCCTCAATAGTAATTATATGACTAACAGTTATTGTACTCACAGATGCACGTATTATGTATATGTATGTATAATATTTATTATTTAGGCAAATCAAGAGTGATAATTAATAATTGAGGACGTTGAAGAGGAGCTTTAATGTATATATTGCGGTTTGTCTCATCTTTACTAATTCCAGTAATGAACGTTTTTGAAAAATCTTGAACAATTTAAATTATGTAAATAAAGATCTACGCTGATTGTGAAACTGAATTTCATTACTATGGAATCACTCAGTGGAAGCCAATTAACGTCAAGGTGGCAGTTTTTTCCGTCAGGAATGAGAAAATTTGTTTATTCGTAAATTTATTGCCCCGAATTTTTACATAATTTGATAAGGTGAAATGTATATTTGTAATGAGTTTTGTGAATGTGTATGTATTCAATGACCGTTTTATAAGTTAGAAATAACGTGAGCAATAACTGTTGGTAATACAAAATTTACAAGAGTAATTGTGATGATAAATAAAATACGTTAGTCACATTTAATTTTTTTTTTTTTTAATCAACAAACTAAGTAAATGATTTCAACAAACGTAAATTTGTATCAAAACCAATTTTCGGGACATCTTATCTTTTCTCCGTGCACTGAAAGCAGTGGTTTTAGATAATGTATTATAAGTATAATAAAAATTACTGTATGTTTTAGAGAAGCTGACATATACTAGCCATATTAAGAAATTACTATATTACATAGTAAAAGCAATTGACATTTAAATTTGTTATTCAGTATAGTGATTTCTACTTTGTTCTTAAATAATTTTTATATTTAAGATAGAGAAAAGTGTATGCTCATATTATTTATACGCAGGGAACATGTAACTAACAGAATATTAAGATATAGATATTTATATAGATGTTTTTTTCCCTTTAAGGAGGTTCGATACAATCTTTTAGCGGGGTTTTGAAGCCGGGTCACAGTTATGGGAAGCTCACGTCATTACTGACAGAACGTAATTACGTATTAATACAGTTTATTCGTATATGGCATTACATGCATTGGTATTATAAACCTAACCAAATTTTTTATTTTTATGTTGAAATCATGATTTTTTCTTTATTTAGTATGGATACAAATAAAAATCTGAGGATCATATGATTCCACAGTATTTGAAGTATCAAAATATATTTTTTTCGGTTTTTTAATCGTAACTAATGTATGCTATTTTTAGGTCACAAAATTTTCCCATAACAGCCCGTGTTAAGTTGTTCATTTTTGATTTTGAAATATTTTAATGACTGTATAGCTGAGATCGCTCAAAAAATGGACGTTTATTTTTAGTAACACATAGAATGAATCAAAAACTAAATTAGAGCTCTCAACCATTGTCCATGATATGTATCGAACCTCCTTAAGGTTATATACACGGAGAGCCACTTTAGGTAAATTTTTATCCAGATTGTCAGGAGAATTCGGGGACAATCCAACGATGGAGTAAATTTTATTCCGTGTCAATCATAATTTTTACCCTGAATCAAGGTAAAAATTCAGGAAATAGTAAAATTTATAGTCAGTCTTTATAATTTTCATAGCAGAACTTTGTAATTTTTATCCTCAATTAGGGTAAACATTCCCCTCACTCTCTTTATAGCAGCGCCGTGGTGCGCTTCCAGAGGAGAAGTAAGACCATATGTCTGCTTTGAACACATAACCTACTGTCCGTGAACACGATCGACACG